>NC_090440.1:1715743987-1716053868 GCF_031143425.1 Pleurodeles waltl
GAAATATCACAAAAGGTGATTTATGAAGAGAAGATTGACTTGGCAAGCACAATAATGTAGAAATGGCCAACATGTAACCTTTTAAACATGCACACTGAAAGGTATTACTAGGCAAATGACAAAAAAACAACAACTCATCAGAAACCTTGATCTGTAAAAGATAAAGATGCTGGATACCACACAATATCACAACCATCTCCCAACATTCAGCTTAAATTGATATTTACAGACCCACTTCTAGCTTACGGTCTCTTTCCCTGGTATCATACGCTGACGATATTCAGTTGGTAGTTTCACTTTCCATTACTGACAATGCAGAACAGCCCAAGTTATCCTCAAGTCTTGCAGATGTAGCTAGATGGATGGCCAATTCTAAACTTAAACTTAATGATGATAAATCAGAAGTAATGTTAGTGGGGAACTGCCCTCTCCTTAAGTCTCCAGCTCTGGTATTAGAAGGTCTGAAAGACCCTCCTCCACCTAAGGAAAACATAAAAAGTTTAGGCTTCTGGCTAGACTCCTGTCTCACGATGGACTGCCATTCTAAGAAGTTGGCCTCTACTTGTTTTGGCCTACTAAGAACCATCAGAAAGATTTTTAAAGTTCTTCCATTCTTGGCTAAAAGACTCATCATTCAGGCCCTTATATTATCTCTTCTAGACTACGGGAACTCTCTCTACCTTGGTTCTCCTGGCTAAGTAAAAAAGAGATTGCAGGTCGTGCAAAATGCTGCCGTCTGTCTGCTTATGAACACTCCCAGACACCTCTTGGCTAAACCAGCACTGGCCTCGCTCCACTGGCTTCCCATAGAACAACGTATTAATTTTAAGGCTATTTGCATGGCACATAAAGCCCTCCATAATAAGGGACTGTTGTTTCTCAGGCAATTTATAACACCTTATACCCCTCAGAGGGCACTTTGAACCTCTACCGCTGTGCTGGTTAACACTCCTCGGTTTAAGAAAGCAATATGGGGAGCCAGTTCTTTTGCTGTTAAAGCCGCCTACCTCTGGAATTCACTCCCTCTGGAACTCAGTCAAGAGCAGCTGGAATATTATTTTCGCAGGAAACTGAAAACGTTTCTATTCTCTGCATAGGCATTTTCTAGTTTGGCGGTCTACTTTCAGCGATGGGAAGCCTTCGGGTAGCCACGCGCTCTAAAAAAATTCATTAAACTAAATTAAACTAGCTGTATGGATGACATCAACTACCTCGTGCAGAAATTCGAACAAGCACAGCTGATGGGGCTCAATCTCCACATGTGATGGTGCGGATTCCAGAGATTTGGGTGCAGAACCCTCAACTGTTGGTGAGAAATGAGGTCCTCCTGAAGAAGTAGCCAGATAAAAGAGCAAATGCTCAGGCAAAGGATTTCTGGCCTATTTCAGGGCTATTAGGAAGACCTGGGCCTGGTCTTTTTAACTTTACTCTTCAGAATTAGAGTCAGACTAGCCAATGATTGGAACATAGACAGAAGATCCATGTCATGTCACAGTCTGAAAGGGTCTTCCATCAACTGTTCTGCAGAGAACTTAGTGCACAGTAAATTTGACACTGCACATTCAACAGAATCCAACAGATCTAACCAGGGCATGTCCCACTCTTCAAATATACTATGTGCAAACTCATGGTTCGATATCTGCTCAGTTTGTCTGCCCTTGCACCCAGGGTCCATGGTAGATGGTTGGACACACAGAAGATCTGCTTCTGATCCACCCATTTCCAAATGCAGAAGGCATCCTGACACAGGAACCAAAACCCCACTCTGTTCTGTTTCTTGTACCACCACATGCAAGTCGTATTGACTGTGAGAACCTGGACAGCCTCCTCATGATAGTCAGCAGGAAGGTCTTTATGGCCAACCTGACTGCACAAAACTCCAGCGCTCTGCTATAAACCAGAGGGCTCTGCTCTACACCTCTCCTGCGTAGAGAAAGGATAGTGGCTCGCTACAGATCAGGTTGGTGTTCTTCTGTTATGACTACAGATTCTGAGCCATCTCTTGTGAGAACTGAACCATTCTGCAGATGCTGAACCCATAGAAACCAGAGGTTCCGCTGTAGGACACCCACCATCCAGTCTTTATGATGCAGTGCAGAGAGAATTTAAATCAGAGTGAGCATTTTGAACTCATCCTTCAAGAAGGTGTTCCAAAGGCCAGAAATCCAAAATAGGTCCGAGTCCTCTATGGTACAACAAGTAGTGAAACTAGCATTCCTCGTCTGTCTTAGAGTCAGGCACTCATTTGATCCAAACTTTTGTCAAAAAGAAGAGTACTTGATGCAATAGAGGAACAATCTGAATTTGTGGTACATGGAGGATATTATGAGAAGGAGAAATAAAAGGGAGGATGTGGCCCATCTAAACAATCTGTAAAACCCATTGGTTTGATCTGATGGACTTCCAGCCAGAGATGAAATATCAGATTCTGCTGCTTACATGCTGGCTGTGTGGATCAAAGTGACTTGGGATTGCTGCAGCCAGGGTAGAGGAAAGAGAAGACTGCTGCCCTTACTGGTCTGAACTGTTTCAATCACTGCCGTGTTTTGTGCTGTGAAACATTTGGGTTTGTCGCTGTATCAGCTAAAAAGGTTTGCATTGCCAGTATGTAAAGCTTCTTGGGTAGCTGCTAAATTTTCTAAAGTGCAGATGGAAGGGTGTGGGGTAGGTGGAAGTGAGAGAGAGCATGGGAACAACTGTCCAAATCTTTACCAGCCTGTGGAGGAACATTCTGCATGCTCTGGACTGAGTCGCACCCAAGAAGAGTCTCCAGACTCTTGTAATACTGCATCATGGAAAAGGCTGAGGTTCTGATTCAATCACTATTGACGCAATCTTGGTAATTTTATAGTGTTACACAGGTCTAGTGTGGGCCATTGTCGACACAGGGTCAGAGACTGGATTTGGACGTGCATAGACTTTGGAATTAGAGTCAAGGTCAGGACCGGAATCAGTACGGGTCTAGAAATGGGTCCTGTGTGGACAGTCTGGGGATGACCCACCAGCAGAAATCAGACTGGTTGCATAAAGGTGCTCCAGAGGAAGCCAGTTGAGTTTTGAAAATCTGCAGCAGATCTCCCTAAAGACCTCAATTCTCTGCGGACTTGACAATATGCCAGGAACTGAGGGTGCACTGACACCAGGTGTGGACCCAGATTGGAGTCAAAAGACACTGGAAGGAAGAGGCTCCGTAAGTGCGGCCCTCACAAATGGTCACATGAGTTCCATCTGGAGAAAAGGGATCAAATCCCACTTAGTTTTCTTGTGCATGGACATGTTTTTGACTTTGGCTTACCTTCAGGAACTGGCTCTATTGCACTATGAGTGACAGCATTTTGCTGATAAAATGTTCTCATTTGCCTAAAATGAAGTATACTTTGCTAGCAGGGCTAGTGGGCAAATACTTTGACAATTCTTTTTTTCTATCTATTCTTTATCCTTTTTCTTAGTCATCTGTGTGCTTAAAGAAGGTCTTCAGCGTACAATATTTTAAAACCAATCATACATTTTCTTTGTGGCAAATGACATTTTTGCACCATGTACTATTGGCTTTGCCAATGTTTGTTCATAAAGGGAAAATGTGCTTGTACAGCAGTGACTGTAGTGACTGGCTGCAATTCTGCCACATTTAAGGAAGACTTGCACTTCTAGTAAAGAAGGTTAGTCCAATTAAAAACCTGCTATTATGGTTTGGATCTAGAATTGGTAGACACCGCCATTAAAACATGTACATACAGAAGCACTGTTAGACAAGACATTAAATGCCTGCTTAACCGGGAAACTGAAACTGTTATTCAATGTGTACATACGTAGGGCAATAAAGCGGTGCAATGTCTACACAGCTGGAACATTATGAACTTTTCAATGGAAAATGAAACTGCCACACACGGACCACAACCACACCACACCTACCGTCTAACACTCCTTCACATCAACACATGGTCAGGAAAGACATTTCATTAGATACACAAAGTACCTGTTACACCCTAACCCACACCTAGAAACTTCCACTACTGATCCACGTAGTTTTATTAGTGTATATATTGTTTGTGAGGGAGACCAGAGGAGAAAGGAAAAAGTGCACTGCTACTGGGCAGTGTCAGTGAGCTGTCTTTTTAAGTTCTGAGTTGCTGAGGTTTCTCACAACACAATCACACATATATGCATACACTCACACTCATCCATCGACAAACACACACACACACATTCACAACCACACACTTACAGGGCTTTGCCAGGCTGATGTCACAGCCCTGAAGCCACTGCCCTAAAGGCTGTGAGATCTTTGGCCTGACAAAACCATGGCTGCATGTCGCCTGCACACTAGCACATGTAAAGTGCCTGGATTTGACATGTGTGTCAGGCAAACCTTGGCTCAGTCAGACTTACTCATCATAGACTTTAAAAATTTAAATATGTGCAAGGCGGACCCAACATCAACACTAACGGGCCACCACTGCTGTTGGATGCAGGTTCTGTATATATAAGGGAAATCGGCACTGCTCATACCCATCCTGTATCTTTAGTGCTTTCAGCAGCTGTCCAAAATGTGCATATGCATATCCTATTTTCTTAGTCTAATCCACAGACTTCATCCCTGATCTGAAGCGAACAATTCTTGCTAAATCCTAATTTTTTGGTGTTTTGTCAGCTGAGAACTATGCTTTAAATTTGCACTTTCCCTTGATACCACAAATGTCATCCAAGAGGAGAGAAAAAGACTAAGGCTCCTTGGCCAAGCACTACCTGTCAGAGGATGTCCCAGATATACTTGGCAGCAGATTATCTAGAGTGTTCGATGTATTTTGTGGTGGATGATGAGTGCCATGACACCAATGCACAAATATTGACAGGACAATTCAGGAGACCACTGCTGACAGGTTTCTGCTATGACACAAAACGGAAGAAATTAGAAATAATCCAATCAATAAAACCACTGGTCAGAGCATCTGGCTCCCGGATTCCAAGCCATACCCCAAGATTTTAACATTAATTCAAGGCTGTGTAATTTGAATCTTCTCCACGTGAGCTCAAGTTCTTTGGTCACTGTAAGGAGTTGCTAGTTTGGCTTGATTGTCATTCTCTTGAAAGGGAAAATGTTTTTACTTGAGCAGTTAGGAATATGCAAGTTACCAGAAGGACACAAAACCACAGTTGTTGTTCGGAAGCTATTAGGCAAATAGTTGGGGGGCCAGTACCATGGGTACTTCATTGTGGGTTTGTTTAACATAAAGTATCTGTGTTATTCATCATAACGTGCACTGCTACTGATACACTATTATTTCTAGATACATGACTCATATAAAGCTGGGGACTGCTCCAAAAACCGACCAAAAGTATTTTTATTGACTACGCCTGACCTGCCATAAACATGTAACTTTTAGGCACCCTGAGAGTTCAATGACTGAGGGCTGGAGAGCGGGTTCACCCAACTGCAAAGGCGTAGGCATGAGAATACCTTCTGGGTTTTTTCTTTTTTTAACACTATTCGGGGAATGCTTGGGCGGGATTTTAGGACAAAGTACAAAGAAGGGTAAATGAAATATAAAAGGGAAAAATCACAAGCTAGGTAGAAAACTATAGCTTGTCCATTTACGGCCCATGACCACAACAACCCAGTGGCATTTTTGGCAACATTTTGTAATTTGTTAAACATGATTTTGGCATTAAGCTCTCATACAAAAGTCAAGATACTTGGCAGGCTCATAAGCCAGGCCCAAAGATAACTGTCAGCGGTGAAAACTCTTTTTAAGTACTCTGTTGGGACTTTTCACCCTAATTAGCTAGAGCATAATTTAGGACACGGATCAGTTCCTACTTGGTGGTGAATCCCATCACCATACACTCCATTACATAAGTAAATCACACTATCAGTCCTGAACTTACATTGCCAGACACTTCATATGTCATTTTCACAGCTGTAAATAAATATTTATACACTTCCTGTGACACACTATATTATATGTCGGTCTAGAGGTGGACGAGCCAACAAATTAACAGGAAGAGCTAATCCAGAACATAGCATGGGTATGTTCTGTTTAAAAGCCCCTGCATGAGTAAACCCCTGAAAATATTTGAAATGTAAATAATGCAATTCAAGAGATTGCAATTCTTTAACAAAGGGAAACATTTCACCTTAGTACATCAGATTTACTTGAAAGGTATTTATTAAAAGTGGGAGGTTTTAAATATGAACACAAACATTCCTTTCCCTGCCCTTATGATAATGTTCTTAATCAAGAGGCAAGTCAGTTGTCAAGTATATAGTATAAGTGGTCAGAATCTTATTCCTGAAGGAACAACTTTAGAGGCTATTCAAACAAACACTAAACAGGTTTTTTGTAAAGAGACATTCTGAACTAAAGTATTCAAAGGTGCTCTCATATGAGATAATGAACAAAAAGGATGCTCGGTGAAATAAGGTATTTGCCTAGGATAACACAATTTGGTCAAGCAGGGAAGCTGGCACAGATCCCAGATTTTCCAGTTTCTCACACTGTATTTCAGCCACTAGATTGGTGTCTTTCTACCATCCAGCTATTGCTTTGTGATTAATTCCTGGAGGATGAGAGTTTGGGTGACAAGCAGAATACACACTATGTGGGCAGTTTTACAGAGCGTGATCCTTTTACAAGGAAAAAAGAACACTTTACAACGGATACAGTTCATTACGTTTTTTCCCCTCACACATGGAGATTTGCAGGATACTAAGCCGAAGGCAGGATTTGAACCTGGCGATAAATGTGTGCAGCTTTAGCCACCAGGCAACATCACCTGCCATGAAAACGCAGCTTGTTTTGGGCTGGATGTTCTCAGATCACCTTTGGCTGAGCCAGAGTCGGTCTTCCTTTAAACATATAAGGAAAGATAAAATAAAATTAAAATGTAATGCAGCAACTGAAGTTGCTGTAATGCATTGCCCTGTTCCCCAGCACTGGGACATAAAGAGGCTGTCTAGCAACACACACACACACACACACACACACACACACACACACACCTTTGTACCTTAGTTTAAAGGAGTGCGCACACACACACACACACCTGTGTACCTTAGTTCAAAGGAGTGTGTGTGATGTCTAACATAGGTTTGTTATTGGAAGGGCACCTTTCCAGGACAAAATACTATGCTTAGACAACGTTTATAACTTGTTATAATTTGATGTGTTCTGTACAGTGAAGTACACATCCAATGATTGAAATGTTTGGAGAAATGTTTAAATTTTTCTCCTTTTTTTTAATTTATTTTTTAACCAAAGTCACTTCTTTAAATCTTGCAGGTATGGCTTTGCGTCAAAAACCATGGGTTGTAGTGTGGGAACAGTCACGTACCACCATAGAATACCCTTTGTCTTAAAATGATACAAAACAGTGCAAAGTGCTGTATGGACTACTTTAACAGTAATTTTCCAGTACAAAGTTATTTTGCAGAAGAAATTAAGTCCTTTATCAAAAATGTGTGCTGCTCTATATGACTTTAATTCAGGACAAAGTGTTGATAAGTTTGCCACTTGGATTTAAATATTTGATATCTGGAATCCCTTTATCTAGTTAAAACATATCAAATAACTTGACTCTACCACATTCTGTAACTAATAGCAGGATACAGGTATGACTCCTGTAACTTCCCTTTCTTAAATTTCAAACTTCCTATCCATAGCATTTCTAAGACGTTGGTATTACAAAGATCCCAAATCCACTAGCATTTATACTTTCATTACTTAGGCCCCCATTATGAACATTGGCGGCTGAGAGCGTCATGCCGGTGGCGGCGGTAATGACCGCCACCGGCATGGTCTCAGCCACCAAATAATGAAGGCTGTGGGGACCGCCACAGGTGGCCTTCCACCACTGCCAGGCTACTGCCGACAGGCAGCCTGACGATGGTGGAAATCAATAATGATCCTTTTTCCTCCAGCCTTTCCCTGGTGGGGAAAGGCTGGCGGAAGGGGTGTTCCGGGGCCCCTGCACTGCCAATGCCCTTGGCATGGGCAGTGCAGGGGCCCCCGTGCAGTGCCTCGTCGCGCAGGTGCAGTGATCTGTGTGACGGGTGCTGCTCACCCGCCGCACATCGGCATTGACGGCAATGTCCCGGCCCAGCAGAATGTTTTTTATGCAGCTGGCAGTCAGTGAAATGACAGCCAGCATGAACACGGCAGTAAACATCGCTGTGTTCATAATGACCCCCCTTCCCTTAATGTCTTACATTTTTGTAGATTTGCTTCTTTTGTATTTCACATGCAATGCTTCTTAATGGTATTTTCAATCGAGGTATCCTTAGACATGTTTTCATTTGTACATACACAGCTAACAGGCATGATGCACCTTAACATAGCATGACATTTTTTATGTTTACACAAACGTGACAATGTCCCTTCAAGAGCATTCTTTGATAAGGAACCTTTAGCCCTTATTTCTCCTTACTGTGCTTTCTCACAATCCTTGTGTATTCTTTTATGTGCCTTGTTCCAACTTTTTGTCCTGCAGGTATGCACTCATTTGAATCCTGCATATTTCTGGCAAACTTAATTTGGACTCTTATTGACTCATTTGTGAACGTACCAAATGAAATGGCAAAATGTTGTATCAGAGTCAGACAATTGTCAATATCTTCCTGTGCCTCTGGAGGACTTTATGATTTAAAAACAAATGTTACAAAAACGGACCTGTTGCTGTCCTCTGTTACACAATAACAGAAGACAAATATTAATAGGAAAGGCTGTGTTAGGCTGCCTAGTTTCACATTTTCACGTAAGGACATAATCATTTGAGGTGCAGCACTAACTGCTACAAAATTTCTATAATACTTTATGTTTTCAGGCTCTACATATCCTATATACAGTAATTGTAGTTGACAACAATATAACTGTCAATATTCAGAATGGATTGGTCCAATTGACAGAAATCTGCTGCAAAGTCAAAGGATGTCCTTGATGAAAGGTTTCCCAAATCTCTCAAACCAGGATCCTAGAGGAGGTGGACTTTTATTGGGTTCGGGATTGCGGGGGTGAAGGTGGGATGACAGCATTTTAAAGCATATGAAAAGTGGAATTTATTCAGGGAATACATCTTTAAACGGCTTCCTGTAGTACTAGTGTTCGTAAAAATCAGATTACATGAAATTCGTTTCTCTTTACAGCATACATGCCTTTAATCAGAGACTAATTTGTACAGAGCTGACTATATAAACCAATACCATGGCAGCAGTAAGGCATAGGGTGTCTGGTGGTTCCAAAGAAGCCAAACACAATGACAAAACCAAGTAAGAGACAGATCAGGAGAAATCATTTAAAATAGAAAGAAAGGTACAAGCGTGTATTTTGCTACAACACATTTCCCTTTCTTCTAACCGTTTACTCTCACTTGTTATCTCACCTCTCACTACCACACTCCTTTCTTGCCACATCTTTTACTTCTAGCTCTTGTTCTCTATCATTACATCCTCAATCTTCCATGTCTCTGTATTTTCTTCTCTCAACTCACCCTCTCACACTATTTTACCTCACCCTTTTCTCTCTTTCTCCCTGTCAACTTCACCATTCTGTCTCCTCAGGAAAGAAATACGGAAGGGGCGATGGAAGAAAGAAAGGAAATAAATGCAAACAAAGATGGAGAGAAAAAGAATCAAAAGAAAAATCCCAAAAATTGTAACTGTAACGAGTTGTGCGTTTTACCTTTCGCTTGAATGTGCATAAACTATTTGAACTTGCTGCGATCAGTGATGCTTAGCTAGAACTGTGGGTTTATCACCAAGGTGGACCATTTGGCCATGCATCATAGAGAGTCTCCAACCACACCCACTAGGAAAAATTCACCATAAAACTGCCAGCTGATGTGAGGACAGTGAAATCAATGACAATTACAAGGCATAATGTTTTCTTTTTGTACACCTTATCTGGCACTGCTTGTTATCCCTTAGTAAAACTGCACTCTGAACTTGCTGGGATATTGAAGCTAGGTTAAAGGTGTGGCTTATCACCAAGGAAAACAGGCAGTCATAACTGCGAGGCCAGTGGCCTTGGATCTGACGTGATAAAGTCTACAACAACACAGACTCGGAAATACCGTGCCCACTTGTACTATAAATTACTGCATTAAAACCAGCTGGATCTCTTCATCTTACCTTCCTCTGTCTACCTTGACTGTTTCACTATCCCTTCCTTCTTTCTACATCGCTTTTCTATTAACTGATTCTGTTTGCACTGCTCTGTCTTTTTGTACCACATCTCTCGAACTCAGATCACTAATTCCGACCCTCTCTACCACACTTTGCTATCCCTCCCTCTGACTACCTCTACCTCATCTCCATGACCCTTTCTCACTTTCATAAGCTTATCCCTCTTTGTCTTATTATCTCTCTGTACTTCACCTAACCTCTTCTACTTGCCCACTTTTTTCTCTCCCTTCTCAATAAATCTCTTGTAACTAACCCCAGGTTTCTCTGATTCGGCTCTCTCTACCTAACCTATGCCTTCCTTAACTCTCAATACAAATATCTCGGACCCTCAACTCTCAATTTCTCTCCTGATCCCACTTCTCCCTATCATACTCTGTGCGTGTCTACCTCTAACCCCTCACTCTACCATAACTCTCCATCTCAACCCTGTCTCTGCTCCTCAGTGTCTTCATTTGTTTTTCGTCTGTATGTCTCCAACACTTCACCTCTCACTTACCCACATATCTCTTTCCACTCAAAACCCCGCCTTCCTCTTCCTTTCTCTCACCTCTACTGCTCTCATCACACTAAATCTACTCCCTCCTTCATTTCTTTCTTTTAGATCACATCTCGCTGCTTAACTTTTCAGTTCTCTGTATCATTCGTATGCTGCATTACCTCCATATCTTATCTTCCACTCTTTCTACATTTCCTCTCACATGTTCTCACCTCCTTAAGTCTTTGCTACCGCTTTCTCTACCACAACCATTTATACTATATTACCACCTCTATCTGCATCTCCTTCTCTCACCTCACCCAAGTGTATATTTCTCCTCTACCTGTCTCTCCTCACCCCTCAGTGTACTCTCCCAACCCTCTCCTTACAACTCTCTCTCTAGTCATCTCTACTGATATACTTTGGTCTAAAAATTTACTAATGTTTTTACATCTTTCTCTAAATAGTCCTCTTCCTACCTCCCTGGATCGCTCAACTCATTTTTCTATTTACCATACATTTTGCTGTATCATACCGGTCAACCTATTTCTTTACCTCATGTCTATCTTCCTTCTCCCTCTACTTTACCTCGCTTGCTATACTGTTATCTTTTCCTCCGCCCTCATGCTTTCTTCCCCTTTAAAATTTCTATCACTCTACGAAGTCAGACGTAACTGTTTAGCTAGAGAAGTATACCCATAGAAAGGGTAGAGTCGAAACAAAGCAGCAGAATATAATGTATTAGAAAATGAGATCTCAAAAAATGAATGTTAAAATCTGTGCAGTAATGATCTGATTTTCACTGTTCCTGCGAGAATGGCAGGTATGAAGGAGAATTAATGACTTTACGAATATATCTGGCAATTAAAGCTACAATTTGAAGAACTATGTCCATATATGCTACTTTAGTATTATGCACTAGTTCACTATGTCACCCTTACTGTGTCTTTACTTTATCAATGTTTATTAGGGCTTTCTTCTTTTTGTTAGATTTGGCTGATGGGCACTGGGCAGCTTGTGCTTTCAGCTGCTTTTGAGCAATCCCCTTTCTGAAACGTTAATGTATAATTCAATATTGTAAAGCACCTTTAACTAGTTGAAAATAGGAAATCTATTCAAAGCTGGTCCAAAAAAAGAGATACAAAATATGTTTTGGGCTAGCCCCAAACGTCTTTAAGATGGCACAGGGTGGGACAGAGAAACCACCTCTCCAGTGGAAGTTTAAGGTGAGGGTTCTCCATGGCTCAGTTACACAATGAGAAGTTGGTGTGTGCTGCAGCACAGTCTTTCCCAGGTGTTGGAATGTTACAGTCTTGTTTGTCATACGTGTTCCTTCCTGCACTCACAGCCACACTGTTAGATGACCCTCTTCTTACGATGTCTTAGTTCAGTACACCATTTAGGACTATGCTTCAGTGCTGCCTCCTTCTATGGGAGCCTACATCATCTATCTAACCCTCCCTTTATGCCTCCTGCATGGAAGCAATAGCATCCTCTGCCGGTTCAGCTAAAAGACATGTGTCTCTACATTGTCAGCTGTGGTGGTACAAGAAAAGGTAAAGCAGGAGGACTGGATGTCAGATTTTAGTCGAAATGCAGTCTTAGGTCACAGGCATATTTGTTGTTCATCTCTGAATAAGCACATTTATATATGAATGTTTGCTCAATACATCTAAGTATAACAGAAATTAAAGACCATAGACCTATTGTGACCTTTACTTTCGTCTGTCTTCTATTTACATACCTTTATATTAATTCTTTATCTTGTGGGTGTGTCCGTAAAGAACAAGTTACTTTCAATAATACTCTTTCTGGTAGTGACTAACTTGCCACATATTCCTCAACTTTTGAATATTCCCCAGGTGACAAACTGGATCGGGAAACTTTTCAGCAGTACATCAGCAAGTTAAAGTGGCACTGTGAGGTTCACACTGACAGCATTCCGGTATGTAAATTACATGTAAGTCTATATAGGCGCCACAACTGCACACAGACCTCAGTTGCTCTTGAGACTGCTCCCAGACACAGAGCCCCAAAAGCAAATTGGAATTACCTGTGTGCAGTTTCTTAGACTTGGGATCTTATTAATGGACAGACTTGAACCAAAGAACTGGGAGGATGGGAGGAACCGGCAGGTAGACAGAGACTATACCAGAAAATGCTATACTGAAGGTAGGTAACTTGTTCTCCTGATAAAGACTACTAGCCTCAGATTGCTCTCATTTTGAATAGATAGCAAAACAGTACCTATTTGGAGGTGGTTCTGTGGGTAGCCTCGAACCAGAAAGTCCTGCAGGGCTAAGTGGGTAAAATGCAATCTCTGCAAACCCGACAGTCCAGACACCAGTGATTCATTAACGTATGGCGGAACGTCCACCTCACTGCCTGGCAGATGTCGAGGACAGGGACTCCATGTGCTAGCAGCTTTGGCCATGGTACAATGGGTATCCAGTCGTTCTGGAGGCTGCTTTTTAGCCATGCATTGGACTTCCTGGATGTTACAGACGATGGAAGCTGGCTCACAAGGAAGTGAGTAGAACTACTTTGTCTCATCTGATTGTTCCCCCAAAACATCTAGTCTTCACCTGTAACTGGAGGCTGGAAGAATATACAAGACTTAAACGTCTGACGGCAGTCAACCATGAGGAAATAGGGGGTAGTCTGACTGGTACTACTTGGATGGCTCTAAGTGTTTTAGCTGCAACCATATCAATTATGTACTGCTGAAGACGTAGCCAAATTTAAGCCCCCTCCACCCCCCATCCTTAGACATCACACAGTAAAACTGAAATGTATGGTCCAGACAGTCATTTCAGGACTTTATGCTCTGTATTTCATTTCCCACGCTGAGTATTATTCATGAGCAAAGAGACACAAAAGCCAAACTCTTGCCATACATGGGGACTTTAGGTAATCATGAGGACACTGGCCATCCGCCCAGAAGCTCTTCAAGTATCGCCAGGCTCTTTGCCTCTAAGCCCATTAGGTGAAAATGCTGCTTTATCCTTCAGGGAAGCTGCCACCACCATCACAAACAAGAGACAAACCTGGAGGTCTGGGAAGACCAGTGTTTCTGATAATCGAAATTTAAGACTCATAGAAAGTCCTTTCCCATCCCTATTTAACCTGGTTGGTGCAGTTCTGGCCAACATGGAATAAATACCATCCTCCTTTGGCAGGGGTGTTGGTGGAAAATGGACCGAGGCTCCAGAACCTTGGCCATGGTAGTGAGAGAGCGTAGTTTAAATAACATATATTAAAATGAAATGCTCATATTAATGTTTAACGATGTTGCAGAGAAGACGACAATAATAGTGATTTTGCTTAAACGTGCATTTGAATTATTACTATAATGTGTGTGGCTATCAATGTATATGCGAACTAATAACTCATTAATAGAATCAATAATGCTATGGTTAATCAAGTTATATTAACAATTATGATATTGCATTGTATTGAAAATCTCATAGGCCTTAAGTTAGCGTAAGCTGTGGGTTTTAGCTGCCTGGCTCTCATATTAAAAGCATTTTTCTGTTTTTCAGCGTGCTGACTCGCAAAGGTCCATGACCCTGCAAAATGTTCCTTTTCTTCAACATAATGTATCAGTACAATTTTGTTCTCTTTAGTATGAGTTTATACACGAAGTTGAAACAAATGAAGATTAACGTAATGTACTAGGACATTTAAACCATGGACAAAGGAACTCATGACCCGATAAGACGTGGCAAGCTGTGAAATAATCTCCGGATGTGCCACCTCCGAAAACGCCAATTACGAAGACCAATCAAAGTGCTATGAATTATCGTGGGGTGACAATTAGAATTACCTAATGTATAATTTGATAGGTTAAAGATAGTGGGGTATAGCAAATGTCCAATGAAATCTGGGGGAAGGTATTACGAAAAAGGGATAAAAACCCATGTCACAGAAGGATCAGAAGAACTAGGTACGGAATGCTATTGATTTTATCCAGAAACTCTGTCACTCTGTTTGGTGACTTTGAGACTTATTAAGCCATCCTCACCCATAGACTGCCCCTATACACTTTTCCTCCTTATGAGGGAAGTGTCCCCTGTCCTCTAGACAAAGTTTAGACTGACGGCGTTTTGACTGATGTCCAGAAGACGAAGACTGATCCTGTGTGCTGACCTAATCTTTGGAGGGTAATTATGACAATGTAATTTGTAATTTGTCTGTTTGCTTTTCCTTTCTAGGTACCAACTGCTCATTTTGATAGAGACCATAGTTAGATGTTTTCTAAATTGGTGTTCTAAATTGTTTTTGCATGAAGCCCAAAATGCTGATGCTAATTAGTGGTTAGAATAGCAGTTCACTTCAACTGACGCAAATAGACAAATGACTGACGTTACGCTGAACTGAGACATATATGATATTCATTGTATTCTGATCTATGTTCACGCCGTGCTATGTTCTTATGTTTGTGATTCTTGCATTAATGAAATCTTATCACAGTTGCCATATTGTGACTATGCTCTTATGTTTCCTGGTATTGAGATTAACTCTTCTGCTCGTAGATTGTAATCAGTAGGGAATAAAAGTCATAAAAATTCTATCAAGGGTGTGGTTATTCATGGCTGAAAGGCCATGGTTGCGCCGACAATTTGATTAATGACTTTATCTAAAGTAAAGTACATTGTGGTGGTGAATATTGATGACATTATTGATATATTACTTGACATATTGATCAGTTATCTCGTCCTGCGGTGTCTCACCACTGGGTCACAAGATTCATTGGCCTAAAACGAGTCCCAATGTGTATAAATTAACATAGAAGGACGCGTTAGCAGTAGCATCTCGTCAGATGCAGATACCGTCTCATGGTCAGAGGCAGATGTCCCACGTACACCTTGTAAATGGCTCCATAGTGGAATGATCCACCACAAAAGGACCAATAAATGTTACCAGAACTTGAATCCGAACATGTGATGCCAGGCTAAGTCAGGGCCAGTGATGCTACACTTGAGAATGTGGGTCCTGCACAAGGGCACTGCTTAGACAGACCAAGGGATTCTCAGACTTTCAATTTTGCACATCAAGCATCCAGAAAGGAGTCTGAGGAAAGAACAGAGGACATCATGGAGGTTAATCCTACATCTGGATCATATGGAGGCTGGGAGGGATGTTTTATTGCCTCCTATTCCAAAATGATCAGATGAACCCAACATGTCCACTAAAGTAGGGACTGCTGTTGGGGACTGTGCCCTGAAGAGATGGGCTGACAATATGAGGCCACACTCCTGAAAGACCAACAACTGTGCCAGAGAAAAGCAGTCTCAAAACCTGGTGCACTGGAAGCACTGCGATAAAGTATGTGGCAGAAGCAGACACTCTTGTGCACAGTCGTAGTCTGGTTTCTTGGCAGGAGAGCAGTGGAGATTCCAGCTACCTCAAATACAAATGTCCACTTTGTGGCACAAAGCTGGAAAGATCTATTTAAATTGGGGACAATTAAGAGAAATGGGGAAGGGACAATGGGCCTCATTACAACCCTGGCGGTCAAGGACCGCCAGGGTTGTTTTGGCGATTGTACCGCTAACAGGCTGGCGGTACAATCTGCCTCATTATGACCGCGGCGGAAGCGGCGCGGTCGCACCGCCGGGACCGGCGGTTTACCGCCAGGGTTGTTCCGGCGGTTTTCATCCTCCAGGACAGCGCTGCTTGAAGCACCGCCCAGGGGATTAACAAGTCCCCTTCCCGCGAGTCCCGGGGCCCCCAGGCACAGCCCCACCCTGAGCGCGACGGGTGCAGCTGCACCGGTCACACGGCTGCAACACCGCCGGCTCCATTAGGAGCCGACTTCCATGTTACGGCCGACATCCCTGCTGGGCCGGCGGGCGGAAACTCTGTTTCCGCCCAGCGGGGATGTCATAATGCGGCCGGCGGGTTTGCGGCCGGCGGAATTGCGGCCGCATTGGCGGTTAAACCAAGGTTGTAATGAGGGCCAATGTCTTATAAAACACATTAATTCTTATAAAAAATAAAGGCAGGTACATCTTTGGAAAAATAGGTCTTGCACTGGCTGCTAGACTTTTGACTTTCCTAATACTTGTTTTGTCATTGTGTTTGCAAAACTACTGTTCGAGAAGTAGCAAGGCCCTGTCAATGAAAAATAAAAAGTAAAAAAAGGCCAAAAAGAAAACTATTTTTTGCCATAACAGTCCCCGGCACTGAAGGAAACTACACTGTGTGGGGATGTGCTCATTGTAAAAGGGTAGAATGTCGTCACTCACAATGAAGTTAGCCAATGGCTAAACTGGACTTACCCACTGCTGTTGTGGGTGGAAGAAAAACGAGAAAGAGTAACAGACCAATCGATGAAAAGGACAGGCTGAAAGCCCGTAAGTATATTAAACATATACATTTGGAAAATTGAAAAAGTCTTGGCTAATAGTGCCGATAAAAATCTATCTTCAGAATGAAGCGGTAATTTTGGAGAATTTAAAGCTACATTCTTAACAAATTCAACTGTCTTTTTGCTCTTATTTTCAAAAGTTTCACTTATTTTATGTTGTTTTCTGGGGTCTAAACCGTATGATGTAGATTGCACACAGTTTGTGATACAGATAAACAACGTGTGTGCTTCCAAAAAACCTCAAATGAGGTGTGGAATGCGCCCTGGAAGAAGCCTACAATTGGCACAAACCTAAATTTAATGTAACCTTATCAAAGAGTAAATACTAAGCTAATAAAACGAGTATTTGATGCTAAAATAAGTGACATGAGCATTTTCAACATTTCTGCTTCCTTTGGTGAACCAAAGAGGCGAGAGAAAGATGCCGGAGTTTTGAAAGAACTCAAACATACATGAGAGAGCCTAATCCAAATCAGCCTAACAAAACACCCTGACTGTGAAAGTCGCCTGTCCGAGTGCAAGTCAATCTACTTAATGGTAGCTCACTATTCAGCAGCCAGCGTGATAACTCAATTAGATGAGACGACAAAGGCCGCATGGTTCTGGGATTTGGCAGCAGGGAGAGCCGGCGTGGCCCGTCTTTAGAACAGCCTCCTCGGAGCAGAGATTGCTGTGCAGTTGGGCTGGGAACACGGCGTTCTCCGGGCACACGCCAGAATGAACCCATTTTCGAGCAACAATGAGCCCTATCCTGTGCCCTAATAAATTCTCATTTCCAAACACCAACTAATGGACCATCGTTTTTTTGTGGGAAAAAAAAGACAGAAGTACGAGCCATTTTTCTGTTGCACGAACTTCCCGCTGTTTCCTGCCATTTGTCTTCTAGTAAAGTATGCTTCTCGAAGAACATTACTTTCAGACGTGTAAAAGCTCCTGCCGCGACATATTCCTTTAATTGAAAACGAGAAGGCATTGCTGGCGTATAGAAATGCTTTAAACGCATCTGCACTTATTTAAATGCAGAAAAGAAAGTCGCAGCTCCTTCAACAGAACGCCAGATCAGATATTTTCTGCCGTTAATGCCCGGCTCTGAGACTTCATTCATTCATGGCTTGACAATGCCGAGCTCTAAACGCAGTTTCATTAGTCAATGGCAAGCTGCGGTGTTCTAGACTGCTGCCAAGTTCAGCCAGACTGCGTCCCCCGCGCCTCCTCCGAGCAGCAGAAGAGCCTTCTTTCCACCGCGCCCTGCAATTTAATAGACTTTATCGCACTTCACAGTTGTGCGAGGTGTTCCGCCCGTCAAGAGGAGATTAGATATGAGAATGACAAGGCCTATCTAGCCGGAGTATGAATTTAAGATGTACCCAGTATCCAGACTATAGGCAGACAACGTATGAGATACGTTCCCGCTTGCCACAGCCCAAGGAGAAGCAGAAGAGCTGCCTATTTTAGGATGTCTGAGAGTGAAATAAATCTTTACGTATTACAAATTAAAATATGGCTGACAAGACTAAAGTAAAGAAATAGTGTACGGAAGAACTACGTTTAAACCATACAGTGGGTGCTCTAGCATTTGCTTGCTTCACAGCAAGGTTTTCTGACATGGTCAAAGAGAGTTCATGGACATTCTTGCTACTCCCAGACTCCTTTGCATTAGCGGTCTCAGATTGCATGACGTCTAGCTCTACAAGCACACCTTCTCCCCATAGTAGCGGGGGCTGCCTGCTTCGGCAAAGGTGGGTAGAATATGCTACAGAACTTGCCACTGTATGGCACAGACTGGAGTGCACAGACACACAAGCACTGCGAGTCTGCACATGCAGGCCAGTTTGAACAAAGGAAATGTGATGCCTGCCAGCATCTTGTGCCTGCAGAGAAGAGTATGAAAGGCACAGTAAACACCAATGTCCCCTTCACAATAAAGGCACAACCTTGGCATACTGAACGTTCGATCATTCCTCTGATTGCAGTTGTACGGAAAATACCATACTACCAAACTATAAAAATATTTAATATCCCACCACAGGAATGTCTAACACTGTACTCAGCAGCATCCTTCAGTTCACTAGATTATTTGGCTGCCAGGCTGGTCTTCGGCTTCAACCCTTTCCAAGTGTTTTCTGGCTCCAGGTAGGAAACTAAAGGCACTGCTGCATCTTGGTCTCACAAAGCCGGGAGATTACTGAAATGACTGTGGAAGCCAACTCATATGAAATTTGTAGTATGGTTTTATCTGTGCCAGTGCTAGAAACGTGAACCTAATTTGGGGGCACTTGAACGCCTAACAAGCCCCTATATCTAACAAAACAAGCTGGAGAGGTTGGCATCGCAACTGGTCAGGGCACAGGTCTTTAACTTCAAAAGCGGTTGCGAGTAAGGTGCACTACTGTCACCAACTGGACAGCCTTGAAAATAATAAACCGAGAGAAAAGGAGACAACGGTTATTTACTAGCAACAACTAAGTGCCACAGTAGTTATGCGGCACTGGGAGAACACATCCTGCAGCAAAATCGGTGGCGTTATTATTAAGAGTCTGACATATTCTTCCACAAAAGTGTTCTCAGCGCAATAGCAAACGCATACGTTTCCAAAGAAAAGTATGTACACGCAGCAAATCTACATAAAAGTATTACTCACCGACAACTAATGATTTTTTTATTATAGGGAAACTTAGTACAATCATTTAATTAAAACTGTTTCCACTACAAGTTAGAGCAACTAGTTTGTGTAAAACCTTTGCATTGTTGCACTACAGAGCTAATAAGCATACATACAGACACCTTGAATTAAAAAGTGTTTAATTTAGGCTGCGCATCCCACTTATGTTTTTAAACTAGTATTCAATGGCAGGTTCACTCTTTAGGATATGTAGTAGCACCTCCTTTCATTAAAGAACAGTGCAATGCATTTAATATGAAAAATGTATGCTTCTTTTTAGAAGGCACTTTAGAATTCGAAACCTCAGTCAGACCTTACACATGTGTGGGAGCTTCAAAACATTGGGTGTCCTTTTTTAAACAAATGATAATTTGAGAACAGTGTCTTAGATGTACACATGACATTCTGTTTATAGTGAAACAAAAAACAAAAGAATATCCTACAGCTAGGCTTGTAACGGGTAAACCTTGCAGATACCACACCAGGCCCCAAATTTGATCCTATGGCTGGCGCAATTGGACTCTGTGGAAGGACATCTACTAGCAGGGGTGACATCCTCCACCCCAGGCAGCAGACCAAACACAGTCAACTGCAGCCGCTTAATCTCCATGCCAGGAGGTGTAGATTGTGACGGCTCAGGCAAAGGATCCCACCTGGCTGCTGTGAAAGAAGATCCTCCTGCGGTGGTAGCCTAATCACTGGACAAATTAACTTGCCCAGAATTTCCAGGTACTAGACTCTTGTGGTTCAATCTTTAGCCACTAGGATGACCTGGGCCCAGTGGCTTACAATCTTTTTCAGAATTTGGGAATAAGGGCCACGGATTAGAAGTGTCCTGTGCTCCATTCCATCAGAAACACATCGCCTAGCAAGTGTTCTTGTGAAAAAAATGCAACATGCAGTGTTAATGTTTTTGCAAGTTCTTGAATGTGGTGAAAAGATCGAGCCAGGGTCCTCCCCCCTGTCGTAAGATGTGATGCATCACCTCTGGTTATAGACGGCATTCATGATCTGCCTGATGCCGTCTGTTTAGCTTGTTCTCTCTGTCATTGAAGGTTCCTGCAGGTGGTTTGTGATCAGGGAAATGCCCTGCTGCTTCTACCAAATCCAGAGATGCAGAGCCTGCTGTCGCAGGCCCAGGACCCCATTCAATCCTGATTTTCACGATAACATGAGGCAATGTTGTTGCCCATGAAAACCTGAACTAGCCCTACTTTGAAGGACAACAAAAAAGCCTTTAGAGCTAGACTAATAAGCCGCAATTCCAACAGCTTGATATGGAGCCATGCTTTCATCAAGAGACTGGAGTCCTCTGATCCCCACTGCCCGCAAATGACCTCCCAAACCCAGCAATGACATGCCCACCACCAGCCCTGAGTGGGTAAGTGAGAGTGGTTGCCTCTGGACCAACTGTGTTTGAGCAGCCATCACTGCAGAATGTGGGATGTCTACTCCGAAATCCAAATGGCACCCAATAGAGTTACTTGATGCCGAGCACACTGGAGCTTCAGACACTATTGCAAAGCCTGCATGTGCCAGCTACCTTAATTGATGAGTATGCAGGAGGCTAACAGGCCAAGAAACCTCAGAGCTGCTGTCTTTGAGATCCAAGACAGAGGCTAAAACTTCAGGATTATAGCCTGAATAGCCCAGGCTCGTTGCAGCAGAGGAAAGGCCTTAAACTTCATTGAGGTGAGACTTTAGCATGTGGATCATGAACCTTAATGTCAGAAGGTAGATTGTCATCTGGAGTTGGTCTATGACAGACTGTGGCAAGCTCACCTTCAACAGCCAGTTGTTGAAGAGGAAAACTGATATTCCCAAACTTAGAAGATGGGCAGCAATCATCACCACCACCTTTGCGATCACTGGAGGGGGCTAGTGAGGCAAAAGAGGAGCATGGCACACTTAAGATGCTCTAGGCTGACCCTGAACCGCAGGTAATGTCGATAGAATTGACGGATGGATGTATAAATATACGTGACCTGCAGGTCAAAGAACACCACCCAGCCCACAGTCCAGAGCAGACGAGATCGGAGCCAGAATGAGCATTTTGAATTTGTCCTTCCACAGGTATGCATTTAGAAGCCTAAAGTCCAAAATAGGCTGCAGGCCCATGTCCTTTTGTGGCACAAAGAAAAAGCAAGTGTATTAACACTCTCTTTCTGAGTCTGGAACCCTCCCAATACCACCTTTGGAGAGTAACACTTGCATTTTTTGTAAGAGAATAGGCAGGAGTGCTAAATACTGCCTCACCCCAGGATGGGTATGTGCCACTAAGGGAAAACTAAATCAGCCTATTAGCTATCACAGCAGGGAAGGGGGCTGGGAGGGCTGGGAGGACTGCTGCACCTGCTGACCTGCCAGACACAAGCTCACTGCCTTGAAATGACTGTTGTGGTTGCAGTAGTGGTTGAGGAGACTGTTTACTATATGGCAGCCCCTTGGATTAGCCTCTGAAGTTTCTAAACTGATGTGGAAACTGCTTGGCAGAGGGCAACAGCCCAAAGGAGGGCACTGTGGCTTGACTGTCTTTGAAAGACTCCAAGCAAAAATTGGTTTGTCAAGAAAAAGGCATGCGCAAACAAAGGGCATATTCATGGGAGCAGCCTTCACATCTCCAGAAAATCCTGTGGAATGCATCTACACTTCTCTGCGGAATCACAACATTTGTGCTAAAAGTGCCTTCCCAACCAATCAGTAGTATCTAGGCCAGCGCAACTCACATAGTTGGCCACAACTTGGCCATCATGAATTGCCTGAGCCAGTGGGACCCTAAGGTCTTCTGAGATCAAAGCCAAGATCTTTATGGTCATGTCCTATAAGGAATACGTGAAGATGCGTTTACCAAATGCCTCATTCCTCTTGGACGCCGTATCCGGAGGAATTGTGGGGAAGGAATTGGGTTTCACATTGGTGGCTGAAGCCTGAACCACCAGACCTTCTAGAGTTTGATGTTTAGTGAGAAACAGGTAATGCCTGGCCACCTGCCTACTGGGCAGGAACAGGGCTTTGACCAAGGTCAATCAAAATATTGTTTAAGACCTTGTTAAAGGAGAGGAAGGGCTCAGAGTTTGTTGGCCCAGTCTGCTAACCTTCCAACAGCACATTAGTTTTGGACTCGGCAGAAGGCAACAGAAAATTAAGCACCTTGGCCACCTTTTGGACAATTACTGCAAATGATGCCCTCTCTTCAGCTGACTGCTCAAACACAGCCTCAATCCCTGTTTCAAGGGAGGGGGGTCATCAAGCCAAATAACCCCCTGTAGGTTCATGTAAAAAAATGTAATCAGTATACTTGGGGGAGGGGAGGACGTAGGGGACACAAATATCCCCTTCTCCATCATTATCTCATCAACATCCAAGGGTGTGCCCCGCTCAGAGACATAGCCCAAAAAAAAAAAATCGAGTCTCTGTTGCTGCTTCCGACATTGTAGAAGCTCTGGTTTAAAGTCAGACTGAATAACGGCCAGTTGTGCTTTTGAAATCTTCTAGCACAATATCGGGCTGAAGTTGGTTTGGTGTCAGCAATCTAATTCCTCACTAGATCCTCTTCCGGATCTGGTGGCATCAGTATAGACCTGGAAAAGAGAGGACCGGGTGCAGGTTTTGGAGCCAGTGGGAACATTTGTACTGGGGTCAGTATGGGATGAAGATTGGGCCCAAAGGGGTCAGTTGGCACCAAGGATAGATGTGCTAAAAATAATGAGACTAAGATGGCCCTGCGATTCCTTGGGTCAGAAGGTGTGCTAGAGGGAGCCAGAAGCAGCATGGCCTCTTGAAGGCTTCAGTCTGCTGTGGTACTGCCAATGGCATGGGAAACTCTGGGCACAACGGAATCCAGTGATGAATCTGCTCTGCAACCAGGAAAGAATCTTGATGTCCTTCTGCCTTCTCTTTGTATACAGAATGGCGGGATGGGGTTCAGCCTTGTTTTGCTTTTTTGTTCTTGCATTTGGACTTTGATGATGTGCATTTACTGGAGGACTTAGACTGTAAAGTTTACCTTTCGTGGTAACATCCTCAGCAGAAAGATGGAGTCAGCGCCTGAAATTTGGAGCAGGACTTACAAAAAGGGTGCCACTTCTCACGTTCAGAGATATACAGCTTTGCTTCACCTTCCCAGGTCACCTTTGGTGTATCTGTCACACGACTTGGAGTCATTTCCTGAGCCCAAACACCAGCGACACCTCATGTAGATTAGTGGCAGACACCTGCTTTCTACAGTCATATTCTGGTTTGAAACCAATTTTAGGAACAGACATCTCCTAGCACACTGAATCCAGCTTGGACGTTGTAGAAACACCGCTGAAACTAGCAGTGGTGGTCCAGATCTGCATTAAGAGAAGCAGGAAGAAAGGAACGGTAGTCCACATGCAGGTGTGGCCCTTACATGCATCTTCGCTCTGTCACTTCTGAGACAGCATGGAGCCAATGTGGAGCTGTACAACACCACTTAGTGGCGCATGGGAACATTGCTGGAGAAAACTTTCTGGATTCAGACTGGCACCGATGGAGTATTTTAAGGAGAGGAATCTGAAGTTAGAACCCACCATAATTAATGTTTACACCTAAAAGCTGCGTTCATTAAATGGCATGAATACATGTTTTAGCCATTAACTGTAGTCGTTTATAGAAGGCCCACTTTCACCATATGTATGTCTTCACAATTGTTCCATACCAAAACTAGGCCTTACTTTTACTTTCAAGAAACAGATGTGGAAAACGGCAACCAAATACAGTAGTGTCATCAAGTTCAATAATGATGTGATAACTGAAATCTCATTGGTGACATTAAGTGTGAAGGCTATGGCACCAAGGATTGGCATTACTGTCTCACACAGAGCTCAGTTGATAGATGTAGGTACAGTATAGCGCAAACTTTTCCACACCCTGCATACAGCTCTCCAGCCACACTTCACAAACGTCTGCCCTACACCATGCACCAGTTCCTTAGCCCCAGAGCCCAAACGGCATAAGGGTAGGTCTTGCTAAGCAGACTCTGGTTCAGCTAGGGGGTTCGCAAAACATTTGTGAAACAGACCATCTTTGTGGACCCAAACGTTTTGATGCACTAAGGTTTGAGAAAGGGCTTTATTGTTCAGAAAATCTACATTTTAACTTTTATTTTGATTTAAAAGAGAACCATCACCCCCTGGGAAAGGTGGGTTCTCTAAAAGAAGAACAGTGAAATTAATCAATACAGGTCGTCCTCCATTTCTGGCCTTCCCTTTCCAGCTATTTAAAAACTAAAAAAAAAGAAAACAAACATCTCTGCCTGTACAGTGGCTGCATTCTCTCATGTTTGCTAAAAGACAAAGGACAGCAGCAGAACTGAGCCGGTCTCATTGGCATACCTTGCATGGCATGTCGTAGCACTACAACTAACGTGAAAGAGTGCTTTAGAAAGGATGTGGTTGCACCATTCCACTTGTGGGAGGTATAAAAAATGGGTGAATTGCATCACAGCCATACTCACATTTGAAGTTGGGGAAATGCACGTTTTTAGAGTGACAGAAAGCACATGGTCTGTAAAGAACAAGGCTCTATTATAAGTACCGACTTTTGCTCGGCATCTATGCATGCATTACCAATTCGCTAAAAAGACTACAAACTCAACAAAATTGTAAATAGTACACCTACAAGACGCATTACAAAACAGCACACAGCTGGACACTGCAGAGTAAGACTAAAAACAAATAAATGTAAAAAGATCAATAATTACCAAACTTCTCTTCAGCTAAAATCCATAGGTGTGCAGAACTCTAGATCTGCATGGGAACTGGACTTGGGACATTCTTTATCAGATAAATAGCGGTACTATTGCTGTGCACAGACCAAAATTGATCTCCATCAACCAGAGGCACAAACTATTGCAATATGAATATCTACACTGCACCCATATGACACCACTACAACCAGCCAAACGTAATCCATCCCAAGCGCATACCAGTCCGAAATGTTCAGTAGTGAATGCTGACTTTGCTCATTTAACCTGGAACTGCCCCCCAATCCGCGCCTTTTGGAACTCAGTGCATACAAATTCTTACACAAATGATTGGGCATTCACTGCTCGCTGTGCTGGGCTATGTTCAGCCATTATCTCAGTCAGCTCGGCGCTTTGCCGCATTGGCCTTCCTTTTCGCGAAAAGACAGATTGCACTCAGTTGGGGTAGTAATATCATCCCCAACAGGTCCACATGGCTGCGGGACCTGTCCTATCATGATCCCACCAGTGGCACCTATGCGGCTTTACACCCGCTGTCTTCCTGACCTAAGGACATGTGGCACCCACTTCATAATTATTTATCGACTCTACCCTCCAGAACCTTCAACTAGGCGGTACATTTGCAGATAGTACTACTGTGAGGGGTCAGCGGCTAGTACATAAGATGTTCTCAATCTTTCCAAAGGATGAGCCACACTTCCTATTGATGTACTACACAGATGTCCCGCTTCTTCTGTCATGTTACCTTCTATTCACTACTCCAGTGGTTCCCAACCTGTGGTCCGGGGACCCCTGGGGGTCCACGAAGCCTCCTCAGGAGGTCCGTGGCTGCTTAAAAAATTTAATAATATTCATTGATTAGGTCCCCAGCTTTCAGTAATGGCTCAGTGGGGGGTCCCCGGATTCCAATAAAGAGTCAGTGGGGTTCCCCGGTCTCCACTAATGATAAAGTGGGGGTCCACAGAGGTCAAAAGGTTGGGAACCACTGCACTACTCAATAGGTATGGAAATATTGCAATGTCAGATATTGACCACGATGATACTTTTACTATGACAACTGTGATAGTGCGCATGTTTGTAATTTTTTTATAAAGAAGCAAAATCAAAATAAACTTTTAAAAAAAAAGCAATAAAGCACTCAAAAGTTCACCAACTGTACTAATTTTATTAAATGTCTTTGTAACACAAGCAATCTTTAAAGCAAACCTTAGGAGTTCCTTGGTACTAATATAAGCGTCACTCCTGGAAAAGGTATGTGTTTTTTGTTCCCAATATTTGCTCACAGTGCCTCTATTTTTTATGGTGGTGGTCCGGGGGGTGGGAGGGGGTAACGGGAGGTGCACAAGGAGCTAGACAAAGAACGGTGTGATTTAGCTAGGATACCAGGCAAGGAAATAGCTCCTAATGGTGTAGTAGGAACAATGCACAGGAGTCTTAGCGGGCTGCTTTATGGATTTTTCATACTACCCAACCAGCAGTCAGGAGGTCATTTGCTTGCAATGCTTGTTTCAGAGTGAATGACTCTTGCTATGTCCTTTACTCCACGATTAGTGCTCCAGTCTCATGGATTTGCAGTTGAAACGAGGAACCATGGAGCAGAGACTCCATTTTTGGGCAGTGCCAAGTTCTTAAATAACAGTCTACAATAAAACCATTTGCATGCTACTTTCAAAATTGGCTGGTTATTGTTAAAAAATAATAAATATTGGGTTTCTTGTTGATTTCGTTCATTGCCAAGTAACAGCCTTTAAGGATTTGTGAAGTACAGGATTCTATTCAAGTGAATGGGTCCGCACCTCTTGTAAAAGATTACTGGTTGTGCTTCTTTGGCCACACTCCTTTCAGAGACACCCCCCCAACCTTTTTCATCCTACTTGAAGCACTGCTCTGGGTGTCAGATCCCCTACCCTCCCCACCCCTAGCCCCCGTGCCTAGGGTGGGGGAGAGATCCTCTTGTCCCCCACACCCCCAAATATTATTCTCTAAAAAAAAAAAAAAGTTCCATACCCCAAATAGAAGCAAAGGGTTTCCAGATTTGTCAGGAAATGGAGTTTGCAAACCAGTTTTGGTGGGCTATGGCCTCATGTTGCTTGATTTAACAAAACACATGGACCGTTTCTCGGCCAATTCAAATTGCTTACAGTTAGAAATTTCCATCTGCAATCTTAACATACAAAATATCCCAACAACTAGACCTTTGAAACAGACTGGCAATTTTCCATTCTGCAAATGTCTCAAAACTACGAATCGGATATGAACCAAACCAAAATAAAAACAATTGGCTCTAGCTTGGTGTAAGACTGGTCAACATTTTCTGTCACACAAAACAACAATCCCAATAGGATTCAGAAATGGATCCACAATGTGCTGTAGAAAGTACACAACTAATTACAGTTGTTCGAAGTTTAGTTTTCATAAAGAGGACGTTGCCTTTGTGGAATTAAGGAATGGACTCTTTTGAAACTCTGTGTACCTTCAGAGTGTCAGCTGCAAGCTGGAGCAGCACCCTCAGTGCACTGCAGCATACATACACCAAGATTTGAAGACGAATAGCTATCCAGCTGGGTGGGAGCCACAAAGGATCGAGAGCCGAGCATGCTAGTCAAACACACCTGACTTGCTTCACCCAAGCTCAAACAAGGTTAAATCAGTCACTTTACATCACAGGTAAGGTGAAGATCAACTGATAGCAGCTTGTGGACATCACTTCATGGGAGCCAGAGCAATTTCTTATATGTATATTGTTGAGGTAGTGGGGGTTGTCAGAAAGTCAGTAGTGTTGTTTACTAGTCATGTGTCTGTGACATGACAGCACTAGTCAAACTTAGTCACTGGCTGTTCTCTGTTGCAGCAACATGTAGTCATTTGCCTGGGAAACACAAGACTTATGTCGAAGACAATGGTTTTGCCCGATGCAAGTCTACACAATTGGCAGGTCATGCAATCCAGTTAAAGGCAGGAAGTGTGAGGGAAGTGTCTCTGAATGCCATCGGGATTGAGGTATTATTGGGAAGGTTCTGAATAAAACATCTATTAAGCTGCAATCTTGGCTCCCTCTAAGAATGTTTACTAAATCAGGAAAACGAATCATCTGCTTCAGAACAGTGAGGTGTCTTATTTCCTCTTCATTATGGCAAAGCGCTATGAACATAATTATGATTTTCTGCCATATGCATGTGTGTCCTGACAGACAAGGCACACAAACAACATTAACTTGAAGCAAAAATACAAATGTAGAGAGGAAGCAAGTTATAGATATAGAGATATTTAGTCCCAACGAAACTACTACTAATAATCATGAATAACTTCCATTTTCAAAAGAGGATAAAATAGTTGCAGTTCTGTAACACAAGTGTTTCTCAGCATAATAAGCTGAAGAAGAGGAAGAAAGCAGGCATATAATTCTGCTGCCTTAGGTAATGCTCATGGTCTCCCAATGATACACTTCGAGCAGCACAGTCCCATGGAATACATCTAAAACTATTAAATATTCTACGCATAAATTGCAGCAAAAAATCTTCATGTGTTACAATGTCTTTATCATGCTAATTGTATTGTATGGTGAGTTTTAACTTTTATTGGGGTTGCTTTGCAATACTATGGCCAAACTACACAACTCTGCATCAGGCTATCCATGAAAAATGTTCAGTTCACAAATTCAAGAATTCATGGAGGCTTGATTTACCAATAGGCACAAACTTCCAACTCCTTGGTAACATACCTTTGGGAGATCTAAGTAACCCTGACAAAGGATTAGTGCCCACACCTAACACCACTGCTCTCGCCAACCACAATACAATACACTGACTTGCACTAAGCACATACACATTATATACGTTAATAAATACATGCCACCTACTCTAATGCCTTCACGTTGGATAATCTTTTCAATGAGTTACAGGTCTCAAAGACTTGGGTTTCCCCTATCCTTTCTAGAGGTCTGTGGTATTTCTTTATGGGTCGACAGAGCATGTCCCACCACAACAGAAACAATGCTAATATTATGACTACTCAAAGTGCAGTGCTCCAGTTCATGGAAGGACTACAGCAGTTTCAAACTTGGCGTGTATCAGGTTTCAGTATTTCAGTCCTATGCTGGACCCCCAAATGAAACTGAAAAAAGTTGTATTATGTCCATAGTGCCACGGTAACAGAAGTTAAAGTATATTGGTATAAAAATTTGAAATGGTGGAAATGTTCCCAATAAGATAGGAAAAGAGCTCAGACTTTATGAATATACTACAAACCGTAGTCCTTGTGCACCGGGATCCCAAACATTGGGGGAGCCACACATGGCGGGTCCGCATTGGGCTATGCACCTGGGTGGGGGAACAACGTGCCTCTGACCCCCTAACATGGTGAATGGGGATAGGCTTGTTCACCAGCGCGGCCCCAGAAGCACTTCTAGCACCTCCAGGTCACGCAAAAGTAATGCGCATGTCAGCCCACAACCCCCATAAAAGGGGTTGTGGTTGGCGAGTGGGTTTTTTCTCCAGCTTACTTACCGCAGACAAGAAATGACGGCAGACAAGACTTACCATTTGATGCGCTCTCCACTGTACAAGTTTTGACCCGCCTACCTCCCCTAGGGCAACAGGTCCTCCTGCTCTGCATGTTATCTGGGTGGCTTGTCTGTGTCTCCTAATTTTTTTGTGCTAACTCCCTTTTGTTTCCTGGCAGCTCAGACGCGACCATTGTGAAGTATGTTTTATGTCGTATTTTATTAAACATACTATGTCGGGTGAGATCATGATTGGTGGGGCAATTCAGCTTATCTTTCCTACTTGAGCATGACACCAATGTCACAGAACCATTCAAGGGTTGCTGGCAAGGAATCTAAGGCAACATCCAGGGGCATGGGGGTTGCGAGCGATTGCTGGCATCTAGTCCTTAGGGCCAACCACCCATGCATGCGCAGTGGGAGAAAAGCTAGTACTGGCCCTCGGTGGGGGGGGGGGAGGGCTCAAGGGTTGAGGGGCTGCCCGAGGTAAATTTCCAGGCAGGCAGACCCTCTGCACAAAGTTTGTGCCCACAGCGGGTGTGGGTTCCCCCCATATGGAGGGACCCACTCCACGTCATTTAGCCGGAGGGGGGAACCCGGCCTCAGGAGTCACCACTAGGCGCAGTCATGATCTCATCTGTAGTCACTGAATTGAGACACACAACAGAATTTAGATAGTATTAGGAAACCGGATGTATTAGTGTCTCTGTTAAGGTTAGACATCTACACATGTAAATTAAGCTGTAAATAATAAGGGTTACTGCATATAAATGATAGAATGATTACTTACTTGCAAAAATGTTGTTTGTAAAAATAAAATACAACTAGGGGTTTAGACCCCCAATCCAAGAAGTGTGTATTACTGACTAATATGTGAGGGCATGTGGGACGGTAACTCTGGGGTTGGAGGGAGAACTCGGCGCTACTGGGCCATAACCGATTTTTCTAGGAATATCTTTAAAAAAAAAAAAATTGATCTAATCATTGAACTTCCTGAGTGGCAGAGACTGGCAGCATTACAGCAGCATTTGTGTTGGACAAACAAAAGTCTGTCCTTTTAGAGTGGACTGAGCCTTGAAAGCGGACATGAACGAGCGTTAAATATCTTGCAATTAGGTCAGACTTCAGGGCTACTACCTCAAGTGAGGAACCGAGAATGCGCGTGCACCTATCTTGCTGCGCACGCCCATACTTTTGTTTTGTAGCAAAAGGCTAGCCATGATTTATACATTTGCAAACTCCTTTTCTAGGCTTATCGAAAACCAGATGCCGTTTAAAATGTATAGCAGCAAATGAAAATGCATGGGCATTTAGTAGTTTAAGAGATTACTCTCATGCCCAGAAGCCGCTTCAGTTGCAGCTTTCTCTTGACAGTGATGACGGGTAGTTCTCCCTCGGAGCCTTCACGTCATTTTGGGTACGTTTTTCCGCTCTGATTCTGCGCCTTCGGGTCTTTTAACGAGTAACTGACCCGGCCTAATCCATCTTTCAGGTAGGCAGGCGGAAAATAAATGCAATTAGAGGTCTGAGGAGAGACGAAGGGAAAAACTATGAACGTGCACGAAAGGAGGGAGAATGTAAATTGGTGGAGAATGAAGCACATAAACCGAGGAAGGAGCAGGGAGAAGAGAGAAACCGAGGCAAACTGCTGAAGAGGTGGAACAAAAGATAATTTAGACGAAGTAGGAAGGAAAAAGAAGTCAAGTGATGCAAAACAGATGGAGACAATGAGAGAGGGAAATCAGAGGGTGGACACAGTCACGAGGATAAAAGAACTGTCAAGCAAGCGAAAGCGAGGAAATTAGAGAGAGCGAAGGAAAAAGATGAGGAGAGGTAGAGAAGAGGAAGGGGAGTGATGTGGAAAGTGAACTGCGGTTCATGGATCAGCTAAGACAAACAGGGAAAGATGCGGAAGAAACAAGAGACGTAGAGGAAGATATGGAGGCAAAAGACTAGAGGTGGCGAAGGAAAGAACTGGAAAGGGGGAAACGAAATTGAGCTAGCGAGAGGGAAAGGTAACATAAGCAGAAGGGTAGAATATAGAAGGATACTTTGTAAAGGACAGACTCAGAGGTTGTATCTGGAAAGAGAATCAAAAGACAGGAGAAAAGTAAAGAGGATTGCAAGAGAGCATGAACTCGAAAATGTCTACTCTGGGAACGCACAAACGGAGAACGAGGTGTGGGCGGCAAAAAGCATCATGAGGGCAGACTGAGGAAGGGCAGAGTCATTAGGAGCAGTTTCACTGGCAATCTGCTTACAGAGATCTGTGTGTCCAATAAATCTCAGGGTACAGCACTGACAAGATGACTCTAGTTAATGCATTTGCTACACGAGTGTGTCATAATCATCATACAACAGTGGTCTCCAAACTTTTTAATGCCGCGCCCCTCCCAGTTGAAAAATACAAATCACTGGTCCCCCCCTCAATTTCACGAATATTTTATAAAGATGCCAATGTTTAAATATGTCTAGATGTATTTAAACATTGCAGTTAAGTACTGTTATCTTTTTAAATGCAATTACATGTTTCTGCTTAAAACAAAACACTTATCTGTGTAATGCCTCTTTTGGCCAGAGCCTGGCACTCCACTCCCTCCCCTCCCCCTGCCCCCCCCCCCAATCACTTGAGGCCCCCCCTAGAAGGGCCCGCCCCCCACCCCCAGTTTGAAGACCCCTGTCATACAACAACCAGAACGTTTAATGGGCTTCCTGGAGAGAATAACGTGTAATCCGCAGGCCACAGCTCCGTGGGTTAGTGTGTTTGTTGCACAGATTCGGTGTTGCGTGCAGATCAAAAGTTCCACTTCTGGTAAAATCTAATTGTGTAATATGCCCATTACTAACAGCTGCGTGCAACGTTCCAATCATGTATTTGAATCCTTGCAAGGTTTAACTCAATCTTAAATTTGTGCTAGCGCATGTCTCACTTGCAAGACTCTGTTGTGTACAGTAAAGGGCTTGGAGCTCGCCTGTCGCTCACCAATTGTTGCCTTGTGTGGCACACTTCTTTACAACCGTGTAATTCGTCCACTTCATGCCTGGCATCATTTGGCATCTGTGGCGCAGGGACCAAGCACTGACTGATTCAACTTAATCAGTGCCCGTTTGCTGCTCCCAAAGTGATCAAGGTAATATTTTGTTCTTTGTAACTTCTAGTACAAAGCAAACAGACGGCTTGTGACTGGCAAAAACTAGCCCAGCAGGACAAACAAAATTGCCAAGTTTCTTTTTTCTATAGCTAACTTTCTTTTATTTTGCCAATTCATCTTTTCTCACTTTCCACTTATGTTTTATTTATTTTTTGCTCATGGGGGCTCTTCTCAAAAGATTATTTTGTTTGAGATATTGCAATGCAACATGGTTTCTTTATTATGTGTAATTTATAAAATGATGCTTTAACGCATACGCGTGCAGTACACCCTAATCTACCCCACCCCATTCAGCCTCACTACAATCATCCTCACTTTATTCCACACCAATCCAACCCACTCACCCCAATTCAGTCCTACTCACCACAAAGCTATCCTCCCCACCAATAAACTCCACTTCAATTCTCCCCACTCCAATCCAAAACAATCTGCCCCCACTTCAGTACAGTGCAAAACAATCTGCCCCACTGCAATCTGCTGCACCCCAATACAAAACAATCTGTCCCTCTCCAATCTGCCCACTGCAATACAAAATAATCTGCCCCACTCCAGTTCACCTCACTCCATTCTGCCCCACTTCAATCCAAAACAATCTGCCCCACTCCCATCTGTCCCATTCCAATCCAAAACAATCTGCCCCACTCCCATCTGTCCCATTCCAATCCAAAACAATCTGCCCCACTCCCATCTGTCCCATTCCAATCCAAAACAATCTGCCCCACTCCCATCTGTCCCATTTCAATCCAAAACAATCTGCCCCACTCCCATCTGTCCCATTTCAATTCAAAACAATATCCCACTCAAATCTGCCACACTCCAATCCAAAACAATGCATCCCACTCCAATTCAATCCACCTCACTCTCGTCCAATCCGCCCTACACCAACCCAACCTGCCCCACTCCAACCCAACCTGCCCCACTCCAACCCAACCTGCCCCACTCCAACCCAACCTGCCCCACTCCAACCCAACCTGCCCCACTCCAACCCAACCTGCCCCACTCCAACCCAACCTGCCCCACTCCAACCCAACCTGCCCCACCCCAACCCAACCTGCCCCACTCCAACCCAACCCAACCTGCCCCACTCCAACCCAACCCAACCTGCCCCACTCCAACCCAACCCAACCTGCCCCACTCCAACCCAACCCAACCTGCCCCACTCCAACCCAACCCAACCTGCCCCACTCCAACCCAACCCAACCTGCCCCACTCCAACCCAACCCAACCTGCCCCACTCCAACCCAACCCAACCCGCCCCACTCCAACCCAACCCAACCCGCCCCACTCCAACCCAACCCAACCCGCCCCACTCCAACCCAACCCAACCCGCCCCACTCCAACCCAACCCAACCCGCCCCACTCCAACCCAACCCAACCCGCCCCACTCCAACCCAACCCAACCCGCCCCACTCCAACCCAACCCAACCCGCCCCACTCCAACCCAACCCGCCCCACTCCAACCCAACCCGCCCCACTCCAACCCAACCCAACCCGCCCCACTCCAACCCAACCCAATCCGCCCCACTCCAACCCAACCCAATCCGCCCCACTCCAGCCCAATCCGCCCCACTCCAGCCCAACCCGCCCCACTCCAGCCCAACCCGCCCCACTCCAGCCCAACCCGCCCCACTCCAGCCCAACCCGCCCCACTCCAGCCCAACCCGCCCCACTCCAGCCCAATCCGCCCCACTCCAGCCCAATCCGCCCCACTCCAGCCCAATCCGCCCCACTCCAGCCCAATCCGCCCCACTCCAGCCCAATCCGCCCCACTCCAGCCCAATCCGCCCCACTCCAGCCCAATCCGCCCCACTCCAGCCCAATCCGCCCCACTCCAGCCCAATCCGCCCCACTCCAGCCCAATCCGCCCCACTCCAGCCCAATCCGCCCCACCCCAACCCAATCCGCCCCACCCCAACCCAATCCGCCCCACTCCAACCCAATCCGCCCCACTCCAACCCAATCCGCCCCACTCCAACCCAATCCGCCCCACTCCAACCCAATCCGCCCCACTCCAACCCAATCCGCCCCACTCCAACCCAATCCGCCCCACTCCAACCCAATCCGCCCCACTCCAACCCAATCCGCCCCACTCCAACCCAATCCGCCCCACTCCAACCCAATCCGCCCCACTCCAACCCAATCCGCCCCACTCCAACCCAATCCGCCCCACTCCAACCCAATCCGCCCCACTCCAAACCAAAACAACTTGCCCCACTCCAACCCGCACCACTCCACCCTGCCCCACTCCAAACCCAAACAACCCACCTCACCCCAAACCAATCCACCCCACTCAATCCCAATTCACCCCACTCTAATCAGCCACAATCCACCCCACTGCAAAATCCTGCCCATCCCACACCAATCCAACCTAGTCCAATCTACCCAACTCCAATCCACCTCACTCCGATCCAATCTACCCCACTCCAGTAGAACCCAACCCAACTTGAATCCAGCCCACTCCAGTTAATCTCACCTCACTCCAATCAAACCTCCCCTATTCCAAATCCAATCCATCTCCCTCCTCTCCAATTCACCCACACCACTCTACTCCATCCTACTTCAATCCAATCCACCCAACTCCAGTCCAATCTACCCCCACACTAAAGCACCTCAATTCACACCAATGAAATCCACCCCACACCAATCCAATTTACTCCACTCCAATCCATCCCAATCCACCCACTCCAGTCCTATTCACAATTCACTCCAATACACCACACCCCGATCCACCCCACTCAATCCAATCCACTCCACCCCAACCTGATCCACCCCAATCTATTCCACCCCACTCCACCCAATCGTCTCCCCACTCCAGTTCAGCCTACTCCAATCCAATCCACCCCCACCCCAGTTGTCCATGCCACTCCAATCCAATCCATCAAACTGTACTCCAATCCACCCCACTCTAATCCAATACATCCCCACCCCATTTCACTCACCCCATCCCAATCCAATCCAACCCACCACACTATTATCCATCCACTCTATCCCAATCCACCTCACTACAATCCATTCAGCCCGCTCCACTATAATCCATTCGGCCTGCCCTACTCCAATTCAGCCCGCTCACCGAAATCCAATCCACCCCACTCCAATCCTAACCTAACCTAATTTAGCCACCCCACTCCAATCCTAACCTAACCTATCCACCCCACTCCAATCCTAACCTAACCTAACCTCCCCACTCCAATCCTAACCAATCCACCCACCCACTCCAATGCATTCTACTCCAGTCCAAAATAATCCACTCACTTCAATCCACCCCCTCCAGCCCACCCAAATACAACCAACCCCAGCTATATTACTCCAATCAAGACCATCCACCCGAATCCAATCTAATCCAATCCACCCCACCTGAATCCATCCTATTTAAATACACCCAAATCCAATCCACCCCACTCTACTTCAGTCCAAACCTCCCCACTACCTCAATCCATTCCAACCCACTCCACCGAAAACCACGACACTGAGAATGAACCACTGAACTCTACTCACCTCTACCCAACAACACTCTAGTCCTCCTAGTCCACTTTACGACATTCCAACAAATCTATTCTGAGAGTCTACTTCCCCACTCCAAGCCACTAGCTTGTTTTTGTTGAGTTTGATAAAAGGTCTTGTAGGTCTCAGTACTAATAAGCACGTATGAAGCTAAAACATATTGAAACGACAGGTGTAATTTGACACATGTAGACATTACACGCCTAGCCCATCATTGCTCTCCAGTTAGGTTTGTGCTTTATAAACATCTCCATGTATATGCACACAAACATACCAAGCCTGACAAACACAGATTCACACCACTCTTCATTGCTTGACAACTGATTAAAGAGGCTCTTTAAGTCTAGGCAAGCTGTACTAACTGAGGACAGGTGGGAATGGGTCACAATAGTTTGAGGATTTATGAAAGTCATTTTGCCATAGCAAACTACTCGCAGTGTCAAAAGCAACTCGTATTAACGGTGTATTTTTATATTTTACCTACTTTGTGTTTTAGCAATTTTAACTTTTTTAATGTGTTGCAATTTTACGAATTTCTGTTTGCAGATCAAATTTACCATTCTCAGAGGAACATGCTGAGAAAAAAAGATAGCCGTACAGATCCATTATCACATCCCAAAATCTGATAAATTGTTTCTGAAAGTCTTGTTTTACGTGTATTAGGAACTTATTAATGGAATGTCCTCCTGATAATGCAAGCAGGAGATCGTAGCTAGAAAAAATACCCGCTTTTCGATAGAGCTTGATCTTCATACTTTGACATGGAAGTGGAGGTAAAGCTTTAAATGAGTATGTTGTGTGATGTCAGATAGTACGTCCTTGTAGATCTAGTCAAATTATTGTGAGTATTGGCTGAAGATGATTGGTTGCCGCAAAGAACTGCTGATAGCTTTAACTATTTCCTAAAGCAGGATTTCCATCACGGCTGACAGAAAATCTAAATCTATGTTCTCTCAGGTTATAAGCAGCATATTCATGTTAGAAAAGTTATTAATTTATCTCAAATAAGCCTCAATTCCTCCGATCTAAATGTCAAAAAAATCGAGTTTGTATAAAATGAGATCTGTTTCAGTATTCTGCTAAACGTTAATACAGTCTCACGTCAATAAGGGAGACTGTGAAAAAGACTGTACAAGTACAGACTCAAAGAAAAAAAATATAGAAACAAAAACAAACAGCCATTGGGCATGCAGTAGTTTATTAATCTACAATTTATACTTAAGGAGGAGGTAGTGATTGGTGGATATTACCTCAAGAGTCTGGAAGGAAATTATATCCGTGAAGAAGATGAAAGACAGCGTTAGCATGGGGTGTACAAACACCGTCTAAGACAACAGAGAAGGTATTTGAAAGTGGTCGTTGTTATGCTTTTATTGCATAGATGACATCCAACATCCGGGGCATGCGGCCTTGGAGGAAGACTTACATGAACGGACATTACCTACGTGACCGGTGTAAAAGGAGCAAATGATGGACTGTCACTTGAGGCACCGCAACCAGAGATGGGCCTGTGTATCATGATGTAATACAGGAGTATCAAGGGAACATAGAATAACAACGTAGAAATCGATCAAAGGTTAACTAAAATTAATTTACACCTAAAGGCAATGCCCTCTGAACAACGTCCATAACTGGAAGGTGGCAGTGCTGGAATGATGTGGAGCGAGCAACGTCCTCCTCTACCAATGGGAAATCTAGAGCATCACCCACAGACAATCCTGAGCATGCCTTCGTCTGTCAACTCATCATTCATAAACCTACATATGTGTGCCGACCAAGCACTGTACATTACTGAATTGACACCTACTGAAATTGTTATCAAGGATTTTGTGGGCTTTGCATCCAACTACCACCACCGGATACATGCAGTAACCTACTTAAAAAATGGCAAATGTTTTTTCAATCATTTTGCTTACCTCGATATTGAAGATCTGTGGTTCTCATCATTTTAAGTTTGGAGCCAAAGGATTGGGGTAAGTAAGCAAGATATCAAGGCAGTCCCACATGTGAACTTGACAGTCACACCTTCATACTTCAGGCCTTCTCTAGAATATGTGCGGTAACTTAGCAGTTTATTAACAAGACTTACCCCAAACCATTTACGATTAGGTTGCTGTCTTTAAAACACTTCTGTACTGTTCTGTATTATGTAGGCATGGCCTGCATTTCCAAGGGCACTGGCACAGCCATGCGCAAAAATTATGGCTGAATTGGATACTTCCCGCAAGTTCATAGAGGAGGTCATGTTACAGTTTCTAAAGCTGTGCCCCTGTGCCATTGGCTGAGCAGCACACAAGCACATTCATTACATATTACAATATTTTGCTGAAAGAGACGAGACTCCCGCCTACTCTGCATTCAGTTCCATCTTGATTTATGAAATTTGATGGAATTACATTTTTCTGAACATCACTTTAATGACTTGGTTCAAAATCCTACAGACTTTTGGCTTCGAATTGCCAGCAATCTTTGCACCTGTTCCTTGGAAGTAACTAGGTGGGCAAAACTGCAGCACTGGTATTTCACGAATGGAGACACAGCTGTGGGGATGTTTTTACATAAATTCAGCTTAAGTTAAAAAGCAGCAACAGATCCAAAACTGCACGCTCATCCTGGCGTGTGCTGTGAAAACGCGCTCCGGAGAGAGTAAACAGGTTACCACCTAACTTGATTTTTTTGTGTGCTGTCTGCGCATCTGCCTCTCCATATGCCTCTTCTGGTACACATTATTTAGCTCCTTCTCCTCCTCTGGATGAAGAGTGCAAGAACAACTGTTGCCATGGCGCTCAATGAACGACTGTGAAATAGGGCCTTTCATTTTAGGCAAAATTTACAATTTAAAACTGTTTTAAACATGTATCTGAATCGCACCTTTCAATTAGCCTACAAATAAACTGAAAAAAATTGTAAAATGCCTATATTGCCCTGGTAACAGGCGATAAAGTATGTTGGTGTGAACATCTAAAATGGAATATAGTTTCCCATAAGACTGGAAAAAGGATGACTTTATGACTATTGTACAAATCTAAAAATCGATTCCTGAAATAACAACGGGTATAACAATTAGGACGACAAAAATGGCTGAAAATCCTGTTTAAAACGAAATCTAAATGAGTGTTTGAATATCTTGGATTCTCCTGATAGGTTCAGAGTCTAGCAGGCCGGCGTGAGTGTCAGGATGTGTGGACTTTTACATAGCTGCTCAGATCCAAGTTGCTCGGATTCCCCCAGGCCCGCTCAGTATGTTTGCGTACTGTGAACACTTGCTGCTGTAGCGTGTTTAACTCTTTCAGCACATTACACCGGGAACAGTAGGGAGAATTCGAAGGCACGGGACCAGTTTCTAGCTTCAGAAAGCTGCGGAAGCCAGGATACCAATTTCAGTCAGCAGTAAGCACCGTGGAAAAACAGATACTTTCCTACACATTTTAATCACACCTATGAAGTCAAGGGACTGATATAAAATAGCAAGATTATCTAAGGAGGGTACTCCCAGATAGTTACCAGCAAGCGGCAGAGTAGGGCCCACAGCAGGATCTACAGAGTAGAGGTGTTGCGAAAGCAGAGTAGTCCACGGGAAGCCTCAGAATACGATTGTGGGTGGGGGAATGGGTGGAGTCTGAGAGGAAGGCGAGACAGTGGCATTCCCATTGGATGATTACAACCCTTGGAACTTCAGTATATGAAGCTAAATAAGTGTTCCTCTGGGCAACGTTTCATCACTAAAGATTTTGCATGGGTCTTCTATTCGGAAAGGAAATTTGAAGATAAAAGCTGACAAGAATATTTAATCATTTTATGAACAATTAAACACTAGGCTGCTTCTCTTCCTCACTGAAAACATTTTACATGAAGATAATTAACTGTTTTGTTACATATTTATCAAACATGCTACATTTCAACTGTTTTCATAATTATTTGCAAATGTAATCCTCCTGGTTACTTTTTCAGCTATTTTGTAAAGGATTTAAGCACAATGTTACTTTTTGTGCTGAAAAGGGTTTATTATGACACGTAATTGTTTGCTTTGCAGACACAAATCAAAACGTAATTTGATACAAATGAATTGTCATCTGCTAAAAATAAACTGCTGGGAATAAATGGCGTAGCATACACAGATTAATCTTACTGCAAAAACTTTTCAACAAAAAGCTGAGCAGCAGTCTAACCAACCTTTCGCTCTTCTGACAAGGAATCCAATGGCTTCTATTCTACTAACTTACCTGTCGCTCCTCTGACAGGGTGATCTCCAACTTTACATTAACATGGGGGAAACAGGAGTTAGTTCATTGGAAGCCTTATTTCCCAACCTATAGTTTATTAAGCAAATAGATAAGGTACCCTTTACAATCAGGATTGTCAGGAAATGATCGCAGCAGGTCCTAACACTCAGCTCAAACATGGAGAAACCTTTTTTAGGGTTATAAAGGGCCCCTCACCTACAGTTTTATCCCCGGCATGTGTCGTCATCGGAACACTCTGGTGTACCTCTACCATTCTGAGTGAAGGACCCGATGATGAAGCATGCCATGGATAAAACCATGGGCAAGAGACCTTTTATAAACTTAAAAAGGATTCTCCATTTTTAGCTAAGTTTTAGAATCTGCAAGAATACTTTCCTGACTGTCCTGAGTGTATAATGTTATTGTATCCCTTTGGTTAATAGATCTTCAGCTCTCCTCAATTTCCACTTGGAACCGCTTGCCTCTATTCTTAAACATTAACTTCTCCCATCCTCTTTATAGTAAGGATACTCTGAATCATTTCACCATGTGCTTCTGACAGCACATCTTTCGTCTATATCCGATACAAGGAGAACAGTTCTGGATGGCAGCAAACTGGTTCAAATAAAAACAACTAAAAAATGAATACCATCACATTTCTCCTCTTCCTTGGTCTAATCTTATGAAAACGTGACTAAACTTGCTCAAACTGCTAAAACGCAAGGCCTCCTTTACAGAATTGTTGGCCTTCCCACTCAAACATCCAAACATGCACACTATAAGATACTAGGTCCAACATTAATTATAATTTCTTCCAGGGTTTCTTACCAAAGCACATTTCAAAACAGTAGTGTAACCAGCTGATACTAGAATAGGGAAACATTCTGGCTGCAGGCATACCAAAGACTCACCTCCATCTTCTAACATTAGCCGTACATACTCCAGACAGTTTGTTTTGAGGAGCCACCCAAATACAAAGTGTTGGGGAATGTGAGTGCACACAAAGCTGTTCACTCACATTCCCAAAAGTAGGTGGCTCAAGAACCAAGCATATATTGTGGCTGCTGCTTCTACCCGAGCTCTGGTTCTTTTTCTACTGGAACTGCCAACATTAAGGGAAAAAAAAAACCTTAAACCATTCAAGAGTCCTCCAAAGATAGGTTACACCATGCTCCCTCGATTAGTATAAAACTCTTTAAAAAAGGACTTACATTGTTCCACCAACATTTGCCAATGTGAAGCTATCACTGGACACTGCGTGCCAGAATGGTTATGTTTGACTTCCTTACGGGTTAACATATACATCTCTTCAAGATTATCGTTCAGAACCTCGGTCACTTTCCTGTGATATTTATCTATGTTATTATGTTGAAACCATACATAACCTACTCGCTTTTTAATGTTAATCTGCAGAATAAGTGACGGAATATTTGGCTAGCATACATTAACTGTTCTGGTTATTGTGCTTTTTTGTAAATAGCGCAGTCCCCCTTGGGGTGGTTATGGGCTATATAAGCATACTTAGAAACTGAAAAATAGATTTCCGGGAGCGTTAATCGCTTTTTGGGTGCACTGCTCAAAACATTCCTCCTCACTGCTCACCTTCTCATGGCCTTCCCAGAACCTGCCCCTTTGTTGTACTCTAATTATGTATTCGCAAACTGAATAAACTGCATCAAAAAGTGAAAAACAAATGTGTAGCAAAGCATGAGAGGATAGGCGAACCATTGCTTATTCGCTATTCACTGTCAGACTAAACAAGCGTGAGAGACGTGCTCCTGAGAGACATGCATTTATCCGGGAGCACAACACGCCTACATCGTATCTTGCTAGGCAAACGTCTCCAAGGACACAGAATTAACTATTAAATAACGGAACGCAAAATAGTAAAATTTAAAGGCTGCAAGAAGAGCTTTCCTCCCATCACAGTAAAACGCATGCCAGCATCCATGCAAACACACCGCCCCCTCCCCAATTACTTAATGAATTAGTGTTTAACACACCGCCATCGGCTTGTGCAGCCTGTTATGAGTCATCTGCCATCAATATTGGTGCATCTGTGAGGGATTACGCACAGGCTTCCCCCACATATGGACACTCAACCCCAGATCTACAGCTGATTCCGCTGCAGAGAGAAACCCGAGACTTGCAATGCGCTAGAGACCAGAATCAACACACCCTCGACAACCAGCCCAAGAGACGTTAGTAATACTACCATAAGATAAACGAGGGCGAGAGCCAAGCAGCGATTGTTGGTTGTCTCCAAAGTTGAAAAGCGTTCAACTGAAAAAACTGTCTCCAAAGATCTACCAAAAAGTTAACTATTGAGTCCGCCCCCCCCATATTTCGTAACTGAATTAATTTGTAACATAAAAATATTCAAGGCAAACTCCCACGATCAGAGCATTTGCCTTACTATACCTGCAGTAACTGCTAGAGAGGTTTCTGCTTCCTGTGTGAGAAGACGGTTGCACTGCCGCCGCCGTCTGCCACTTACACGTTTTGCGTAGAAGGAATGACCGTGTTCTCCGTGTTGCGTGGGTGACGTCAACAAAGTTTTAGAATATGCAATATTTTGTGTGTGCTTGTGCTAGGTTTAAAGTGTGGTACCCCAATAGTTAATTCTGTGTGAGAGGGGCCGGTGCGGCACTCTGCACAACTAAAGCGCGCACAGGTGCGCCCCATTACCAGACCTGCCAATTCACATGGTGCCACCGTCTGACACACGATATTTGCTCCCCTCACACAGTCTCCAAGTAAGGAGCCAATATCCCAGGATGGCAGGGAAAACGAGCAGAAATCCACTTTTAACTCATGTTCAGCTCGGTTTTGGAGGCTTTTAACTGCGGATAGCCATTAATGGGTGTGAAAACACCCCAAGACACCGGCAACAGCCTCAGAAAGCTATTTTTTTTCTTTTAAAGAGGAGGGGGTTCGGGGCTGGGGTGGGGGCAAAAGTGCCTTTTGGGTGCTTCTCAACAGAAGGCCATGGCCCCGCCCACTCCTCACACTGAGGTTTTTGGTGAAGTTGGCAAGTCTGTATTACACAACTGCAAAAGTTCAGTTAAAATGCTTTAACTCCTGATGCGGGAGGGGAGAATGAGGGGATGGGTCAGTGGGGAGAGGAGGGTAGCGCCAAAGAGCTGCCTCCAAGTACCCATTTAATTTTTAATTCGATAAAGCAGTCAGTCAGTTCAGGTAAATAAATGGTAATCTGTGAGCTAGCAGACAATGATTTTTCGACGCTCTTAAAAGGCGACTAGAGCAACTTCATCACGAGTTACGTCCTTGGAGCATACTTTTTATATGACACATTTCAATCTTCTACATAGATCCCTAAAAAATGCAGTTTGTACAGATCCAGTATGTTCTGTTCCTGAACTTGATATTCACTATTTATGTACTATTCTTCTTTAGGACCAGATAACCAATATTTTCAGTTTTGCCGATGATAGTAGGGGTTCTTATTTTGCTCATGAAAACGTGTCTACCTGTCTCACCCACGGGAATTTCCTTCTTTCCATTTGCTAGAATTTTCCTCATGGTCACAATAGAAAGCTTGACAGTGGCTGTGGCTTTCTCAGAAAGATGTGGTTCTAGAATACACCTACATTAGCACTCATTACATTGTAGCTGTCGAACAGACAGAACCATTGCTAATACACATTGGCAATCCTAATCGTCTCGATTTAAAGGAATGGTGACAGGTAATGTGAAGCATGACAAGTAAATAGCATGGGATTAGATAGGTAAGAGTGTAAACTAGAAACTGTAGGTTAATATTGGTGTAGGTTAAAAGGTCGGGTGACAGTTGAAGTCAGCCCAGACCTAAAAATCCATCTAGGTGATTTAGCAGAAATTTTAATACTGTCCCTCATATCACAGTGAAGCTATGTTAGTGTGCATTCACTTTAGACTACTTACTGGAACATAGGTGGTATCAGGCTTAAATCACATTTATGAACAATTATTTTGTCAATATGTTATATTTTAGAGTCTAAACTATAGTTTGCGTTGAAACGATATTGAATTTATAATGAAAAGTGTTTTAAATACGTGTGCAAAAAAAGAGAAATGCACTTCTGCACCACACTAATGGAAATGTATTAACAGAGTTATTTTGTTTAAAGTTACTGTACTATGAATGCTAATGAAGACTTAAGGTTGGATTAATAGTTTGCGTATTAAAGGACAAGTTACTTACCTTTCGTAACCCCTTCTCTGGTAGAGACAACATCTATTTGCATTTTTTTTACCTTAGAATTTCCCCAAGGTGTCAGTCTGGATCCAGAGATTTTTCTCGAACAGTAATCCTGTCGATGTTAGGTGGCATCAATCAGCTCCGCGTCAGTCGCCCGTGCCGGATATGTCGTCGCAGGTCCTATATAGGCACCACGCTGGTGCGCTGTTTTCAGTTTATTTTCACAACTTTCCACACCACAAGCACAGAGCCATGAAGAACACTGACAAATGGTGCATCAAAACTCAGGCCCTGAAAGGGAAGTCCATATCCCTAGAAGTCAGTTTCCAGAGCGGGGAGGATGGGTGGATCAGTAAGGAATCCACAACAAGATGTTGTCTCTACCAGATAAGGCATTACCAAAGGTAAGTAACTTGTCCATCTGGTAGAGACATCTAGTTGCAGATTCCTTACGTTATAACAGATACCAAAGCAATACCACCCCGGGAGGTGGGTCTGTGAACCAAGATCACACCAGAGAGTCCTGCAGGACTGAATGGGCAAAGTGCCCGTCCCTAAAGACTGGAGTGTCGAGGCAATAGTGTTTGACAAACGTGTGCAGAGATGCCCACGTTGCTGCCTGACAGATATCCACAACCAGAACTCATCATGCTAATGCAGTGATTGCAGCTTTAGCTCAGGAAGAATGAGCACACAAGCCCTAAGGGGGTTACTTCTTAGTCAATGTGTAGCACATTTTAATGCAGAGTACGACCCATCTGGAGAGGGTTCTTTACTGCACTGCCCAACCTTTATTTGCACCCATATAACCAATAAAGAGTTTGTTATCCACCCGGAACATTGATATGATCAAGGTAGAACACCAACACTCTTTTGGAGTCTTAGGCAGTGGAGTCTCACCTCTCCCTTAGAAGGATGTAGGGGTGTGTAAAAAGTGGGCAGGATGATGGACTGGCCTACAGGGCAGGGCACTTTCGGAAGAAAGGAGGCCCTTGTGTGAGGGACCAATTTGTCAGGATAGGTGGAAAGGTAGGGAAGCTTAGAAGAAAATACATGCAGCTCACTCACTCTGTGGCCAGATGTACTGGCCACAAGGAAGGCTGTTTTCAAACTGAGATGCCTTAGAGGACAATTGTGGAGTGGCTTGAAAGGAGCACACATCAGGAATGTCAGAACCAAATTCAAGTCCCACTGAGGAATAATAAATGGGGAAGGAGGAAACAAATGAGTAAGGCCCTTAAGGAACCTATTTGCAATAGGGGATTTAAACTAAGAAGGCTGATGGGCAACCGTAAGAAAGCAGAGACTGCAGACAACCTTTGAGAGTGCCCAAAACAGAAGTCTGCTGGGCCAACTAAAGTATAAACCACAGAAAATCAGGGAGAGAGGGGCAGAAAGAGGGTCAACAGACTTATCAGTGCACCATGCCACAAATTTCTTCCAATGACATGCGTACACCGTTTTGGTGGAGGAATGCCTGGCTGCCAAGATAACATTACAGCCTTCAGGTGGAAGGTCAAAAGCAGTCAACTGCCACTGCTTGATCTCCATGCAAGGAGAGACTGGGCAGGTTCAGGTGGAGAACCCTCCCCAGCTACTGTGACAGAAGATCCTCCCGAAGGGGCAGTCTGATTAGAGGATCATTGGCCATGCTCAAAAGGTCGTTTTACCAGACTTTTCGTGTTGAGTACGGAGCCAAAAGGATTAATTGGGCTCTGTAGTTCTTTATCTTCTTGAGAACCTAGTGCAGAAGTGGTATGGGCGGAAAGGCGTACAGGAGGCCGAGCACCATTGAAGACAAAAATCGCTGTCAAGCGAGTGCCACAATGGAAACTCCAGCATGCAAAACTGCTGACACTGCACGTTCTCTGTGGAGGCAACCGGATCTAACTAAGGCTCTCCAACTGCTGAAAGAGGCCTTACCCAACCATTGGATGGAAACGCCATTCGTGGTTGACTAAGCATCATTGGCTGAGTTAATCTGCTCTGACATTTAGATAGCACGTCAGATGTTGAACCACCAGGGATACACCCTGCTGTTCCAGCCACATCCAGAGGCACAGAGCCTTTTTGCAAAGGATCCACAACCCCACTCCCCCCTGCTTGTTACAATACCACATAGCGGTTGTGTTTTCAATTAACACCTGCACTACCTTCCCTTTGAGAGAGGGAAGAAATACTTTCAATGCTAATCTGATTGCCCGGAGCTCCAACAGGTTGATGTGGAGTCCGGACTCTGTGGTAGACCAGATGTCTCTGATTTCCACCTCTCCCAGGTTGCCGCTCCATTGCAGGATTGACCATCTGTCACTACTGTCCGATCTGGTTGGGGAAGGGAGAAAGATCAGCCTCTGACTAAATCGCGGTTCGTTAGCCAGCACTGTAGATTTCACGCAGTTCCCTCCATTTTCTGACCACGTCAAAGAGATTTCCCTGATGTTGCACCCACTGGAACTTCAGGTCCCACTGCAGAACCCATATAGGTCATCTGGCATGTGTCACCAGCAGGATGCAGGAGGCCATGAGGAGGCCACCACGAGGCCCAACAACCTGGCCGGAGCACGAAAATCCTTGAAGTGCTCAAGTGCAGAGTCTGCTTTGTCTCCGAAGAGACAGGTGCCATCAAAGGGCACGTCCAGAAGATTGGCTTGGACATTCCCTGAAAAGCCAGGCGTCCTCAACCAGGTATGGCTCCTGAGATCAAGTATCTATGCAACCGCTCTGCCCAGTGAATCGGTCATGTCCAGTTCACATTGGATTGTGAACTTTGCTGCATCTCTCCTATCAGCAACAGCTTGAGAGAGCACAGCCCAGTCCTCCTCCACGACCAGTGGCAGCACTTGCGCCACTCCATCCCACACAGTGAGGGGAGTAACGGGCGAAAAGGCATGCAGTGTTCAAGGAGCAGAATGTTAGGATAGAGAAAGAAAACATCTTCTTCCCAAGTTGGTCCAGTCTCTTGGATTCCCTATCCCAGGGTGCGGAAGGGAACATGCCCCGGGACGTGGAGGTTTGGGTAACAAAACTCTTAAGGGAGGGATGCTGGGTCAGTTGGAGCAGGTCGATGGCGGCGGGCAATAGTCCTGTTCACAAGAGCACCCTGTCCTGGGTTTGGACCAGATACCTAGCAGGACATCTGTAAAGGGCTTCATTGAAGGATAACAGGGGTTACGAGGATGTAGCCCCAGGTTTAAGCACCCCTGTCAGGAGTTGAGTCCTAACTGCCATCAAAGGCAGCTCGAGACCCAGGACCTCGGTTGCTCTTCGTACCACCATGGAATAGGACACTCCCCCCACGGGTGGGGGAGAAAGCATACCAGTGTCAAGAAAGTATCTAGACCATTGGCCTCACCCAGGTCCGTACGCCAGGCCAAAGGATCTTGTAGCTGGTATTCTAAAGGGTCCAGCCACCCCTCCTATTCCTCACCGTAACCCAACCCATAAAAATAAGGGTCAAGATCCAACATGGGCCCTGTCGGAGTTGGCGTTGTGCGACACCAGTCCAGCCCTGTGTCGGCAATGAGGGTGGGGTCGACGCCACATGGGGGCACGGGAGGTGTCGGGAGCATTGACGTTGGAACGAACGTCAGGGAAGGTCAAGGTGGTACGACCAACGCCAGTTCGGACCCAAAAATGAATCCACGGTCCTCCGGTTCTCCTGCCCGCCCCCCCCCCCCCCCCCCCCCCAACCTGAAGCTGCACACGAGGAACCAGGTGGCGGGGGCCCTTCTGACCCCGAAGGTGATCCAACTGAATCGGACTGCCCAGAGATGGGGCGCATGGCCTCATAAAACACTGAGTTGGTCTGGGGTCACTCTAGCTTCCATAAACTTGGGGAGGTGCGGAGCCGACCCAGATGCAGGCTTTGAGGACCGAGGCCTAGAACAACAACGTATCTTTTCACAGTCCTTTTCACTCGTCTTGTCGGCTGGCAGACGATGAGGTGGAAGAATGCTTGTTCTTCAACTTCTTCTTGTGCTCGACTTACTCAATCATCCAGAGGACTTTGAGTGAGACGAAGAAGGGGGCTCCGCATCCGTTCTCAGGACATTCTTCTTAACCAAGATCAGGACCGATGTAGAGCTGAGTGTCCGGCCTCAAGGAGCTTTAGGAATCACTCCCTCAAAGCTTTCAGATTCATGGCCCGGCACCCGGAGTATGACTTCAGGTCATGGTCGCATTCCAGACACCACAGGCACACAAGAGGCAGATATGTTACTGACACTGCCTGATTTCAAGATCCACATCGCTTGAGCCCAGTCTTATGTGAAGACATCTTCGACGCACCAGGAGTGTAGACACCCAAAAATCTTTTTTAAAAAACAAGTATATTAACAAAAAAAAAACAAAAAAAAAAACGACTGAGAGGCAGCTCTTTTTCGGATCAGAATCAGGCTGGCTTGCAAAAGAAAAGAAATGACGTCCGTGCGCTGGGGAGGCACCTATATAGGACCCATGACGTCATATCTGGCGCAGACGCAGAGCTGATCAGCGCCACCTAACGGCACGCAAGGGTACTGCTTGAGAAAAATCTCTGGATCCACACTGACGCATGGGGGACATTCTAAGGTAAGGAATCAGCAAATAGAGGTCTCTATCAGATATGTGTTTTATTTGAATATATTAATGTGCTGTATTAATTCATTTGCATTAGCCTAAGTGAGGGCTACTACGCCCCATATTTGTGACTGTGCAGAAAATGTAAAGTCATCTTGCTTACGTGTACCTTTCTTTCACACCTCGTTCCCATGAGAAGGCTGGCTTGGTAATAGATGTCTATCGTTCTACACAAAGAGTATGAGGGAGCGTCCATGAGATTGGAACATCCTGAACTGTCGATTGACAGTTTAAACATTTATTTCCATCTTGCGTGGAAGAGTAGAGACGGACACTGTTCTCATGACAAATCTGGGTAACCTGTTACTGTTTCAAATTGGAGTCACATGAACAATTTCTTTTGGATGTTGCTCCTTCAACGTCAGGTGGACTGATGTACTGATGAATCATTTTACCCTATGAACTTTGATACACTGATGCCCAGCTGGACTAGAATCAGAACTTTTCCTGCCTTTCTTCTCTGCATGCTGAACCCTTGGACTCAGAGGTATTGACCTATCTACCCCTACCCCTTTGAAATGCCATGCTGAGAACTTGAGATCTCCCTAACCCGAAGAAGGAGGATCTTGACAGAGCTGCTGATATACTGACGCTTTCCCTTTTCACTTACTTTTTGTCCTCCTTAGTTAATGACATCATGCCAGAGATTACTGTTTTCCAAATCCTTTTTGCCCTTCTTGTCTTTTGCCCATGTGTTCCCCTTCACATATTGTTCCCTAATTGGCTTATCTGTAATGGTTCCCTTGCCCAAACTAGCTTAAAATTGATGAGTTGAATTGCCTTAATGCTTATTAAAACTAAGCAACACTTGTTTTCAAACCATCAGATAATTTTACTAAGGTTGTGTATTGTTTTTGTTAAGTGCCTAGTTCTTAATGTTAGTTCACCTGAGCTTATTTTGTCACCTTGGCCAACCCTTGGTGATACTGTATCTCTATAACTTTGTCTTGAGAACTGTCTACATGACTTTGAAATTAAGTTTGTAATACAACTCCTTAACTTCATTCTTAACTCCAGTTTTCCTTGTATGGCCACAACAGTTCTGCTGTGTAGTTTAATTGATTTGTATTGAAATTTTGTTGTTCGGTTTTCCACACCCCTATGCTGGGTCCAAAGATCCACTTACCTTGTTGGGCATTGATTACTGTAAAGGATGAAAATGCTCCAGGTTAATGACTGCCATCCTTCCATCTGTGCTGTTGCCAGAGAAAAACATAAATGATCTCGTTATTTACGACACTTTAACTGGTTCAGTCAGTGGGACGGCTGGGAGCTGTCTGAAGCTATAGTGCTTATCTGCCTCGGACGGCTCTCGGCCATCTGCAGACAAGGCACTTGAAATCCCTCTTTTAGATAAAAAAAACAGCCGCAGGAGATGGGGGAAGAGCTTCCCCATCTCCAGGGGAGGTTTATTTTGTTTTGGGTTAAATGACTATCAGTATGTGTGGCGCACTGATGTAATTTCACTGAAAGTGAAATGAGTTGATCGGCTCATTTTACTTTTGCCGCCTCAGTGCTCAAGTAGCTATCACAGTCCCCTGAGCACCGAGGCACATGAGAGGTATCACTGGAAAGGGGAGAATCTCCTCTTTCCAACAGTACCCCTCCCTAGTGGAGCTCTACTTGGGAATCGCTGCAGGACGGCAATCCCCAAGCACAGATCCACCCACTAAGCACCAGGGAGGGGTGAGCGGCCCTTGAGCAAGGGCTTTTGCTCCCCTGTTTGTTTTGGGTATTTTCAGTCTTTCAAGTGTTCCACCACCCCGGTGGTTAGGGAGGTGGAGAGGGTAGATGGGGGCCAGTAGCCCCTTGATCTGCCCCTCGTGGGGGGTGGGGGGGCAGAAAACCCATTAGAAACAAGGGACTTATTCTTTATATACATCTAGGGGTGGAGCTGCCCTAAATGGGCATTGTAATGCCCTACCCATCCCAAAAGCAGCAGTCTTCCCATCTTGGTTCCCTCCAGAAGGCGGATGGGGTCCAATACCCTTTTTTTTCATCTAAAGGTGGGGGTTGCCCAGAATGGGCATTGCAATGACCCCCCCAAATAAATTCTTGTGTGGGTGCAAAAAGAAGAGTCAGCCTAAAACGAATGAAAAAAACTGCCCTTTTGCACAAAGCTTTGATTCCCCCTAAATTTCTACACCTTTTTGGCCCTTCCCTGTTGCAGGCACTTGGCTCACCTACACAAGTGAGGTATCATTTTTATCGGGAGACCGGGGGGAATGGAGGATGGTAGGAAATTTGAGGTTCCCCTCAGATTCCAGAATTTGTGAGGAAAAGGTGTTTTAATCAAAGTTTGAGGTTTGCATGGGATTCTGGATAAAACAACCAGGTGAGAGCCACACAAGTCACCCCACACTGGATTCCCTGGGTGTCTAGTTTCCAAAAACGTATAGGTTTGCTAGGTTTTCTGTGGAAGAAACTTATGTATCCATGTTGTGTTTTGGACCATTTCCTGTCATGGGAACTAGGCCTACCCACACAAGTGAGGTACAATTTTCATCAGAATATGTAGGAGAATGCTGGGTGGAAGGAAGTCTGTGGCTCTGTGCAGATTCCAGAACTTTCCATCACAGAAATATGAGGAGAATGTGTTTAGTTGCAGTTTGAGTTTTGAAAGGGATTCTGGGCAAAATAACCTGGTGAGAGCCACACTTGTCATCCCACCCAGATACCCCATGGTGGCTATTGTTAAAAAATGTATAGGTTTGCTAGGTTTTCCTAAGTGCCAGCTGAGTTAGGGCCCAAAAGCCACAGCTACCCATTTTGCAAAAAAAACAGGTCAGTTTTGCGTGGAAAGATTTGATGTATCCATGTTGTTTCTCCTGTCGCGGGCACTAGGGCTACCCATACAAGTGAGGTACCATTTTTATCAGGAGACTTGGGGGAACACCGAATAGTAGAACACGTGTTATTACAAACTGTCTTTCTCTGTATTTGAGCCTTTCAAATGTAAGACAGTGTAGAAGGAAGAAGACATTTTGAGAAATGCATTCAAATTCACATGCTAGTATGGGTAACCCCAAATTCAGAGATATGTAAATAACCACTGCTTCTAAACTGCATATCTTGCTTCCATTTGGGAAATAGATAGATTTTACCAATACCCATTTTTCATTCTTTATATTTTATCCAATGAATTAATGTACACCGGGTACAACATGAAAAACCACTGCAAGGTGCAGCCTAATTATTGGCTCTGGGTACCTAGGGTTCTTGGTGAACCACAAGCCCTATATATCCCCACAACCAGAAAGGTCCAGTGGACTTAACAGTATATTCCATTTGACAATCTGACATAGTTAGAAGAAGCTACAGATGAAAATTAGACACAAACAGCTGTTTTTTCAACTCAATTTCAATATTGTTTTAGTTCAACTGTTACTTTCTTTGAAAAAAACATGAAGATCCTCACAAATGGCTGCTTGTTGAATTCAGAACTTTGTCTACTTTTCAGAAATGTATTGCTTTCCGGGATCCACTATAGTTTTTACACCCATTTCTACCACTAACTGGAAGGAGGTTGAAAGCTCAAAATATAGGAAAATGGGCTAGGGTCTAGTAAAATGCCAAAACTGTGCTGAAAAATGTGGTTATGCGATTCAAGTCTGCATGTTCTTGAAAGCTGGGAAGATTGTGATTTTGGCACTGCAAACCGTTTGTTGATGCCATTTGCAGGGGCAAAAATAGACTCTTTCTTCTGCAGCACATTTTCCCCATTATTCCTAAAAAAAAAAAAATGTAGCTGTATTTTGGCTAATTTCTTGGTCCCCTCCTCAGGAGTCATCAAACCCCTGTTACCTCTAGAATCCCCAGGAAGTTGGATAAACAGGTGCATATTTGGCATGGATAGCTTATGTGGACAAAATGTTATGGGGGCCAAAGCGCAAACTACCTCAAATAGCCAAAGAAAGGCTTAGCACAGGGAGAGGGGAAGGCTCCGCAGCAAAAGGGTTAATAGTGTTTCAATGTCATGAGTGTGCACCGAAAAATTAAAGCTTAGGCAGCTGGGTAAATTATCACAGCTGCAAAGGGCAAGCACTTTTTCGTGGTGCACATTAACTTCTGACCAATCAAAACATGTACTCCTGGCTCCCAAAATGTGGGGGAGACAAAGTGATGTTTGTATAATCGTCTGGCAACAGCTGCACTGTCAAGCTAGACCATAAATACACAAGGAGTGTGCTTTGGGCATTCGGCTTTCAAACTTTGGTTTTCCTGGACCCACCTCTTTCAGCAACTGGCTTGAAACTTTGTCAGTGATCTTTTGGTTCAAGGTAAATGTATCCTTTCATCTCTACCTAAAAGCTTGCACTTGAACTGCATAAGCTTAACCTTCTGTCTGAACCTGCTAGCTTCTTCCAGTGAGTTTTCCTCTAATGTGTCAATGTGTGAAAGCAGCATTGTGAGAAATGGGGTTATTAATTTCAGAGGGGGGAAAACCAACTCAATAAACCCACTCAGTTTAAGTCAAAACAGTTCTGAAAGAATCTGTTATCAACCTCTGGTAGGTATGACACATGCAACAGGCAAATTCCCAGAAAAGCATGTGTTATGTGCAAACAGTACAAAGAATTGTAAATAAAAACTCAAAAGAATGAAATTCTGAGGCCAAATACAATAATGGGAACGAGCTAAAGGAGACCAATATCATCAAAACTGGCAAGAGGATCTGAAAAAATTATTTTTTAAAGCTTTAAGCCAAAAAAGTTCCAGAAAAGGGCAGGCACTTTGGAAAAATGTCAGTTTGCAGTGGAACAGGACCTGAATGCAGTTTTAGGCAGACTGCGATGGTGAAGAGGTCGGATACAACAAGCAAGTTGTCAGTTTATAAGATTGTACCTTCAGAATTACCTTCCAACTGCTAGGAAATGTTCTGGTTGGCCCAGCAACCCTTAGTTCTTCGGACAAGCTGCTACACCCCAGGTCTACCTCCAGCCGGGTCTCCTGCTGGATCTAGTCCTCTTTAGTCAGCTAGACACTCAAAGCCAGGAGTCGTACTGCTTTGTGTCCCTTAAACAGGTAACAGGAGGTCAGCCTTGGAGAGCAGTGCCCAGCCTGTGTTCCAACAGGATTAAAAGGTCCTTGAATCCTTCTGCGGGTCCTCTTCTTCAAGCGGATTCAGAAGTCAGGATTCTACTTCCAGCAGGACCGTCTTCAGACAAGAGCCATCAAAGTCCCAGGAATGTTCTGAGGAGGTGGTGGTGGAGGTGCCAGATTTAGCCTGTGTACTAGTCAGTGACTGATGGAAATCTAACACTGAATCCTATCAATTTCCTTGCACTCCGATACCTCCTTTAGAAGCACTTCTAAAGGAGTGACTACCAAGTCAAAAGAGATAGTGCAAACGCTTACCTTTGTTCTGCCAACTGTTCCTGATCACGCCCTATCTAATACTTGCTAAGTGGTCAGCAGTTAGCACACACTGCCCTTTCCTGGGCCCACAGACAGGTCACTATCCTTTGGGCTACAGTTGTTAGGTATCAAAGGCAAGGATGTGTGTTCAAGCTCTGGAGGTTTGATAACTGGTAGAACTGGTTTAAAGCCAGATGTAGCTTGGGCTATTTTTCTGTTTATGCATCAAAGTCTGATTTCAGCATTAGGATTTGAAAAATAAGCAGGGGATAACTTTGCAGCATTTTTCTGACCCTTTCCTAAGAGGATTTGGAAGAAAGATATGAATCTCCTCTAGGGATAATAAGCACTAGTTTTGGCTGATTCTAGGGGATAGTGATATGGAGTAGGGACCTGGAGACAGGGAAATTCCATCCATGCCAGAATTATGACACTTCACTCAAGGTTGTAACTTTGGCATTAGCTTGTAACATTCTTCCACACGCAAAGGTGAGCCTTTCCAAAGACTACTGTGCCTGCAATTCATCTAATCATGATTTTAACCTGTGGTTAATTTTGTAGCCAATTCAAGTGATGCCAAAAAAATAAGTGGCATCAACTCTTGAACACATGAGAAGTATTAGTTGAAGAAGACTTCCTCCATATCCATTCTCAAAAGAAACTTCGCTCCTGTCACATGACTTGATAAAGGCAGCAGATCCCATCACTACACTCCCAATGCGACTGTCAGAGGGTCTTTGTGCCTGATATGCTCCCAGAGAAGACAGATTCTTTTTGGTAGACCCAGCTATCCCTTTTTCTGTTTAAGTGAGTTTTTCAATTTTTTTAACACAGAGTTATTCTTTCACATGTTTATAAACATGCATTTATATAGGATTAATTAGCAATCTGCATACATGTGTATTATTATCAGTTTGTTAGTATATATATGTTACGCTTGTTAGACCCACATTATTTGAGGTTGTACAATGCATACATTGTAATTTTTTTTTATGTCCATGAAGAGGATTCAACTGATTACAGTGTAAAACAGTACTCAGGGCTTATGTATACATTCTCTTTAGCTATCTAAAATAAGCTTGCAAGTCATAGGCCAGAATTTTAAGTATTTTGCCTTATAGATCCAGTAGGTTCAACCATTTGTTACAGAACTCTCTGCTGATTGACATCAGTAATTTACACCAGCATCACATAACCCTGACAAAGGCTGAGAAGATACTGGCCAAAAATATGTATTTGTGGTTGATAATGTTGTAATGTATAAACTGTTGTAATGCTGCCTAGAGAAAGGAACAATTAGCCGATATCTGTAATGTGGTTTAGGCATTTAAAAGAAATAGCATATACCACAATGGTTGTTGCTCTGTCAATTTTTTGATACGTATATCGTGTGCGCATGATTGGGTTGCTTACATATGCTTGTAATTCTAGGTTTTAATCAAATTGTTTATGTATCTTCTACCATGATTTGATGAAGTATGAACAAAAGGTATGTATGATTAGGGAAATATATATATATTTTTAATTATCTAGTTTAGTTTTATCTTTTTGCAGCATGCTTTGATAGATAGGCTATATTTTGATGTAAAAGGGATTGTTAGACCTGAAATAATTGGCTTTTAATGTACAAAGACTACTCTCAGTTTTCTGCCAGACAGGGCTCAACTCCGTATTTGTAGCATGGGCTAAACATCACTAGTCCAATATCAAAGTCTGTGAAAGCAACACTCAGTTTCCTCAATGGCCAAGAGTCTCTACTCAAACATTTGCAGAGTTGGGATCCTGGGACAGAATCCTTTTTCAATTAAAAAAGAAAAAAAAAAAAAAAAAAAAGAAGAAATCGTAAATAACAGAAAGGCCTGAGGAACCAGTGCAAGCTGAAGTCATAGCAGCAGGAAGGTCAGGAGGAGGATCACGATTGGGAAAAATCAGGATCAGGAGAAGGATAAACACCAGTACTGCAGGATCAAAGTATAAGGAGGAAGGGGAGGGAGGGTCACAAAGAGTACTATCCAAATCAGGAGGATAATAAAGAGGACGAGGAGCAGAAAAAGAAACAGGGTGTAGATGAGGATCAGGAGTAGAACAAGGACCATGAGGGGAATGACTATAATGTTGAGGACCAATTAGTGAGGATAAGGAAAGAGCAAAAAAGGGAAGGGGTGAGCGGGTAAGAGGCAGGAAAGAATAAGAGGAAGAACACAACCTTGGATTTTACTTGATAGTGGAATTAGTAGTATAAATCACTTCATCCAGAACATTCACCATTTGTAAGTGCTATAAATAGCAGATTTTATAATTAACCAATTTATCAACCGCAGAATGATAGCAGGCTGGCTCTGGCTTGCCAGGATTCAAAATTGTGATCTTCAAATCACTCTAGTCGTCAACAGTGATCATTATCTCACTGAACCACATTGTTGACTAGAAGTTTGGTAGCTACACTAAGGACACAATTAGGCAGAGCAGGTTAGTGAACACCGGTTGTGCAGCATTCAAATTAAAGTGTGCTCTGCTAAAGTGCTTTGTTTCAATCACACTTCTGAATCACAAAAAATGTGCTTCAGAATATTTTTAAAAAAATTATTATTTTTGCTTTTAGAACAGCTTAATTGTGTACAGTTCATTTACAGGTATTTTCATTTTGTTGTGCGTTACAAAAATGACATCCTACAGCCTTCCCTTTCACACTCTGTACCCCGGCAAGATAGTCACATAATTCACTTTACCTTTCTTTCTCCGACTGCAAAGTGAAAGCTGTTTCTAAAGACGAACCCCCAAAGTAAAACAAAATAAGCACCAATTTGTCAGAAGACATATCCTGATGTTTGACCCCTGTCTTTGAAGCGCAGCAAATGTGACAAGATAAAGAATTTAAAGGCATATTTCTGCTTTGCTTGGACTTTCACGATCCACTGAAAATCGGATCAGAACCTACAAATGGGTTGTGACACACAGTTTTGGAAACAGTAGGAACTGAAAAACAAGCTACTTACCTTCAGTAACGCTTTTTCTGGTAGATACAATAGCTACCAGTGGATTCCTCACCTTATGAATTCTCCCATGCGCCAGCATCCGACGGAAAATCTTCCCAGCTCTCCACGTCAACGAGGACGTCACAATTGCACAGCTCCACGCAACTCCGTCTGACGTCACTGTGCCAATAAGAGGTCCTCGCCAGCGTGCTGGTCAGTTTCACCCATTTTTTACATATCTTTGAGGCGAACAGGTGAAAACCGACCTCACAGCAGCTCCAATAAATACATATATACATAAAACTACCATGATGCAATATAATCAAAACCATCATTTATATATACAGAAAAACATCAAACTGTATATACACCTATAAAACCACATATCTTAGTGTAACCAGACAGGCAACGGGGAGGTGGGTGGAACTGTGAGGAATCCATAGGTAGCTATTGTATCCAGCAGAAAAAGCATTACCGAAGGTAAGTAACTTGTTCTTCTGATGGATACAACTCCCTGTGGATTCCTCACCTAATGAATAGAGTCCCAAAGCAGTACCCCACTCGGAGGTAGGTGCCCGACTGATTACACCAAGAAATCCTGCAATACAGATCGTGCAAAATGGCCGTCCCTCCTAACCTCCGAGTTCAAGCAATAATGCTTTGCGAAGGTGTGGAGGGACGCCCAAGTTGCTGCCTTGCAAATATCCACAACCGGAACTCCCCTTGCCAGGGCCAAAGTAGCGGACTTAGCCCTGGTGGAGTGGGCTCTGATATCCTCAGGGGGAACTTTCTTTGCAAACGAGTAGCAAATCTTGATACAACGAATGACCCACCTGGAGATTGTTCTTTTATGGACTTCTCTGCCCTTCCTCTGTCAAATATACCCCACGAACAGCTGGTCCTCCAGGCGAAAGTCTTTTGTCCTCTCAATATAAAAACCAAGAGACCTTTTAGGGTCCGAACGGTGAAGCATCTCTTCCTACTTCGAGGGGTGAGGAGGAGGGTAGAAAGATGGAAGGGTAATGGTTTGCCCTATATGAAAAGGTGTTCAACTTTTGGTTGGAAAGCCACCCTGGTTTTCAGCACCACTTTATCCGTAAAGAATAAGGTAAAGGGGGGTTTAGCAGAGAGAGCTTGAAGCTCACCAACCGCCTAGCCGAGGTTATAACAATGAGAAAAACCGTCTTAAGAACCAGAAACCTTAGCGGGCAAGAATGCATGGGTTCGAAAGGTGACCCCATTAAAAAAATTAAAACGAGATTCAGATCCCACTGAGGCATGTGAAAAGGAGTGGGAGGAAACCTATTAACTAAACCTTTTAAAAACCTAATAAGAGGCAATTCAAACAAGGATGGCTGATCCAGGAGGCAAAGAAAGTCTGACAGTGCAGCCAAATAACCCTTCACAGTAGTCACTTCACAACCCTTCTTTGCTAAATCTAAAGCAAATAAAATATCGGAGAGGTGAGCCCTCAAAGGATCAATTTGCTTTTCTCCACACCAAGCCACAAATTTTGCCCAGCTGCCGGCAGAAATTGTGTTAATGGAGTGACGTCTGGCCGATAAAATAACATCCACTACATCTGGTGGGAGAGAAAAAGAACCCAGGTTGCCCCGTTCAATCTCCAGGCATGAAGGTGCAGGCTCTAGAGGTGGGGGTGTAGAACCTGCCCCTGTGACTGCGAGAGGGAGGTCTGCCCTGAGAGGGAGACGGAGCGGAGGGCAAAGCGAGAGTTGGAGAAGGTCCGTGTACCACACCCTTCTTGGCCAATCTGGGGCTATTAAAATTACCTGAGCCCGATCTTGGCAAATCTTCCTCAGAACCTGAGGAATCAAGGGTATGGAGGGAAATGCGTAAAGCAACTGGTTGCACCAAGAGATCTGAAACGCATCCCCCAAAACTCCTTGCACCGGATACTGGAGGCTGCAGAATGACAGGCAGTGCACGTTCTCCAGAGTGGCAAACAGACCTATTCTTGGAAAACCCCACATCTGAAAGATGTGCAGGACCAGATCCGGATGGAGAAACCACTCGTGATCGACCGAAAAATGTCGACAGAGTGTCCGCACATACGCTGAGCACTCCGGCCAGATGATTCGTTACCAAGCAAATCCGTTGGTTCTGAAGCCAGGACCAGAGTTGCAGAGCTTCTCTGCAGAGAAGATACGACCCTACTCCTCCATGCTTGTTTATATACCACATCGTGGTAGTGTTGTCCGTCAGGACCTGAACTGACTGACCGCGAAGAGACAGGAGGAAGGTCTTGAGAGCCAGACGTATCGTCCGCCATTCTAACAGATTGATATGAAAAGTCTGTTCCACTGGAGACCAACAACCCTTGATCTCTAGGTCCCCCCAAGATGAGCTCTGTACCCTAGAGTGGAAGCATCCGTCATGACCATGGCCACCAGAGGCAGCAGTGAAAATGACCTTCCTTGAGAAAGGTTGCCGTCCACAGCCCACCATCGTATATCTGCTGCAGTGTCTCTGGAGATCGTTATCGACTCCTCGAGATCCCCTTTGTGTTGAAACCACTGCTTGCGGAGGCACCACTGGGAAGCCCTCATGTGCCAAAGTGCATGAGTGACCAACAGAATGCAAGAAGCGAACAGGCCGAGCAGGCGTAGGACCTTGAGGACTGGAACAACCACTCCATTTTGAAACATTGGTATCAATTCCTTGATGTCCTGAATCTGCTGAGGCGGAGGATAGGCCTGATTAGATATAGTATCCAGTACTGCTCCTATGAACAGGAGGCGCTGAGAGGGATCCAGGTAAGACTTTGGTACATTTATCGTAAAACCCAGACTGAACAACAACTGAGTTGTCATCTGCAAGTGGCGCAACACAAGCTCTTGAGACTTGGCTTTGATCAACCAATCGTCCAGGTAAGGGAATACAGATACCCCCCTTCCTTCTAAGACTTGCTGCTACCACTGCCATCACCTTAGTTAAGACTCGAGGCGCTGAAGTAAGACCAAACGGAAGGACTGCAAACTGGTAGTGTTGTGACCCCACCACAAACCGGAGATACTTCCTGTGCGACTTGAGTATAGGGATATGAAAGTAAGCATCCTGCAAGTTGACAGACCCCATCCAATCTTCTTTGTTTAACGCCATAAGTCAGCATTTTGAATTTTTCCTGTTTGAGGAACCAATTCAAAATCCTCAGATCTAAGATTGGTCTCAAACGACCGTCTTTCTTGGGGATCAGGAAGTATCTTGAATAACAACCCTGACCCCTTTCCTGCTCCGGAACCAACTCCACCGCACCTTTAGACAACAGGGTCTGAACCTCCTACTGCAACAACAGGGGATGTCTTCTGAACTAAATGAGGGTCAGGGAGGGATGGGAGGGGTGAAACTCTGGAAAAGGGAGAGCATATCCTTTCCTCACAATGTTCAGAACCCAGGAGTCTGATGTAATTAACTCCCACTCGTAGAGAAAAAGACGTAATCTTCCCCCTACAGGAGAAGTGTGGTCGAAAATGGGGAGAAAACTATGGCTGCTTCCCTTGTTGTTGCCCTCCAGAGGAAGAGGATGATGCAGGGTGCTGCTGGGTGGACCATCTTGTCCGAACCCTCCCCTGCCCTCTAAAGGATCGATATGGGAGGCTGGAAGGCTGCTGGAACATGGACTGGGGTCTCCCACGGTAAACGGTTCCACGCCCAAACCCCCTGAACCTCCGAAAGGGGTAGCAGAGGAGGCTTGCAGACCCAAAGACTTTGCCGTGGCCAGACTGTCTTTAAAGTGCTCTAGGGCAGAGTCAGCTTTATCACCAAAAAGTTTTTGCCCATCAAAGGGCAAGTCCAATAGAGCAGTCTGCACATCAGAGGAAAAACCAGAGAACCTCAACCATGCGTGTCTCCTGGTAGCAATAGAGGTACCCACTGCCCTGGCCACCGAGTCTGTAGAATCCAGGCCAGACTGGATTATCTGTTTTGCTGCAGCCTGAGCATCCAACAGGAGTAAACCAAATTGTCCCTGCACCTCCTGCGGCAGGTCAGGAACCATAGCTCTAGCCGAATCCATCAGGGCGTGGACGTATCTACCTAGAATACAGGTAGCATTCGCAACCTTGAGAGCCATGCTGCAAGAAGAGAAAGTTTTCTTTGCCGACTGCTCCATCCTTTTGGATTCCCTGTCTGACGGAATCACAGGGAAGGAGCCTGGTGCAGACCGTGTGGAACAAGAGGCCTGAAAAACCAGACTCTCCGGGGTAGGATGTTTTGATGAGAACCCACGATCTCCAGGCGCCACTCTGTACCTCCTTGCCACAGACCTATTGACAGCAGGTGACGACACAGGCTTCCTCCACAGCTCTAAGATGGGCTCCGTAAGAGCATCATTAAACGGAAGCAATGGATCCGCCGAAGTTGAAGAAGGGTGCAGGACCTCCATCAAAATGTTAGTTTTGATCTCTACAACGGAAGACCCCCAAAATTCGCCGCTTTCCTAATCACAGTATGGAAGGAGGCCGCCTCCTCCGTGAACTCCCCCAGCGAACAAAGGTCCCATTCCGGAGAAGTGTCATGCCCACTGGCTGAATCCAGCCCTTGATATTCTCCCAAGGGCTCCACAATCTCCCTTCCAACAACTGCTGTTGGTACTCTTCTCTTCCAAAAGTCTCAAGGCCTTTCTACGTGAAATCAACCTAGTCTCTAACCTCGGCGTCGACATAGAATTGGCTGACGTCGATGACACCTGCTTCAAAACTGTAAGGCGTGGAACAGGAGAAGAAGGTAGGCTTCAGTCTAACTCAATATTCAGATCCGGCGCTGGAGTGGATCCCAACGGCGACATGGACACTTGAGGCTCCATCATCGACATCGACTGACGGGGCGATGAGATCGGCGCCATAGGCCTAGAAGGCGACTTCATTGGAACCGCAGGACCTCAAGGCAACGTCATGGGTGCCGAACTGGCACCCTCTCCCGGATAGAAGGGCATGAACGGCACCAACTTGTAAGGAGCCGGGGAGCCCAACAAAAATGATAATGTACCCGTGGGACCAGCCGGTGCACCATCAGGGGCCATAGCATTAAAAATTGAGAACATGGCATTTAAAAATGCCACCAAATCCGCTCCCGGAGTCAGGACGGCAGGATACTGCTGGTCTCCATGTTGCACCTGTGCTTACTGAACATCCGAATCATGTGCAGCAGGTGAAAATCGAGGACTCTCTGGAGGTGCCACTACCTCAAAGACCGGTGGCGCCGGAGCAGCCAGAGGGCTCTGAGGTTGTGGAGCGGCAGTCGGACTAACCTCCCACGTCGTACGGCGCCGCCAAGATGGAGACCTTAACCTTGAACAGCTCCAAGCCGAACGACACCGAGAGTCATGACGACGTTGTTTCTTGTCTCTCTTTAACAAAGTATGGGAAGAGGACCTGTGATGACTCTTATGTCCCTTCTTTGCCTTGGCCAAAAAGGAGTTTGGCCTCCCTCTCTTTCAGGGCTTTAGGATTCATGCTCTGGCAGGAAACCCACTCCTCGACGTCATGCTCTGAGCTCAGACACCAAAGGCAATCGTCATGGGGGTCAGTAACCAGCATGCGACCCCGCACTCTTGACATGGCTTAAATCCCGACTTCCTAGGAGGAGACACTAAGTAGAAACCGGATTGTAACTAGTAACAAGATGGAAAACCTCCAACAGTAGTGAGAGCTGGGAGAAAACCGTTCGCGTTGAGGGCACAGAAAAAAGGGAACTGACGTCAGCACGCAGACGAGGACCTCTTATTGGCACGGTGACGTCAGAGGAGTTGCGTGGAGCCGTGCAATTGGGACGTCCTCAGCGACGTGGAGAGCTGGGAAGAAGATTTTCCATCAGATGCTGGCCCATGGGAGAATTCATAAGGTGAGGAATCCACAGGTAGTTGTATCCATCAGAAGTGCAGCCCACAGACTTGCAACAAAAGTGGAAATTAAAGTAGTCTAGGGTTTAACTGGTGCCATTAGGATGGAAGAAAACAAGTTACTTACCTGTAACTACAGTTAACCAGTATTGGTATCTTTCATAAATTCACATGCTTGAATCATCCCCGAAGTGGGAGTCCCACGGTACATGAAAAGCAATAAGCATCAAAAAATGTTTCTCCATAAGCTATAATGCTAATCCAATGACTCATTTGGCCGATCTTTGTCCTTTTGTGACCCAAACATGGCTCCCAGCCAATCAGGCACCAGCACCAAGGTGGGTTGCATGTGAATTTATGAAAGATAACAATACTGGATAACTCTAGTTACAGGTAAGTAATTTGTTTTCGTATCCAGTATTGGATCTTTCATAAATTCCCATGCTTGAATCTGAATTCTGGAAAGCATTGTAATCCTTTAGCATATAGTATCAAATAACATCTATCAATCTTACTCTATTCGTATAAAACAAACATATCTATCAAAACCGCATAGCAATTATAGACTACTGCATATAGAGTTAGGTCTACACATTAAAGGAAAGATCTCACCTTAATGAAACAGATGACGTAGGACAGTCTGTCCAACAAGGGAATCAGTTCTTTGTGACGATTCCAAACAGTAGTGCTGCGCAAAAGTGTGTAGTGTTCCACGTTGCAGCCCAACATATCTTATCAAAAGTAATCCCTTGAAACAAAGCAGCTGATGTGGAGACTGCTCTTGTGGAGTGCGCTCTCTGGCGCTTAGTCAATGGTTTTCCCGCTTTTGTGTGGCAAAACAGAATGGTGGATACAATCTATCGGGCTATGGTAGCCTTAGTGATTCCTGTCCCTTGCGGTCTTTGAGCATACGAGAATAGCAGCTGATCTGTCTTCCGAAGCTGCTTAGTACACTAAAGGTAAAATTTCAAGCATCTCTTAATGTCTAATGAGTGAAGAGTCTTTTCTGCAATTGTTGACGGATTCTGGAAAAACGTTCTCAATATTACTGGCTCGTTCACGGGAAAGGATGAGGGCACCTTTGGAATGTATCTCGGGTTTGTTCTAAGAAGAACAAAGTTGTCTGAAAAGTTTAGGTAGGGTTCCTTAGTGGTAAAGGCCTGTATTTCGCTGACTCTTCTTGTGGTTCTAAGAGCAAGTAGAGTTGGCACCTTCCATGTGATATATTTCAGCTCCGCTCTGTGAATAGGTTCGAACAGGACTTTCATTAGCTGAGAAATAATTATATTTAGGTGCCACTCTGGCGGGGGTGGACGCACTGGAGGAAACGTACGAAACAGGCCCTTCATGAACTGTTTGAAAGTCTGGATGAGCCAAGTGAGGGCATATCCGCCAAGCTATAGCTGCCAAATGGATCTTAACAGATGTGTGACATAGCCCAGACTTTGAAAGGGTGAGAAGGTATGAGAGAATTTGCTCCGGCCCAATCTTTAACAGATGGAAATTGTTGTGCAGGCACCAGACACAATCTCTTCCATTTGAGTCTGTACGTCCTATTTGTACTGTCATCTCATGCCCTGGACAAAATCAGTCTGCATTCCTCATCAATGTTCATACCCTGGAACTCAGGAGCCATGCGTGCAATTGCAGAAATGCTGGAACTGGATGAAGAATCTGACCTTGACTCTTCGTGAGAAGGTCGTGCTTACAGGGAGGTCACCGACAGGAGCAGGAGCTCCGTGTACAAATACTGTCTGGGCCACTCGGGCGCTATGAGTATGATCCTGCAACCCTCCGACTTCATCTTCCTCAGAAGCCTGGGAATTCATGTGATGGGGAAAAGCGTATGCAAAGATCCCGGACCATCTCATTGAAAGAGCATTCCCCCACGACCCCAGGAGTGGGTATCGACCGGCATAGAATAGACATTTGGCGCTCTGATTGGTGGCAAATAGATCCAGGGTCAGCCGTCCCCAGCATACAAAGATGCTGTCCAGTTCCTTCTGGTCGAGTTCCCATTCGTGGGAGTTGTCGTCCGTCCTGCAGAGAGAGTCCGCCAGGACGTTGTTGACACCTGGCAGGTGCTCCACTTTCGGGGAAATGTTGTGCAGCATGAGCGAGTCCCAGAGAGATTGAGCTTCTCTTAAGAGGGACAGAGATCTTGTTCCTCCTTGCTTGTTGATATAGAACATGCTTGTTGTGTTGTCTGTAAGGACCAACACAGACACAGACAAACCTGCAATTCGTGGAAGGAACGCCTTGAGTATGAGAAAAATAGCTTTTAACTCCAAAAGATTTATGTGCATTCTTCTTTGTGCGTCCGATCATCTCCCTTGAATGCGCATGTCCTGTAGATGACCTCCCCAACACTCCAATGAAGCGTCAGGTGTGATAATGAAGTCCGTCATTGGAGTGAGAAAGGTCAACCCTTGAGAAAGATGGTTGGTATCCTCGGTGTAATATTTATTAAATCCTCGAAGGATCCTTGGAAGTGGGTCCATTGCAGCTTTAACTCCTCTTGCAATGGTCTCATTTTCAACCTTGCCAGGTGGACTAGGACGATGAATGATGAGACCATGCCTATAAGCGACTTCAACACTCGTACTGAAACAGACTTTCTTCTGGAGATTCTGACAGCCATGTTGGTTAGTTTCTGTTGCCGTGCCTGTGTGAGATACGCTTTGCTCTCGATGGTGTTGAGTTCTGCACCTAAAAAGACTATCCTGCGTGTGGGAAGAGTGACTGATTTCTGGAAGTTTACCATTAGACCTAAGCTGTGAAATAGTTCTAGGCAGACCTTGGTAGGTCAAAAGGTGCAGGATATCCGACAGTGTGATCATACGAAAGGATTGCTTACTTAGAAACTTGTTCAACTTCCTGAGGTCTAGGATTGTCCTCCATTTCCCTGACCTCTTCCTTATTAGAAAGAACCGGGAATAGAACCCGTGCCCTCTGTGCTGCACCGGAACCTCTTCTATCGCTCCTTTGGCGAGCATTAGGAACACCTCCTGCTGTAGCAAGTGAAGATGAAGTGGTTTGGATTTTCCCGGCGGATGGTGTGGTGGTTTTTGTATAAATTCCAGCGTATGACCTCGAGCCACCATATCCAGCACCCATTTGTCCGATGTTATGGTTTTCCAATTCTGTAGGTAATTAGAGATGTTCACGCCCACCTGATGGCCCTGTGAATACTGTGGAAGCGTAGCCAGTGCCGGACAAGAATCATTGCTTTTGAGGCTGATCCCTTGTTTGGGAACTCTGTTTTCTTCTTCCTCCCTGTCTAACGCAGGAAGCTCTGGATGGTTGCCTATATTGCTGCTGATAGGCTGTTCTATATTGAGGCTGTTGTTACTGCCTATGGTAGGAGCCTCGAAATGTTGAAAAACCCCTACCTCCTGCTCCCCGAAAGGGCTGCTTTCGGTACTTCAAAGTACCCCGGGACCGAGCAGTGTCCGTGTCAGCCTTGATGGCCTGTAATGCGTTGTCTACATGTTTACCAAAGAGAGACTCTCCGTCGTACGGCATGTCTAGAATTCTGGACTGTACCTCTAGTCTGAAAGAAGTCGCTTTTAACCAACCTTGGCGGCGTAATACAGCCGCTCCCGCCAGCTGGAGAAAACCTGTGGAGGCTATATCCAGAGCGCAGCCAATTATCTCCTCAGACATACGCTCTCCTTCCTGAAGGATCTTTGTGCCTCCGACTGCTTGTTCTCAGGAATGAGATCTATGAAGGCATTCATATCCGACCACATCTGGCGATCATGGTGACCGAAAATCGCCAGGGAGTTGGCTGCATGAACAGTTATGGCCGACATGGACGAAAATCTCTTGCACACATTATCCAGTCTTCTTCCTTCCCTATCAGGAGAAGTAGATATAGGTGTTGACGGGTTCTTAGAACGCCTTTGGGCAGCTTGGGAGATGATGGAGCCTGGTCTCGGATGCCCTGTCAAACACACCGGAGAGTCTTGTGTCGCTTTATAATTTTTTTACGTTTCTGGGAACTGGTGCAACAGTTGCTGGGTTCTGCATGGTCTTGATACACTCACTCCAAATGAAGTCTATAATAGGAATAGCCCTCACAGACTTTCTTGCTTGTTCCCTGAAGTCATGGAGAAAGCATTCCGCCTGTGAGACCGACGTTGGCAAGTGAAATCGTGTGGCCGCCCTATCCATCAAGTTGTGGAACGTACCTCTATCCTCCGGTGGAGAATCTGATGGACGAGGAGGTGATGAAGGAGAAGGGGTTAGATAATTGTTCCATTCCTCACTAGGATGCTCTGGTGCTGAAATCTCTCCTTCTCCTTCATCCCCAACCGTAGAAATCTCATCTCTAGGGGGGGCAGCTAATGTAGACTGTGGAGTGAGTCTAGGAGTTGCGGGAGGTGGAAACATTCCTTGGTGTAACAGGAGAGGTTGGAAGAGGCAGCAGTTCCTCTGCTGCAGTTGGGAACCTCCTCTTGTAATCCTGCAAGTCCTGAATCAAGGAGGCAGGCATTTGTACAGTGTCTCTTGGCTGGTGCAGAGGTTCGTAATAGCGCCCTTGATGAGAATAATAAGGCTGGTATTGATCGTACTAATCATCCTCCTGATACTTAACATGCAACTGGGATGGGCTGTGTGCATCACCAAATGGGCCCTAATCTGACTCTTCCTAGTTCCGAAGATGACTAGGCAGCAAGGTTGTTACCTTACTTGGTGAAGTATCCTGTGGACATATTGTAGACCTAGACATTGCTGTAATCTTAACTGTAGCATGAAGATCAGGAGACGCAGAAGAAATAGGAACAACATCCTGGCTTATAGATACCATTTGCATCGTTGATGGTGTTGACGCCGATGGTCCCGTCGACGGAACTGATGTCGTGGACAATTTCTCCATCAACGATTGTCTTGTCGACGGTAATTTCATAGACGGTGATTTCGCCGACTGTACTCTCGTCGACGGTGTTGCAGGCAACGGTAGTATCGTCGTCGATGTCTTCAACAACGATTGTCTCGTCGACAATGGTGTTGACGTTACCTTCAGAGACTAGGTCTTTTCTGGATGAGCCTTCGTCGACGGTGGTCTAACTTAAAGGAATAGGGGCTTTTACCACAGACGTCGACGTAGTCGTAGACAGACAGTCTCGTCGACGAGGCGGTGGAGACGGTAGATGTGAAAACCGTCATCACTGTCGTCGACGGTGGTGTCATCGTCGGTGACTTAAGTTTGATAGATACCTTTCTGGAAGGCTCAGATGAAGGAGAACAGTGTGATGACTCCTTCTTTCGACGAGGAGAGAATGGCTCAGATGAAATTGAGCCTTGTACGCCCTTAGCACCTTCTTTATGATGCATTTTTTTACGTTTCTTGGATCTTTCAGCCTGTCCCATGTCCTCAGATCTGGACCTTTTATGCGGCCTTTCTGACTCACTCTCCTCACCTGAAGTACAGGATTTTGCCTGTAACCATGTCAACAGCCTACCTTCTCTGTCTCTAAGGTTTTTCGCAGAGAAAGTGCGGCATATCTTGCAGTCTTTCACCTGGTGTACTGGATATAAGCAGTATAAGTAGTCTTTATGTGGATCATCCACATGCAGCCTTTTCTTGCCACAGGTCTTACAAGGGCGGAAAAGGCCTTTTCTGGAAGAATCCGACATTTTCTAAAGCTTTCTGAGAAAAAATCTTCCTATCAGAAGTAGAAAACTGAGCAGAGCTCAGGGAGACTCCCTTCACATGACAAGCGGTAGAAAATCTGAGGGAAAGAGCCTCTCTGGAGAATATTCTAGAGGGTTCTGGTGCCTGATTGGCCAGGAGCCAGGTTTGGGTCCTTTCACAAAAGGACAAAGATAGGCTATATGAGTCACTGGATTAGCATTATAGCCTATAGGAAAAATGTTTTGGTGCTTACTGCTTTTCATGTACCGTGGGACTCCCACTTAGACGGCGGGATGACTCAAGCATTTGAATTTATGAAATATCCAATACTTAATAACACAGTACACTGGTTGGTGTTACTTCTGCTTTATGCCACTAAAAGATTCAAAAATGATTTTTCTATCAAATATGAGATTAATGAATATTAAGACTCTTATTTTAAATCAAGTGATTTCCCTCCCCCATGTGTGTTCAAGAGAATGCCCATTTTCACTACATAGGTGGTGGTATTATCAATGTCCCTGAACATTGCAGACCTTAGAAAAGATTTAGAGTTTGTCAAGCGTAGGAAATTCCAATTTATTAACCTCATATTGATTGAAGGCTGGGTCTGGTTTCTACCCTATATGATTATGGTGGACTGAACATTTGCCATTTTTTGGCAAATGGCGCACATCTGCTAAAGTCCAAGTCAAGACATTTGGTTCTTTGCTGCCCAGTTTAAGCAGGACGTTGTACTCCTGGAAATAGTTTTGTGGAAGGATACAGTGGTCAAACTCATGGCATAGACATAATCCATAACTGGCTCTTCATTAAGGCACAATTATTTGGAAACTAGAGTAATAGGAGCTCTCTATGGTGCTCCAAGGGACTTAGGAAATTGGTCCAGCCTACTGGGAGAAACAATCATTTATTTTCCATTTTCAGGAAGATGCCATCATGACCACCACCACATGTCCTAAAGTTTAGCAGGCACAAAAAATGATCACTCAGACGGTACCACCATGCTTGGAGGGTTTTGAGGAGTTTAGTGGCTTGCTGTGTACATAAAATGCTTGAAGGACAAATTGGAGATTATTTATGATGAAAACTACGAAGATGAATCACATGTATGGTTCAATTTCTAGCCCATTTGTATTTATGAGGAATAGCAGATATACTCTTCTTTACCTCACTCCTCTCCCTTCAAATGTTTTCTTTTTGTCCCATCAACTTTTTCCTTTTCATTATTTTCACTGTCATGTCATATCAATGGGACCCGTTCTTACTATGGCATATAGCTGGGTCTCTACAACCCCTTTTCCATTTCCTTTTACTAAAAACTGAAGATGGACTTCCGGCATTGGCTGTGGCTTTGCAGAGGGACTACTGTCCAGTTCCGTCAAGCACTCACTTCTGCTTTTTCTTTGCGAATGAAACACCATTTTATCCTTATGGTATCCTACACTGCTATTTTTCATTATTTTAATTTTGTCATTCCATATTCCATTATGTTGTCAATGTCATGAAGGATGTATAACGCTATTTAATCCAAAACTTACCCCCAAGCTCCAGAGAGGATTTAAATACTTAAGACTCCATCTGGAGAAAAATATTTACTGGCGGAGCAGTTAACACCAACAGAGCAGAAAAGATCTTACAAAAAAGTCTGCATTTCCTTACATTTGTGCTTCCATTAAAAGAGCATGATCAGCCTTGATTAAGATGATAAAATAGCTAGTGGTATGATGCAGATCTTCTGCACCTCCTTCAACACTTTTGTCATATGTTACTGCATCTCAATACACCAGCTTGGACTTTGAGATAGGTTGTCCATACAGCTTAGGGACACCTTGCCTTCAGCACCTGAAGGTCTGAAACAGACTTCTATAGATTTGACTATGTCTTTTAAATAGAGGATAATGCTTAAATGACATTGCCAGGAGGAAAACAAAAAATAATTTTGTCTCACTCGTAGGTGACGGCAACTCTGACAATAGATCAGATGAGTTTTCTGGCCTGGAAACAATGTCAATAAACCAGAGGAAAATGTACAATGTAACTAACGCGATAAGGACAATGTCACTGGATGGATACACGCTTCAAGACTTAAGGCATATGCACCACCTTACTGGAGGAATACAGACAAGGGCATCGATGTGTCATGGACCACATCACTGAAGAGATACAAGCAATGTCATTAACTACTTTGCACATTACTCAGCATATACTGGGATTGACACTAGATGAAAATGGACATCACTTGTGGAATACAGACAACTTTACTGAAAGAAAAAAAAAAAAACGAAAATGTCAGCAGAGTGGTACTGAGAATGCCACAGAAGTATACAGGCAAATCTTCCTGAAAGCACATATTGCCACCCCATCACTAGAATGATAGTGAATGCAGAGGAGATGTACAGAGGCCACTAAAGGAATGTGTGCACCATTACTGCTGGGATATGGGCAACATCACTGGTGGGATATAGAAACAGTCACTTCAGACATAGTATACAAACAGTGTTACTGCAGGAATACAGCCAATGTCACTGGAGATTGGAAAGGTATGGAAGACAGTGGTGCAGGATCACAAACAATGTTTACGAGGGACATGAAAAATATCAGTAGTGAAATACAGAATGCTATTGAAGAACAAGTTACTTACCTTCGGTAACGCCTTTTCTGGTGGATACACTAGCTACCTGTGGATTCCTCACTCATTGAATTTTCCCCATGCGCCAGCATCCGAACGAAATTTTCTCCTAGCTTCTGCACGTCGACGAGGACGTCACAATTGCCCGGCTCCCACGCGACGCCATCTGACGTCATACAGGCAATAAGAGGTCCTCGCCGGCGTGCTGACGTCAGTTATCAACATTTTTACGTGCCTTTGAGGCGAACAGGTAAATATCAACAAAACATATGTGATACGAACACATCAAATAAAATCTTATACCATAATATTTAATTAAATTAACTAGAAAAGCATTCGTAGAAATATGCATATATACAAAAATATATACACATAAAATAATATACAAATATACAATAATAAATATATATATATATATATAAAGAAACACAAGCATGTATACCATCTGCATCAGTATAAACAAATCAACGACTTACAGGTGCTCACCCAAGGAAATCTTGGTAAGACCAGACAGGCAACGGGGAGGCGGGTGGGACCGTGAGGAATCCACAGGTAGCTAGTGTATCCACCAGAAAAGGCATTACCGAAGGGAAGTAACTTGTTCTTCTGATGGATACAACTACCTGTGGATTCCTCACTCATTGAATTGAGTCCCAAAGCAGTACTGCACTCGGTGGAGGGTGCCTGAATAGTCAGACCAAGAAATCCTGCAGCACCGACCGTGCTCATCCCTCCTCACCTCAAAATCCAAGCAATAATGCTTCGCAAAAGTGTGGAGGGATGACCAAGTTGCGGCCTTGCAGATGTCAACCACAGGAACACCTCTAGCTAGGGCCGAAGAGGCCGACTTAGCTCTTGTGGAATGAGCTCTTATTCCATCAGGGGGTTCCTTCTTTGCCAAAGGGTAACACAGCTTAATGCAAAGAATGACCCACCTGGAGAGTGTTCTCTTGTTGACTGCCTTTCCTTTCCTCTTTCCCACGTACCCGATGAAGAGTTGATCTTCCAATCTGAACTCCCTCGTCCCGTCGACAAAGAAGCTCAGTGCTATTCTCGGGTCCAGACGATACAGTCTTTCTTCCTCTTTCGAAGGATGAGGTGGAGGATAAAAAGAGTGTAATAGACTGACCCATATGGAAGGGTGAAACAACCTTCGGCAAGAAAGCAGCCTTGGTCCTCAACACCACCTTATCCCCATAAAAGGACGTGTACGGGGGCTTAACAGAAAGACCCTGTAGCTCACTCACCCTTCTAGCCGAAGTAATGGCAACAAGGAAAACAGTTTTTAGGACCAATAGCCTTAAGGGTCAAGAATGCATCGGCTCAAACGGTGAGCCCATAAGAAATGTTAAAACTAAGTTCAAATCCCACTGAGGCGTAATGAAAGGAGTGGGAGGATATCTATTAGTCAGGCCCTTAATGAACCTCAAAACTATTGGGGATTTAAATAAAGAGGGTTGGTCGGGCAGACACAGAAAGGCTGACAAAGCCGACAAGTAGCCCTTAACTGTCGCAACTGCACAACCCCTCTGTGCCAAGGATAACGCAAAAGACAAAATGTCCGATAAGTGGGCACGTAAAGGATAAATTTGCTTCTCCCCACACTAATTCACAAATTTAGCCCACCTGCTAGCATAGATAGATTTGGTGGAGTGTCGCCTGGTTGATAAAATAACATCCACCACCTTGGGTGGGAGAGAAAAGGAACTCAAGTTGCCCCGTTCAATCTCCAGGCATGAAGGTGCAGGCTCTGGAGGTGGGGGTGTAAAACCTGCCCCTGCGATTGTGAGAGGAGGTCTGCTCTGTGAGGGAGACGGAGCGGGGGGCACAGTGAGAGTTGGAGAAGATCTAAATACCACACCCATCTTGGCCAATCCGGAGCTATTAAGATGACTTGGGCCCGGTCTTGGCGAATTTTCCTCAGAACCCGAGAAATCGAGGGTATGGGGGGGAAACGCGTAAAGCAACTGGCCGTACCAGGACATCTGAAATGTGTCCCCCAACGTTCCTTGCACCGGACACTGGAGGCTGCAGAAACTGACAGTGAGCATTCTCCAGAGTGGCAAAAAGATCTACCAGAGGGAATCCCCACATACGGAAGATGTACAGGGTTATATCTGGGTGAAGACGCCACCCGTGATCGGTCGAGAAGTGCCGACAGACTGTCCGTACGCACGTTCAAGACTCCGGCCAGATGGTTTGCCACCAAGCAAATCCGATGGTCTCTTGCCCAGGACCATAGCCGAAGAGCTTCTCTGCAGAGAAGGTACGACCCTACTCCTCTCTGCTTGTTGATGTACCACATCGTGGTAGTGTTGTCCGTCAGGACCTGGACTGACTGACCGGGAAGGGAAGGGAGGAAGGCCTTGAGAGCCAGACGTATCGCCCGCAATTCCAACAGATTTATGTGAAACATCTGTTCTACTGGAGACCAATGACCTTTGACCTCCAGGTCCCCCAGATGAGCTCCCCACCCTAGAGTGGAAGCATCCGTTATCACTGGCCACTGGAGGAGGCAGCGAGAACAGCCTTCCTTGGGAAAGGTTGCCGTCCGCAGCCCACCATCGAAGATCTGCTGCAGCGTCTCTGGAAATCTTTACCGATCCCTCGAGATCCCCTTTGTGTTGAGACCACTGCTTTCGGAGGCACCACTGAAGAGCCCTCATGTGCCAGCGTGCATGAGTGACCAACAGAATGCAAGAAACAAACAGACCGAGCAGACGAAGGACCTTGAGGACTGGAATGACCGCTCCACTTTGAAACATTGGAACCAACGCCTGAATGTCCTGAATCCGCTGGGGCGGAGGGAAGGCACGATTCAATGTTGTGTCCAGTACCACCCCTATGAACAGGAGACGTAGAGGGCTCCAGGTGAGATTTGGGCACGTTCACCGAAAAGCCCAGATCGAACAACAACTGGGTTGTCGACTGCAGGTGACGCAGCACGAGCTCCGGAGACTTAGCCTTGATCAACCAATCGTCTAGGAAAGGAAATAACGCTATCCCCTTCCTCCTGAGCTCTGCTGCAACCACCGCCATCACCTTCGTGAAGACTCGAGGTGCTGAAGTAAGACCAAACGGAAGGACTGCAAACTGATAGTGTTGCGATCCCAACACAAACCGGAGATACTTCCTGTGCGACTTGAGTATCGGGATATGAAAGTAAGCATCCTGCAAGTCGACAGACACCATCGAATTTCCTTCGTTCAACGCCAAAAGCACCTGTGCTAGGGTCAGCATCTTGAACGTTTCCTGTTTGAGGAACCAATTCAAAATCCTCAGGTCCAGGATTGGTCTCAACCGACCATCCTTCTTGGGGATCAGAAAATATCTTGAATAACAACCCTGACCCCTCTCCTGCTCTGGAACCAACTCCACTGCACCCTTTGAAAGGAGGACTAGAACCTCCTGTTCTAGCAACAAGAGATGTTCTTCCGAACAGAAGGATGGACGGGGTGGGATGGGGGGTGGAAACTCCTGAAAGGGAAGGGCATAGCCTTTCCCCACAATACTGGTGACCCAGGAGTCCAATGTTATTGCCTCCCACATGTGGAGAAAGTACATTAACCTCCCCCCTACAGGAGTAGTATGCAAAGGAATTGGTGGATGACTAAGGCTGCTTTCCGTGCTGCACCCCTCCAGAGGAAGAGGCAGAGTGCTGCTGGGTGGCCCCTCTGGTTCGAACCCCACCCCTCCCCCTGTACGTTCTATAGGGGAGGGCAGTGATGGCTTGCTGTTGAAACCTGCCCCAAAAGGAGGAGCCACGACCAAACCCCCTAAACCTTCTGAACAATCGTGAAGAAACAGAGGAGGCCTGTAAGCCCAAAGATTTTGCTGTGGCTCTACGTTCTTTAAACCCTTCAAGGGCAGAGTCCGCCTTGGACCCAAAAAGTTTATCCCCATCAAAGGGTAGATCAAGCAGGGCCGACTGAACATATGGTGAAAAACCTGAAGAACGAAGCCAGGCCTGTCTTCTTGTAGCGACAGTGGTGCCCATAGCCCTGGCCACAGAATCAGTTGTGTCCAGCCCTGACTGGATTACTTGGGTCGCCGCAGCTTGAGCATCCGACACAAGGCCCAACACCTCCTGAGGTAATCCGGAATGAGATGACTTAACCTCCTCCATAAGGGCGTAGATGTATCTGCCCAAGATACATGTGGCATTCGTGGACTTAAGGGCCATACTACACGAAGAGAAAGTCTTTTTTGAAGACTGGTCCATCTTTTTAGAGTCTCTGTCCGAAGGCACACCTGGAAAGGAACCTGGAGCAGTACGCGAGGAACATGAAGCTTGCACAACCAAGCTTTCTGGAGTCTGGTGCCTCGACAAAAAACCTGGATCCGCAGGAGCCACACAATATCTGCGCGCTACTGTCCTGTTTACAACCGTAGATGTGACTAGCTTTTTACAAATCTCCATAATTGGATCAAGGAGAGCCTCATTAAAAGGCAAAAGAGGTTCTGCAATAGCCGAGGCCGGATGTAGTACTTCCGTCAAAATGTTGGGTTTTGCCTCAGCCACTGGGAGGGGAAGGCACAAAAAATGTCAGCTGCCTTCCTTAAAACAGAGTGGAAAGAAGCAGCCTCCTCTGTATATTCCCCAGGAGATGTCAAATCCCACTCCGGGGAAGTATCCAAGCCACTAGCTGTGTCCAAACCATGAAGATCTGTCAGAGGCTCCTCAATCTCACCCTCCTCCAAGGCCTGCCTGTTATACTCCTGCTCCTCAAGGAGGCGAAGAGCTAGCCTCCTAGAATGAAGCCTGGCCTCGATCCTTGGCGTCGACAAGGCGTCCGGCGACGTCGATGACCTCGTCTGACGCCGATCCTCTGATCCATCCGACGCCGGATCCATCGGCGCCGTGGGCTTTTTCGGCACCGACTGAGGCAGAGGACGAGATGGTGAAGAACCCTCCGGCGCCAGGAAAGCAGTCCTCACTGGAGTCACAGGTCTTGTAGGCGACGCCAAAGGAACCGGCGCCGAGCCAGCACCTCCCATTGGAAGGAAGGGCATGAAAGGTGCCGGTCGTAAAGGAGCCGGAGCACCCATATTAAAAGCCAATGGCCACGAAGGACCAGCCGGACCACCACCTGGAGCCATCTGTTGAAAAATGGCAAACATCGCATTAAGAAATGCGGAACTATCAGCACCTGGTGCCGGGAATGATGGATATTGTGGAGCCTGCGCCCGAGGTGATAACGGCGCCGGCCCAGGCATCTCTGACGTAGGTGAAAACTCAGGATCCTGTTGAGGTACGACATCAAAGACAGACGGAGGAGAAGTGGGAGGCGTCTGCGGATGAGGAGTGATGGTGGGACTAACCTCCCATGTCTTACGGTGCCGAACCGAAGGCGACCACGAGCGTGAACGCTCTCTACTCGAACGGCGTCGAGAATCACGAAGGCGCCGGGAGTCACGGTGACGTAGATGAGATTTCGGAGATGACGATCTGCGCCGATGCCGCTTTTCCTTCTTTTTGGACTTCGCTAAAAACAGCTTAGCCTCCCGTTCCTTCAACGCCTTAGGATTCATGCGTTGACAGGATTCCCATTTCTCCACTTCATGGTCGGAGCTCAGACACCACAAGCAATCCACATGTGGGTCTGTCACCGACATCTTGCCTCCGCACTCTCTACAAGGCTTAAAGACCGACTTTCGCTGTGACATCTTGATAGAAACAGTAACTGTAACTACGCAGCAGAAACAGTTGCTCCCTCGAAGAATAACCGTCGCTCGAAGGCACGGAAAAAAGGGAACTGACGTCAGCACGCCGGCGAGGACCTCTTATTGCCTGTATGACGTCAGACGGCGTCGCGTGGGAGCCGGGCAATTGTGACGTCCTCGTCAACGTGCAGAAGCTAGGAGAAAATTTCCGTCGGATGCTGGCGCATGGGGAAAATTCAATGAGTGAGGAATCCACAGGTAGTTGTATCCATCAGAAATAATTTTTACAAATTATCAAAATTAGATGGCCATCTCTAAAAGACACCGAAGTGTGAAGAGGTTCATTGATGCCAATAGAGTGATACAAAGCTGTGTCTCAAAATGCATGCAAATACTGCACTCGAGGGGTATGCAAAATCATTAGCAAGATACAGACAAGATGACATACAGAATCCCGAAAAGATACAAACCACAGCATTAAAGACGTATGGAGCACATCAACTGCAGGTTCACAAGCATACAAGCAACGTGACCTAAGGGAAACTGAGGGAGAGGGACAGCCAACATTAATAGGAGGCTAGTGACAACTTCAAAAGAGGGATATGTATGACACTACAAGGATCCAGACCATACCTTCATATGATATGAATGATGCCAGGAAAGGAATGTGAATGGAAGGCAAATTATCATCAGTGAATGGGTAGAGAAAATATCATGGGAAGGATACACATTCACAGGCTTAATAAGGACCATACAATTAGAGGTTTATAAATTATGCTATGGCAGAATGTAGTCAATGCCATTGGTGTTCTATAATTTAATCACTGGAAAGATACAGACCTCAATGGGGATTACATACAACACATGAGATAAACGATCATCGCCAAAGGTAAAGTGGCAGTGGAAAACACAGTTGAGAGATGTGAACAACTGCTGCTAAGATGTAGGAAAAAAACTGCTGGAATGAAATGCACAGAACAGCTGGAGCCATTGTGGTGGCACTGGGGTACTGCAAAACCTCACAGAAGATACACACAATAGTGTAGCTACACACATTCAATGGGGACACGTAGGCAATGTTTTAAGTCAATGCCTGCAGAAAGCTTAAACTCTATTCAACATCCTCAGAGTCTTCCACTGTAGGCCAATCCACAAATACTAAGCCTGAAATAAAAATAGTTTAAAATGGAAGGAACAATCACAGTCAAGGAAATTATCAATGACACTGAAAAGGCAGATGCCGCAAATTGGGTCAAATGATTGGCAAGGTTCGACCATATTTTGCTAAAAAAAGAAGCCCTTTGGCATTGTACTACAATGAAATTGCACAAAAATTCAACATGAGGAAAATTTCTGCCCAAAACATTTGTATAACCAATCATAGATAACCTCGTCACACTACTGTTTTCAGACAGCAAACACAGCCTTTCTCTAAAGGTTCAGAGGCAGATGGAAACGTACCATGAGGACCAATATTTGCCATGCATCAAAGCTCAGCTTGAAGACATAGATGAAATAAGTAATGGCATCTGAGAGCGACACTCTAATTGCACTTCCTGAATACCTTATAAAAAGGTACATTTTCACAGACATTCTTAATCTCTGGCATGACAAATCAACATCCTCATTGCTTCTACAGGCCACAAAATCCCAGATATGCCAGAGAAAGCAAGTTTCGAGCTAATCTGAGAATGTCAGAATACCCTACTGATTAAGTAAAAGGTAAGACAAATTAACAACTGTAAAATAATATGCTCCAAATGTACATGAAACCACAGTACCTTTAATGTCCTAGTTGGAGCCCAGCCAGTGCCATCGATCGAATGTTCCCGCAGCAAGCTGGAAAAGACAAGTCAACCTGTGTTAACATTGTGCTTGCATCACTATGCCAATGTCCAAATTCTTATGGTGAATCGGTAGTCCCAGTAGCACTAAGGATTATGAGAGCGGCGGTCCGACCGCCACATAACAACCCTGGCTTCCAGCTTTCTGGTGGTGGCGTAGATCTTAATCCACAATAGCAGTGCTGTTGCCCTGGGGATTACGGGATTACGAGTAGGACTGCCATGAAAAGGCTGGCAGAGGACAGGCGCAGGGGGCCACAGGGGGGCCATGCACTGCCCATGCACTTGGCAGACAGTAAACATTACAAGGGTGATGGTGAACCCTGCAGGGGACTGCCCTGCTGCCAGCTCGATTACGAGCCAGAGACAATGCTGTAGCCTGTTTCCTGCTAGACCAGCAGGCTGAAACTTAGTTGTCCGTTGTAGGAGGCTGGCCTGGCTTATAGTGGGGTACCTTGTGGTACTTACATCCTGTGCCAGGTCCAGTTATCCCTTATTAGTAGAATAGAGGTGATTCTAGCAGCTTAGGCTGATAGAAGGTAGCTATGGCAAAGCAGCATAGGCTGAACTAGGAGACATGCAAAGCTCCTACTATACCACTTATATCATATAGCACAATATCATAAGAAAACACAATACTCAGAGTTACTAAAAATAAAGGTACTTTATTTTTATGACAATATGCCAGAAGTATCTCAGTGAGTACCCTCAGTTAGAAGGTAAGTAATATACACAAGTCATATGTACACAAACCCAAAACAGGTAAGTAATAGTAAGAAAAGTAATGCAAACAGTGTAGAATTACAATAGGTGAACATAGGTCTAGGGGCAACAAATCATATACTCCAAAAGTGGAATGCGAATCACGAATGGACCCCAGACCTATGGGAGCTTGTAGAGGGTCGCTGGGACTGTAAGAAAACAGTTAGGGTGTCCAAAATACCCCACCCCAAGACCCTGAAAAGTAGGAGTAAAATACCCCTACTGCCCCAATAGGACACAATAGTCGTGATAGGGGGATTCTGCAAGAAACACAAGCACCAGCAAAGCACTGAAGACGGATTCCTGGACCTGAGGACCTGCAAGGCAAAGGGACCAAGTCCAAGAGTAGCGATAGTGTCCAGGAGGGGCAGGAGCCCAGGAAACCCCGGATGAAGGTGCAAGAAGTCTGCCTCCAGATGGAAGAACCTTAGAATTCTGCAACAACGAAGAGAGCTAGGAACTTCTCCTTTGGATGGAAGATATCCCACGGTGTGCTGGAGGTTGTAGAAGTGTTTCCACGCAGAAATACCGTAAACAAGCCTTGCTAGCTGCAAGGGTCGCGGTAGAGGTTTTTGGGTGCTGCTGGGGACCAGGAAGGACCAGGATGTCGCCCCTTGGAGGAGGAGACAGAGGGGGCGCTCAGCAACTCAGACAGCCCCCACAGAAGCAGGCAGCACCCGCAGAAGTACCGGAGCAGGCTCTTGGAAGATTTGTGAACCAGAGCTGGTTCAGAGTCACAAAGGAGGGTCCCACGACGTCGGAGTCCAACTCAGAGGGTTGAGCACTGCAGGACTGAGTGCTGGGGACCCAGGCTAGGATGTGCATGAAGGAATCCTTGGAGAAGTGCATAGAAGCCGGAGCAGCTGCAAATCACGCAGTACACAGGTTTGCAGTCCAGTGTGGGGGAGGCAAGGACTTGCCTCCACCAAACTTGGACTGAAGGATCACTGGACTGTGAGGGTCACTTGGATATAGCTCCTGTGTTCCAGGGACCACACTCGTCAGGACGAGAGGGGACCCAGAGGACCGGTGATGCAGTCTTTTGGTGCCTGCATTAGCTGGGGGAAGATTCCATCGACCCACAGGAGATTTCTTCTTGGCTTCCAGTGCCGGGTGAAGGCAGACAGCCCCCAGAGCATGCACCACCAGGAAACAGTCGAGAAAGCCGGCAGGATGAGGTGCTACAATGTTGCTGGTAGTCGGCTTGCTACTTTGTTGCGGTTTTGCAGGCGTCCTGGAGCAGTCAGCGGTCGATCCTTGGCAGAAGTCGAAGAGGGAAGTGCAGAGGAACTCTGGTGAGCTCTTGCATTCGTTATCTGAAGAATACCCCAGAGAAGAGACCCTAAATAGCCAGAAAAGGAGGTTTGGCTACCAAGAAAGGAGGATTGGCTACCAAGAGAAGTAAGAGCCTATCAGAGGGGGTCTCTGACGTCACCTGCTGGCACTGGCCACTCAGAGCAGTCCAGTGTGCCCCCAACACCTCTGAATCCAAGATGGCAGAGGTCTGGGACACACTGGAGGAGCTCTGTGCACCTCCCCTGGGAGGTGCAGGTTAGGGGAGTGGTCACTCCCCTTTCCTTTGTCCAGTTTCGCGCCAGAGCAGGGCTGGGGGATCCCTGAACCGGTGTAGACTGGCTTATGCAGAGATGGGCACCATCTGTGCCCATCAAAGCATTTCCAGAGGCAGGGGGAGGCTACTCCTCCCCAGCCCTTCACACCTATTTCCAAAGGGAGAGGGTTTAACACCCTCTCTCAGAGGAAATCCTTTATTCTGCCTTCCTGGGCTGGGGCTGCCCAGACCCCAGGAGGGCAGAATCCTGTCTGAGGGGTTGGCAGCAGCTGCAGTGGAAACCCTGGAAAGGCAGTTTGGCAGTACCCGGGTTCTGTGCTAGAGACCCGGGGGATCATGGAATTGTCCCCCCAATACCAGAATGGTATTGGGGGGACAATTCCATGATCTTAGACATGTTACATGGCCATGTTCGGAGTTATCATTGTGAAGCTATACATAGGTAGTGACCTATGTATAGTGCACGCTTGTAATGGTGTCCCCGCACTCACAAAGTTCGGGGAATTTGCCCTGAATGATGTGGGGGCACCTTGGCTAGTGCCAGGGTGCCCACACACTAAGTAACCTGACACCCAACTTTCACTAAATGAGGGTTAGACATATAGGTGACTTATAAGTTACTTATGTGCAGTGAAAAATGGCTGTGAAATAACATGGACGTTATTTCACTCAGGCTGCAGTGGCAGGCCTGTGTAAGAATTGTCTGAGCTCCCTGTGGGTGGCAAAAGAAATGCTGCACCCCGTAGGGATCTCCTGGAACCCCAATACCCTGGGTACCTAAGTACCATATACAAGGGAATTATATGGGTGTACCAGTGTGCCAATGAGAAATGGTAAATTTAGTCACTAGCCTGCAGTGACAAATTTAGAAAGCAGAGAGAGCATAAACACTGAGGTTCTGGTTCGCAGAGCCTCAATGATACAGTTAGGCACCACACAGGGAACACATACAGGGCACATACTATGAGCACTGGAGTCCTGCCAGGCAGGATCCCAGTGACGCAAGGGTTAAAACAACATACATACAGTGGAAAATGGGGGTAACATGCCAGGCAATATGGTACTTTCCTACATCCGTCCACTGACCTAGCAGGAAACCCATAATAGCTCCGACGGGGAGGTCGCCCCATAGGCGGCAGCCACCCTGTCGCGAGTCTAGCAGACGGAGTTTTCCATCCGCCAAACTCATAAAGGGAAACCTAAGTATTAATTACTTATGTGCCATCTTCAGCCACTATGCTATAAGATACTACAATTGCAGGGAAGGGAACAGTGTGACAAACAAACTGAGGACAGTACAGAAGTGCAGGACCCACAGCGTTTAGAGGAAGCACAATCCAAATACATTTATCATGGGTGGAGGTGTTTACTCATGAGAAAATTGAATCTACTAGATTGCTAGCTCTTAATCTCTGATCAAGGGACAACTCTGGGTCCGCCAAGCCTACTGCTGGGATCCACGATGATTTAGAAAATTAAATAATATTAACAGACTCCTAAAAGTATTTAAATTAAGAAGCAAAGATAAAAGTTACATTTTAAAAACTTCTGTAAATGAGAAGTAATTTGAAATTGGAGGCTAAAAATGAAGTTAGTATCCTCGGATTGATTCGTGGGACAGAGCAAGTGCATCAAACAGAATATAGTAAGGACAATGGTTTCCCTTACTTGAAGTTAAAAAAGCTCAAAACTCCCCCTCAAAATGAAAATTGTGATTCTTTTCTATATTTGTTTGTGAATTAAATATTTAATAATTTATATATTGTTTTGTGGTTCACAGTACTGAAGTTGTTTTGACCGGGGACTCTAGATTCCAGTAATGACTCAGTGGGGGTCCCAGGATTCCAACATCTATTCAGCAAGGGTTCCCGGATTCCAGTAATGAGTAAGTGGGGGTTCACAGAAGTTAAGGTTAATAACCATTGTACTAGAGGGCAGATGCAGTTATCTCCAGTAGCTTCTTATTAATGGATGTTGTACCATGTACAGTGCAGCTCGAATGAAGCCCGACTTAATCACTTAAATTGAACTATTGCAAGTGTTTTTCAACACTAACTGATCACACTTCAGTGGTAACTTAGACTAATGACATAAATGTAGTGGTAGAAGCCAACAGCTGAATTTCTCTGTGTTAAGCTTATCTTCTATTTTTACAGGTCACAGGATAAAATTAGGCATAAAGGCTGTGAGAATTAAAATTTACTTTTGCTAATTATCCTCTCAACTACCACCTGCAAAATGGGGGCGAAACAACTGATTTTTTTCTATGATTATTTTAAAAGATTTAGTGCTTCAGTTATGGGCTAGAACAGAATGTAGCGTTTTTAACAATTTCCAACCTCCCAGGAAAATATATATATGATTATTGTTTTATATATATGCCAAGCAGTGCAGCAATATATTTTTCATGGCAGTACTAGAAGACCAAGAAGCAATGTTATATATTTGCACATTTTTGCAAAGCACAATCTTGATTTAAGTCTAGACAACTAAGGTGATGATTCTGAAAGAGTGAGCTCATTATTGTATTCATGAAGGATATCTCCACCTCAAGGATGCTTGTTCTTCCTCAGGGAGAATATCGTGCCACCTGCTCAGTTTTCACTTAAGGTTCCATAGATTTGTACTGAGAGAAAAACCTGGACGAACGGTCTTAAATTTTATGCATGTTAGAATGATGCTTCAACTGACCCTTTTCTAGTATGCGTGATGTGTACCCCTAAAAGTTTACACCTCAAAAGACATTACAATAGCACGCCTACGGACGGGTGGATTGGGGACAGTGTTAAAACTCAAATTCATTAGTGCCAGATTCACCTTTGGAGGGTCACAAAGCAAGCAGGAGCGACTGGGCCCAACAGTGGGGGTTGAGGTCTTTTATCCCGGATGTCCCGGGGTCCAAACTATTATGGTCCTCAGCAACTGGGCCAGGTATCCCCTTCAGCACTTCACTCTCAGAGGTAGCATGGGTTGAGCAGTCCCAGGCTTCTGGGTGAAAAGAAGGGGAGGAGGGGTGGATGAAGAGGTAGATACAGGAGGTTGAACATAGGCTCAAAACCCAAAATATGATCAACAGCAGGAATAAATGATTGTCCAGTCAAGTACTTTCTTTTATGACAAAAGGTGTATTTATATTCAAACAAAAAGTGAAATACATCATGCACATCAATACAAACAGACCTCAAGGTCAGGGCTCTAGTGTTCGATAGGCAGGTCCCTTAGCCCCACCGACTTCCCTTCTCACAAACGGTAGTGGTTATGCCCCATTCCCTACAGGCGACATTCAGGTTAGGGCCATTAGTAGTCAGAGTTGCAGGAGTACTACTCCGACTCTGATAAATGTCAAAAGTGGTTAAGTGCACAAAGCAGTATACAGGAGAAATATTTCCCCCGGACCCTCCTTCCCCCCTGTAGGATCAGTCTGATCTACTCTGACAAGGATAGCGCAATTGATGTCTGCACATGGGGCAGTAGCGGCTGCTACTGGTAAGCAGCTATCATGGCTCTATGACAGGGGATACACCGTGCTTTCTCTGGTGAGACAGTAAGTTCCTCTGATGCTTCCCACTGGAGGGCGGTGGGGGAGTTGCTCCAGTTCGGATCCTCAGTTGGGGTATGGGCCGACAGAGGTCACCAAAGTGGCCTCTCCTCACGGCAACTTGAACTAAGAGACAGTCCTTGTCATTTTTGATTGCCCCACCCTGCATAGGAGGGTCACAAACATTATGCTGTGAAAGAAGCGATGACCCAATCGGCACAGAAGTAATCTTCCCAGCAGCCCCACCTGGCATACGGGCTCACAGACTTTCTTCTGCACATGGGCTAACTTCACACCGGCCCCTGCAGCATACGAGGTCCCAGATTTGAACCTGCGCACGAGTGAAAACCTAATCAGTGCACTATCAGTCTCACCCGTTGCTAATGGGGTTCACTCGCCAGGATCCCCCCTATGGACCTTGCACTGTCGAGCGTTCTCCTCTTCCCACAAAGCACACTGGTCTTAGCAAGCAGGCAGACACTGATGCTCCTGGCTAAGTGGTCTTGGATATCCCTAGGTGATGTCCCTTCATCCATCTGGCAGCCTTAGCCTTTGGCTCTGGTCACAGGCAGAATTCTTGCAGAGCTTCTCCATCTACAGCCCGACTGGCTGCTTGACAATTGACAATTTTGAGGGCCTCAAGCTTCCCTTCTTATAAGTCATTTCCAGACACAATATGTGATTTAGGGTCTGTGTCTTTGAAGTTTGTGTAGGAGATCTGTTTCTTTTGAAGTGCCCACTCCTCCGCCATGCTCTTCCTCCAGAGAGCAGTCAGTCACAACAGCAGCAACTCCAAATCCGAAAGCCTCCAACACAGGCCATAAGAGTGACTAGAGGTTAACACAGGAAGGTCAGTCACATTGATATGTGCATCAAAAGATTACCCCAGCCCTACTTTTTATGATTCTCTTATCAGCCTCATCCGAGATGTGCCCAGGTCCCTTTCCAGTGACCTCTCCCTGAATAAGTGTATTGAAGAACCATTTCATTCCATTTATCGTACCATTCACAGGCACACATACACCCAGCACATCCATACAACACAAGTGTGCTGCACATTGCTACATGCTAACTTGATGTCGGACAAGGGTGAGTTAAGCACACAGCACCAGAACTTTGCATGTGTGAGCCTTTTGGCTTCACTCCAGTTACATGGGTAAAAGGCGTGTTCACTTCTACAGATCCCTACGCAGTATTCTGCTGTAGAAGCTCTTTCTAAATATACAATTTTGGGTGACAAATTATTTTTGAATACTAATGATTTCTAATGAATATAGACTTAATTGCTAAAATAATGAAGTTAAACTTGAAACAATTTTGCATGTTTAAAAGCAGAGACATCATTTTATTACAATGGATGCTGATCATGTTTTGCTCAGCATGCTCCCAATCAATGTTCTCCTACGAGTCTTCTTTCCCCACGGTCTTGGCAGAGCACAGAGCACTGGCACAACTGCTTATTTTCCTTACAGTGCATGTATTGTAAATGAAACTTTTTCTTTGTGTTACCAAAGCCAATGGAAGATCTTCTCTACCTTAGAAATCGGTTAGTGTTATGAATGTTTGTGTGATGATAATCATTCTGATTTGTCTAAAGTGTTATCACTAGTCATGCTATGTTGAATTTGCAGCCTTTGCTTATTACTTATGCATAGAATATGTAAGAAACACCTGGTCTTGGGGGTGGAGCTAGAGACTTTTCTTTTTCCTCCTAGGACTCTGTGCGATCATTTTTTGATGATTTCTGTTTCTTTAAGGTCCCAACCCTTTTCGCCTACGCTTAACTGCCTACTGGGAATTAGAATAATATTGATTTCTGAATATGTACTCTGAATTGAAGACTTTATGGCTTATATTTTGTAATTTTCTGTGATGTCTATTTTGAGAGTTTTGTAATAAAACAAACTTTTCATCGATCTAGAACTCAGTTATAGACTGTTCCCAGACACTATTTAATTTATTCTGCTAATATGTTTGGCCTCATGTCAAAGAGGGTGGGTACTCATATCTAGATCAAAAGTGCAGGAACTGAGCCGCCGGAGGTAAATTTTGGAGTGATTAGATATTGGGTACAGTGAATTACTGGGGTTCAGATGCCACACTGCCATCCCCACGCTTGTGCTACTTAACTCATGTTGAAGACAGTAGCCTTTCACCACTATGAGGGTATCCTTTAGGGTGTCTCGCCCAGTCCAGCAAGACCACAATCCATAAGACAGGCCTATGTCATTGCACATACGCATGACCTGTGTTCGCCCATGAGAACAAAAGTCACCACCAGGGATCCAGACATTGTTATAGCTACAGCCCTCTGAGCAGAGATAGGTGTTACATGGAAGGGGCCTTTTGGTCCCAAAAATGATGAAATGTGTCACAATATAAGATGATAATTGGCATATGAAAAATACTTTCAAAATAAGGACAGACTCAGTGAGTTCTAAGGTGGAATGAAGAAATTGATAAGGATTTATTGCAAAAATTTAATAGGTACCATACAGAGTTTGTAAAGTGCATAACATTATAGACTCTCAGTAACAGAACAATGCAAAATAGGCAACATCAAAAATAGACAAAATCGCAAATGAGCAGCAAAATCCTAAAGAAATCAGACAGCATCCCTAGTAGCATCAAAAAATCATCGCACCCACCCGGAAACGAGTGTTTATGTAGGAAATCTCCTGATAGAATAGATGTAAAGTCCTGATTCATCATGAGGTGAGCAAAAGAAATACCTTGTCAACAAATTCAAACACCGCATTAAAGATTGTCATATATTGAGATGTGGAGAAGTGTGGCACCGTTAAAGAGGCAGACCCTGATGCAGAGATCTGGCTCGGGACCAGGGTTCAATTCCCGCCTCGGCGGGTCTTGGGCTCAATTCCCTGGGACCAGATAATTCTCGCCTCGGTGCCTAATCTAATTAATGGGTCCCACTCTAACTCTGGGCAATAGCTTGCTTAATCTCGACAACGGCCCTGACAGCGCTTGGATGCCTGGCTTCACCCTGGGGTTGCCCAGGAGTGGGCGCCTCACAGGGAAAAGTCAGGAGGGGTTCCACAGCGGTATGAGTAGAGCGCCTTGAGACCCTAACAGGTGAGTAGTGCGCTATACAAGTGCAAAGTTTATACAGCTTTACATCTAAGCACTATCCCACTACATGAATATGAATTCAGTCCCCTGAATTTAATCTGGAGTTCTCAAAACCAAATAGTTACAAAACAGGGAACTATTGTGAATGAAAACAATACTGCGTTCAGGCCCTGAAACCTTGAGAAATGGACAACTAGTAAATCATTGCTAGTCTCTCTTTTTCGAGAACAGTATAATGTGTAAGTAAAAAAAAAAAAAAACATGACCTGCCTGCCTACATGCAGCAGAAATAATAAACCGTCAATGTGGCGTGCTGAGACATCTATTCTGAACAAGTTGGCACTGAGTCTTAGTTAACATAAGCTAGGAAAATGCATTTTAACAGGTCATATCAAAACCGAATAAAAGGCAATAGCATCACATAAGTATACTCATCTAAATTCAAGTAAGGTTACTGTCCTGCACATTGTTAATAATGCACACATATTAAACACACAAACCTCCACACTAGGAACACATTTGATCAGTGAACGCTACAAGTACCGCTGGTTCATTGAAAAAAAAAGTTACCAAGCACCTTTGGCATAAATGTAAGATTGGTGTGCAACAGTAAATTGTCTTTATGAATGCATAACAAACGTGGACTGATGGTAAATGCCTGAATTTCACAGACCTAACGAGTGTACTGTATGTTGATCGCTAATAACAGGGCCGTCTTACATGATAGCTGCCTTTCATGCTACACGCTTGAAGTCTGTTTTGTGTTAAAGCTCTAATGGATCTTTTATCAGCTGGCCAAGGTCAATACTGAACGTTAGTGGAGAAGGAGTGGTCTGCACAGCTGGAAACACACTGAACAGACCACTATGGAACTCCCGGATTCTCGTTGAAAAAAACAGGAGAATTGAGATGATCGAACTTGAAATAGACACCAGGTGATCTTTAATGGAGCCCTATTTGAGGCTTCACTGAGGCACTACCAACAGGTAAGGCAATACCTGATGTAGCTGCATAGGGATCGGATGCAGACCACTATGCCTATGCCTCATACAGAAGTGTTTCCATCTGGCCTGATGTCTTAAGGGTAGAAGAGGTTATTGCCTGGTCGAAGATGCGTCAAATGTCCTGTGGAATGTCTAAAGATACAACCGCTAGGTGTTCAGGAGCAATGCCGATAAGGTTCCTGCATACTGGAATCGGTATTAGGATTAAACTATTTTCCCTTGACAGAAGACTAACTAGGAATGAGTGGAGCTTCTTAAAGATGAACAAGTTACTTACCTTCGGTAATGAATTATCAGGTAGAGACTATCTAGCTGTAGATTCCTTACCTTAAAATTCCCTGGCGTCGGCTTCGAATCCAGAATTTTTCTGCTGAGCAGTACTCTGCGCGCGCCATCGGGTGGCGTCGCTTGGATCCACGTGCGTCATCAGAGCTGTCTATGACATCACGGTTGTATATAGAGTGGTCGCTTTGGCGCGCGGACGCCAGTTCTTTTCCCACAACTTTCCACGCCAGAAGCACAGAGTCATGGAAGAACTAACAGTTATGGATTTTATCTTTTTCACTTGACTGTTTGAAGTAAAACTTCTTACATGCCTTTAAGAAAGGCAAAAATGCCAAAAAACATACATACATAATTATATATATGTATAAAAATATCCGCTGAGCGGGGAGGCTCGGGTGGGTGTAAGGAATCTGCAGCTAGAGTCTCTACCAGATAATTTGTTACCGAAGGTAAGTAACTTGTTCATCTAATAGAGACTTCTAGGTGCAGATTCCTTACCTTAGAATAAATACCCAAGCTATAACCCATGATGGTGGGTCTGAAGGATATATTTTTATACTAGAAAGTCCTGCAGGACTGAGCGGGCAAAATGCCCCTCTCATCTCACCTGGTTATCCAGGCAGTAGTGTCCTGCAAACGTGTACAGGGAAGCCCGCGTTGCCGCCTGACAGATCTCCAACACGGGTACACAACGAGCTAACACAGTGGTAGAAGCTTTCCCTCTGGTACAGTGAGCTCTCAAGCCCTCTGGAGGCTGCTTCTTGGCCAAAGCGTAGCAGATCTTTATACAGAGAACGACCCAGCGCTAAATGGACCGTTTCCGTACTGCCGACCCTTCTTTGCACCAACGCAGCCCACAAAAAGTTGGTTGTCCACCCAGAACTTTTTTGTGCGGTCAAGGTAGAACAATGACGCTCTTTTTGGGTCCAGCCGATGGAGACGCTCCTCTTCCTTAGAGGGATGCGGTGGTGCAAAGAAAGTGGGCAGGGTGATGTTTTGACCCCGACCAAAAGGGGTCACCACCTTGGGGAGGAAAGAGGTACGAGTTCCTAACACTACCTTGTCAGGATTTATCGTGAGATACAGTGGTTTTGAAGATAAAGCTTGCAGCTCACTCACTCTCCAGGCAGATGTAACTGCCACCAAAAAAGCTGTTTTAATAGTGAGCAGCTGGAGAGGACAGTTATGCAAGGGCTCGAAAGAAGCACACATTAGGAGGGTAAGAACAAGATTAAGATCCCACTGGGGCATGACGAAAAGTACAGGTGGGAACAAATGCACAAGCCTTTTAAAAAATCTTTGTACTATAGGAGACTTAAACAAAGATGGTTGATCGGGCAAGCATAAGAAAGCCGATAAGGCAGCCCTTAGGAGTCCCTAAGGAGGAACCCTGTTGGGCGAGAGATAGAATAAACAAAAGGATATTAGAAAGAGAAGAAGAGAGAGGATCAAGAGACCTCTCTGTACAATATGAAACAAAACGTTTCCATCAGCAGGCGTAAATCGACTCAGTAGAGGCACGCCTGACCGCCAGAATGACATCACAGACTTCGGAAGGAAAGTCACAAACCATCAACTGTCGCCGCGCGACCTCCATGCATGAAGCCGTAAAGTTGAAAGGTTTGGGTGGAGAACCTTCCCCCTGCTGCTGCGACAGAAGATCCTCCTGAAGAGGCAGCCTGATTGGAGGACTGATGCTCATTTTGAGAAGCTCTGGATACCAGACTCTCCGTGCTCAATCCGGAGTCACTGGGATTACTTGGACCCTGTCTTTCTTGATTTTCTTGAGAACTCTGGGCAGAGGTGGTATGGGCAGAAAGGCATACAGGAGTCCTGAACTCCACTCGCGATGAAAAGCGTCACCTAGCGATAGCCTCCTTGGAAACTCCAACGCGCAAAACTGCTGACATTGCGTATTCTCTACGGAGGCGAACAGATCTAACCAAGGCTCTCACCACTGCTGAAAGAGTCCTTGCGCCACCTCCGGATGGAGATACCCTTCGTGATCCACTAAGCATTGTCGGCTGAGCTCGTCCGCCCTGGCGTTCACAGAACCTGCCAGGTGCGGAACCAGCAGGGTTATACCCTGGTGTTCCAGCCATATCCAGAGACGCAGAGCCTCTTGACAAAGGGCCCACCCTGCTTGTTGCAGTACCACAATGCGGTAGTGTTGTCCGTGAACACCTGCACTACCTTCCCTTTCACAGTAGGAAGAAATGGTTTTAATGCTAGTCGGATCGCCCGAAGCTCCAGTAAGTTCATATGGAGCCCAGTGACCTCTGATCTCCTCCTCTCCCAGATGGCCGCCCCATCCCAGAAGTGACACATCTGTCACTACTGTGAGATCTGGTTGGGGAAGGGAGAGGAGTCTGCCTTTGACCCAATCCCAGTCCACTAACCACCACTGCAGATCCTTTGCAGTCCCCTCCGAGATCTGAACCACGTCGGTAAGATTTCCCTGATGCTGTGCCCATTGGAACTTCAGTTCCCACTGCAAAGCCCTCATATGCCATCTGACATGCTTGACCAACAGGATGCAGGAAGCCATGAGTCCCAGCAGCTTCAGAGTCTGTCTCACCTAAATCCAGGATAGAGGCCGAAACATCGGTATCATAACCTGAATATCCTGAACTGGCTGCTCGGGAGGATAGGCCCGATACTGCACTGTGTCCAGAACAGCTCCGATAAAAGTGAGCTTCTGAGAGGGAGTCAGGTGTGATTTCGGCACATTGATAGTGAACCCCAGCGAGTGCACAGGAGGTCCGCCATTGTCTGGAGATGGGTGACGAGAGCCTGGGGCATGGAAGCCTTCAACAGCCAATTGTCGAGGTAGGGGAAGAATGAAATCCCTGACCTGCGCAGATGACCTGCTACCACCGCCATCACCTTTGTGAACACCCGACAAGCACTGGTGAGACCGAAAGGGAGCACGGTAAACAGAAAATGCTCGTGGCCCACCTTGAAGCGCAGGTAACACCTGTGGGCTAGCAGGATGGGGATATGAAAATACGCGTCCTGCAAGTCCAATGCTACCATCCAGTCTCCTTGATCTAGGGCAGACAAGACCTGAGCAAGAGTGAGCATCTTGAATTTCTCCTTGAGGAAGAGATTGGCGTCCCTTAAATCCAGGATAGGGTGAAGGCCCTTGTTCTTTTTGGGAATCAGAAAGTAACGAGAATAACAACCACTGCCTACTTCTGACATCGGGACCCTTTCTATGGCTCCCTTGGCCAAGAGAGTCATAACATCCTTGCAGAGCAAAACCAGATGGTCCTCCATCAGCCGTTCCTTTGTCGGAGGGATAGCGGGAGGGAAAGACTGGAAGGGGAGGGAGTAGCCCTTCCGTATGATCTGCAGAACCCATTTGTCCATTGTGATGGAAAGCCAGTGAGGGAGAGGAAATTAAATCCTCCCTCCAACTGGATGGACGTGGTCCTGCAGAACCATACTAGGAGGGCTTGGGCGCAGTGGAGGGGGGCTGTGTGGTGGCCAACCTCTGGCCAGACTCTATGGGTCTGATGATACCACGACCATGTCCTCTTCTGGGATGTTATGAAGCCTGAGGACAGTGGCTAAACTGTGGCTGGCTTGGTACCACGCCCCTTCCAAAGCCTTGAGAGGGGCGAAAGACAGACTGCTGTCGTACCGGTGCTGAAAGACCCAAAGATCTGGCCGTAGCTCGAGAAATGATGAACCTCTCAAGCGCAGAGTCTGCCTTCTCACCAAAAAGGCGAGAACCATCAAAAGGCATGTCCATCAAACTTTATTGGACATCCCCCGAAAAGCCAGTTGAACGTAGCCAGGTGTGGCGACGTAGGGCCACTGACAATTAAATCGCTCTGCCCAGCGAGTCGGTCGTGTCCAATCCACACCTGTTCGTAAACTTGGCTGCATCTCTCCCATCCTTGACAGCCTATGTGAGAGTGTCCTGTATGCCCTCCGGGACTTGGGGCAGCACCTGTGCCACTGTATCCCATAAAGTATGGGAAAAACTGCCCAAAAGGCAAGAGGTGTTTACGGACCTCAATGCGAGGCTGGTGGAAGAAAACATTTTCTTTCCAAGCTGGTCCAGCCTCTTGGATTCCCTATTGGGGAGAGTGGAAGGGAAGGCACCACGGGAGGTAGAGGCTTGGACTACCAAGCTCTCAAGGGTGGGGTGTTGTGTCAGAAAACTAGGGTGGCTAGGAGCGGGTCTATGGCGGCGACCGACTGTCTTATTCACAGGAGCCCCTGTACTGGGTTTGGACGATGTACCCACGACGACGTCTGTTAGGGCCTCATTAAAGGGCAACATCGGCTCTTTTGTTGTCACCCCCGGTTGAAACACCTCTGTCACGAGATTCGTCCTGACTGGCACCGTAGGCAAGTCTAGGTCCAATACCTCAGCTGCCCTACGCACCACCAAAGCATAAGAAGCTCCCGCCTCTGTAGCCAGTAGCTCTGTAGGAGGAGAGAGCATGCCAGTATCTGGAAATGTGTCCAGTCCACTGGCCTCCCCTAGATCCTCATACCAGTCCTGCACCAGGTCATATTCTAAAGGGTCCTCAGACCCCTCTATTCCTCTCCTGTGCCTGGCTGGTCTAAATAATGCTCAGACAATTATATGGGCCGAATCGGCATTATCGAAGTCTGAGTCAGCGTCGTACGACATTGCTCTGGCTCCAGATCATCCGGAATTAGGATGAGGCTACCTCTGGTGGGTGCCGGTGGAGGAAGCGTCGACGTCGGACCAGATGCTGGAGGAGGTCGACTGGGAGGGACCGGTGCCGGTCCGGATCCAGTATCGGATCCTGGGGTCCCCAACAGCGCCGAAGCCGCCGACGAGACCCATCCGAGGGGGCAGCCCGCTCTAAAACGAGACGCATGGCCTTGTAAAATTTCTTTATCTGAGCGGGAGTTGCTCCGGTCCACAGAAAAGGGGGAAGACGCGGAGTAGCCTTGGCGACGGTTCTGCTGAACCGCGCCCTGGACATAGACGTTCCCTAGACGTCTTGTTGGCTGACGGACGTGGCGAAGTCAAAATCCGCTTGGACTTCTTCTTCTTCTTGTGCCTCTTACCTGAATGATCAGATGACCTTGAATGCGAGGAAGAGGACTTGGGGCTCCGGGAGTCATGACGACCGAAGACGGCTGTCGGGCCGCAAGAAGCTTAGGGGATCTCTCCCTAAAGGCCTTCGGAGCCATGGCCCAACAGTCAGAGCACGAGGTTGAATAGTGATCCTTCTTGAGGCACCAAAGGCAAACACGATGCGGGTCCGGCACCGACATGATGCGATGACACGCACCACATGGCTTGAACCCAATCTTTCTCGAAGACATGACTTCAAACAGTCAAAAAGCCCTTGACTAACATCGAAGAAAGGGTAATCTCATCTCGGATCTTACTTAACCGGCGCGGAAGGAAAAGAACTGACGTACGCGCGCCGAGGCGGCATCTATATAGACAGCCGTGATGTCATAGACGGCTCCAAAGACGCAGGCAGAGCTGGACGACGCATGCGGATCTGAACTACGCCACCCGACTGCGCGCGCAAGGTACTGCTCAGCAGAAAAAATTCCTCATTCGAAGCGGACGCCAGGGAATTCTAAGGTAAGGAATCTCCAGCTAGAAGTCTCTATCAGATCAGTGTACCAACACTGGTAAGCCTAGGTGTTATTAATCCCAGAACAAGGAAGAGGTGGAAAAGGATATAAGAAGGTCTTGTACAGGATACTGAAAATGCATCCCCTCCTGGCCTCAGTTCCTACTGCCTGCTGGCAAAGTATCACCACTTTCCATCCAGTGGTATCACAACAAGCCCGGTACCACAAAGTCTCACAGGCAAAAGGTCAAAGTTGTCAGATTTTGATTCAACTCCCACTAAAGGAGTACACTTTCAGTCCTGCTGAGGGCATGTGCTGATAACTATTGGGAGATATTTTTCCCTTTGCTCAATCCCCATGTTTGATCACCCAGTCATAAAGGAGTTGCTTGCCTTCTGAAAGCAAATGAGACTTTCTGCAGCCTTGTTTGCGGATATAGAACATTGTTACCAGGTTGCCTGGCCTCACTACAACTGACAGATGTTCCAAACTTGTAAGGAAAGACTGCAACCTCTTTTGTATTCTGAGATCTAGAACATTTAAGTGAAAGTCCTTCTCCTGAATTGTCCAATTAATTTGTGTATGCCATTCCTTAAAGGGGACCCTATTCCCCTCCATCAACGCATTCAAGGACCTGACAAAGTGACCTATCTTAGGCTGAAAATGGCCCATTATTCAGAGTGAAATTTGTGTGCTCATGTTTGCACAGTTTTGATTTTGCTAGACACCTGTATTTGCTTTTCAAAGGATCCAGCCATCAGGAGCCATTGGACATCTCTGTTTCTCCCACAGAGTGCATCCATGGTTGACAGAAAAATTAATGGAATGCAAGACACCATGCACAGCAATGACTTGAGTAGACAAACTGATGTTGATTTCAGATTTTCAATTCGTCAAGTAAGGGACTAAAGATGAAACATTTCCTCTTCTGGTGGATCAGGACAGACCATATGAATTGGGTAGATGTCTTGAGCCATGGCTGAGACTCAACCTTGTTGATCAAAAGAACCAACTTGCTCAACTGTCCTTTGTAGACATGTCTGCTGTGTGAAAGCTATTTCCCTTTACCATCCAGTCATCCAAATATCAAAGGACTCAATACCTTTGGTGGCATAAGAAAACTGCCAATGGAGCACTTACTACGTGAATAGCCTCAGTTAAGAGTGATACTTGGGCTGTACTGTAGGAAAGAAAAATTAATCACTTTTGCTCTTTCTTATTACTTCCTTATTATGAAGATGTTAATGTTTAAGTTTAAGGGTACTTATAAATTTACTGACAAATTACTTTTGAGTTCCAATTTTGTTTTTTGTATTAACTGAGTGAGCACACTAATCCCAACTGCATATTAAGTTTCATGTATTATTGAGGTTTAGAATCCAATTAATTTACGGTCGTAAATTTGCTCAGGTATCTGCATCTTGTAGTAAGTATAACCTTGTTTTAAAAGTAGCATAGGTAAGTGCCAATTTGAGAAAATAGACGAATGCAGCACTTATGTGTATTATTTTATCTGGTCTCAAGGACTCCTAGCATTCTCGCAAATAAGTAGCTCCTTCCATCTGCTTGTTAGTTGGATTCGCCTAAAGTAAGATATGATCACATGGTTTTACTTCCATTCACCTGTAGTGAGTAAAAGTGTACACAAATGTATATACATTACTGGGCTACTGATAAGAATAGTTGTCAGAAATCATTAGAACTCTCAGACCACCTTAGCTGCCTCAATTTAGAACAACTCATGTTTGGTCTTCCCCACAACAAAGGTCTATGCTTGACTTAGTCTGGTCGATCAATTTACAGTTGCTTAACCTAACTGTATCACCATAGGTTTGGTCTGATCACTGCTTAATCAAATTTGTCTTGGCTGGGCTCTTTCCCCCCCAAAGCAGATAATTCACCCAGGAACTATTTAAATGAACTTGTCTTGGGTTGACATAAACAACTTCTGCAACTCTTGCAGTCTCCATACCGAATATGAAACATGATATTGACTCCTCCGAAAAGGAGCTACCTGCCTGATTACTTGCAATCAGCGATGTCCATGCTCCCTTACACAAGTCCAAATTGGCCAAGTGTCATGATGCAGTGAAATGGTTCTCCAAAGATCTAGAGGCACCTCGGTTAGGTAAATAAATGTATAGAACCTACCACAGAGATTACCAAGACTGCCTCTTACAAAGTCTTCCTTTTTTACTAATACATTTCTCCTTTCCATGAATAATTCTAAGGAAAAAGTTTTAAAACTGTAACATAACTATTCAACCCTGATAGAATCACACTACCTATTTTTCCTTCTCAGAACATCTGAGTCACCTTAACAACTTCCCTACTATTAGTAATGAATGTCTTAAGGAAATGGTGGTCTAAGTAAAAATAGGGCTCATCCAATGAACCTTGCATGTTAAAGTCTGTATTTTCTAACTTTCCTAGTCCAGTCTTGTCCCTCCTTAATTGCTCCCTTTGTCAAGGACATGTACACAGTTCTTTTCAAGATGCTGTAGAGATTCCTCTCCATAAGAAAGCCAATGAGGATCCCCTTCTACTGAAAAAGTATTGCCCTATATATCATTGCTACCTTTTCTGGCAAAAGTGTTGGAAGTCCATGTGGAACAATGTCTTCGTTCCTTTTATTGAAGAATCTAAATTCTTACACCCAAACCAGGCTGGCTTCCAAACGCACACTTAATGGATTCAGTTATCCTCTCTGTGATCCAAGATATGCATCCTAAATGCAAGAAAGACTCTACACAGGCCTTAGTTCTCCTAGATCTCTCAGCAGTCTTTGACATGGTAGACCACACTCTTTTGGTGGATCATGTCAAGGCCACAGGGTTGTAAGGCCCGGTGCTTGACTGGATCAAATAGTTCCTAAAGGAATGCGCTCAATCAATATACATACATCTTACTCCTTTTAGGGCATCAGAAGCCCATGTGGATTGCTGGGTACTCCGGGGCTCTTTCCTTTCACCGCACCTCTTCATTTTATACATACATCCCCTTACTCATGCACTTAGAAACATGAATTGCATAATTTACAGTTATGAAGATAGTATGCAACTATTTTTTAAGCTTGATGACTCCATTATGTCAAAGGAAACCTTAAAAATAAAATCATGCTTTTATCCGCGATTGGTTGAACAGAACCATCGTAAGCACAATGTGGATGAAACCAAGACCGTTATTGGGGGCAAAATAGACTATTGGAATGCCTCCTTCTGGGCGTCTGATACAGGGGACCCCCTGTTCAGTAAAAAGCCTACGTGTTCTCATCGATGGTGAGTTATCAATAAAACCCCAACTAGGTGCAGTAATTTCGACTTGTTTCCTACTGCTCTGCAGGATAAGAAAAATCTCTAAGTTTCTTACCTTTGATGCCCTTATCCATGTTGTTAGTGCCTTGGCCATATCTAGGCTAGACTCCTTCAACTCCCTCTATGTGGGACTTCTTAAGACTCTCTTGCATAAGTTCCAAATAGTCCAAAATAAGGCAGCTTGTCTGATATTTCTGCAGCCTAAGCGTTGTCCTATCGCCCCTTTACTGAGGGATCTCCACTGGCTCCCAATGGAACAAAGGATTGCCTTCAAAACGGGGTGTACCATATTTAAAACCCTTGAAGGTAAAAGTCCTGCTTTATTACCTCTTGATGTCTGAAATTCACACCCCAACAAGACACTGCTTCCTCCTCTAAGAATTTTCTGTTGGTACCTGAATTTAAAAACAGAATGGGTGGTTGCAGATTTTCTGTCCTTGCCCCCGAATCTGGAACTCTTTTCCTCTTTAGATAGTAATATCCACAAACTACAATCCATTCAGACAATCTCTTAAGACCTGGCTTTTCTGGCAATTATATAATTAGAACATCTCCTTTTTTAGAAGTCTGTTTTGGTCACTCCTCCTCTGCTTCAGCGCCCTGAAACTGTTTGGTGTATATGCGCTTAACAAATAACTAACATAAATGTGTGTGAAACATAGATTTTAGCATTACATGCTTGGGAGTGATTTTGGGCTGATGTCTGGTTCATTGAAAAGGCAATTATTGATAATTGCTTTGCTTGCATGATGGGGGTTTTAGCATTAAAAACATTAGACATTTATAAACTGCAGGTTTTTCAGACCTGGGCAGAGCGCTGCTGCCCTCGGGGTTCTTTTCACTTTTCATTCTTGCGCAGCAGGCTCGTAAGGATTAGTTTTTTGTTGGGGGCAGCGATTCAGCGTGGGCTGACCTGAGGGAAAGGGCCTGGCTGACTTTAGTCAGTTGGTCGGTTGGGGGTCGTTGGCTCCTGTAATTTGTGCAATCTCTTATTTTTTAAAAAGGGGCTTTTTGCACTAAGAAAGAAGTTTAACAAGTGGCTTCTGAAAATGTCGACAACAGAATCCTGGTAATGTACAACATGGGGTGAGGTCTCTGCAGTATGCCTATGGCGCGGACATTTGGATAAGTTTGTGAAACCTAGGTATAAGTTACATGAGGTTGCTACTGATTACATTGGCGAAATATAGAGAAATTTAGAGACAAAAAAAAAAAAGGGGGATTTTTTTTTTTTTAGCAAGAAGAGAACAGTAACTAAATTTTTAGAAAAGTACAGGGGTATGCGCCTCTTTTGCTTGTACGGTATTGTATTAGATCAAGGAAGCTGTTGTCGTGTTTTTTTTTTTTCCTTTTGTGCGCTCAACCACAGCCCTGAAGGAGCTCCAAAATCGCACACTGCTTTGTGGCTTTTTTTAATTTTTATATATTGTTTTGTTGGCCCGTAACGGGCCTCCAGGAAAAACGGCAGACAAGAGAGGGGAGACACGCGCTCCGGCGTAAGGTGGCGAAGTGGTACGTTGGAAGCACGCCTCGGACTCCAGTATCTGGGCCAGAGGCGGTGAGGGGTGTACACCGTGGGAGATGCTACACCTCTCGCTGCTCTCTTCGTGGAGGGTTGCCAGAGACTCCCGGGTCTTTAATTAGGAGAAACCTAAGTGGAAGTTTGAGAAGAGGAGCTCAGAACGGCATTGGAGCCTCACATTGCATGTCGCCAGTCAAGCGTCGCCCCAGGGGTGTCCGGGCAGAGGCCAGTGAGTTGAAGGGTGCGAAGAGAGGTAAGCCTGGCCCCCTGGGGGTGAGTACTAATCCTCACTTACCAGTGACCATAGCAACGGCTAGTGCAGAGGTCTTCAAACTGGGGGGCGGGCCCCCCTAGGGGGGCCTGAAGTGATCCCAGGGGGGGCCCCAGACTCTGCCCAAAATAAATATTATACAGATAACAGGCCTTTGTTTTAAGCAGACGCATGTTATTGCAGTTTTAAAAAGGTAACAGGAATTAACTGCAATGTTTAAATAGGTTTAGATATATTTAAACATCGCCATTTTAATAAAATAATTGTGAAAAATTCTGAGGGGGGGCCCAATGATTTTTATTTTTCAACTGGGGGGGGCGCGGCATTAAAAAGTTTGGAGACCTCTGGGCTAGTGTAAGTGCAGGTCTAGAGGCCTGTAGTGAAGGTTTAGTGAGGAGGGGAATTGACTACACAGGATCACATTTGGAAGTGCCTCAGCTTTCCCTAGAGGAAGGTCAAACTGAACCTGTTGGAAAAAGTGAATCTTTGATTACAAGGTATTTCCGGAGCACAATCCTTCCCCCGCAGAGTATGGTGAATGTTCAGTCTCCTTTAGGGGATGCGGAGTCATTAAAACAATCTGTGATTTCTGATTATAATATGTCAGATCAAGTACCAAAGGAGTTAGTAGGGCAGAAGGAGGCTACTTTCGTTACATTAACCGTGCCGGAAGTAGAGGGCACCCCCTCGGCCGTTCTAGCGACTCATAGCACAGATGTGCAGGAGTTGTTAATTTCTCTTACTAAGGAGATTAGGGAGAAATTTGAGGTTTCAGAGAATAATCAAGCTAAAATCTGGGAGGCTTGTGAAGTTTTGGAGAGCAAAATCAATTTGTTATCGGATCGGTTGGGTAAGCTGGAGGCTGTGGTGGAGTCTCAGGAAGAGCGGTTGATGGCTCAATCTAAGGATATTTCACACTTAAAACGTGGCGAAAAGATGCTGCAGGATAAGCTGGAGTCATTGGAAAATAATATGAGGAAAAACAATATTAGGCTTTTGGGAGTTCCAGAAGGATTGGAAGGGGAGGATATAAAAGGTTATGCGATTTCTTTAATCAAGGAGGCTATACAGAGTTTAGCATCCTTGAATTTAGAGGAGGATATTCAAAGAATACATCGGGATTCGTACAGGAAGAACCCAGGAAGGAAAAACCCCAGGAGGATTTTGATAAATTTCAGTACATATACAATTAAGGAGAGAATTCTATCTGAAGCCCTTAAAGCTCGAGCCTTTTCTAAAGGAGATTGGTCTTTTCGTGTAAGATCGGATGTGTCTAAAGCAACGTTAGATAGGCAGTGGGAATTGGGGAATTTTATGCAAGAGCTCCGTTCTCTTGGAGCCACGGTTCAACTAAGGTTTCCGGCTGCCTTACGTGTTATGTGGAAAAACAAAATGTACAATATGAGAGACCCGGGAGAGGTTAGCGCTTTTATAGAGCAGATCAAGGCGTCCTAATAGCATGGGAAAAACTCCGTCAGACGGAGAGCTCCAATTAAGGATAGCAGGATGGTTATCCTAGAAGAGAGAGGGAGGGTTCCCATGGGGGGGGGGTTTGGGTGTGTGTTGGGGTTGGTTTTTTGGGTGGAGGGTTGGTGTGACACTGGGTGTAGGGGAATCTGGGTAGGAAAAGATAAAAATAGGAGAGTCCTCATAACTTGCTTGGATAGGTGGGGGGGAAGAATGTGCCCAAGTCTTCTTTTCTCTCTTTCTTGAAAATGACCAAATATGGTAATTTACGATTAAAATTTCTTTCATGGAATATTAATGGTCTGAGGGTAAGCCATAGGAGGAGGAAGATTTTCGAGTATTTAAGATTGGCTGAGGAGGAGATCATTATACTACAGGAAACTCACTTACAACGAGAAGAGTGGGAAAATTGGCTTAAATGAATGAAATGGGTATCATTTAGTGCTTGCTCTACTCAATCGGGTGCGATCAAAGGTGTAGCAATATTGATTAAAAATTATTTAAGGCAAAAGATAGGAGAGGTGCAAGTAGATTCCAGGGGTAGATGGGTAGTGGTAGAAGTCTGTGTATGTGGCTACTGGGTTACAGTGGCAGGATATTATGGTCCAAATGTAGATGATCCTACGCCATTTCAAGAATTATTAAATATCCTACTTCTAGCTAGGTACCCAGTGGTGTTAGCTGGGGACTTTAATATATTGTTGGATCCTGTCTTGATAAATCGACACCTCGAGATACGGTTAATTCACCTAAAACTAGGTCACAGGTGAAGCAAGCCATGCAGGATTTAGGTTTGATAGATATTTGGCACTGGAAAGGGGGTGAAGGAGATAGATTTACATTCCACAATAAAAAATATGGACATAAATCTAGGATAGATTTTTTTTTAATACATAAAAGCCTATGTTCGGACGTGATAAAGGCAGCCCACAACCCAGCACACCTCTCAGATCATTCAGCTGTAAAATTACATTTGGGTATCAAGGTCGTAAGCCAGGGTATTAGGAATACAATCAATCGCTCTTTACTTCTAGATGACTCAAAAGTAGAAATATTAAAGAAAGATACAAGAGAGTATTTTGATTTAAATCAAGGAACAGCAAGTTTATGGTGCGTTTGGGATGCCTATAAGACTTATATTAGAGGGAGGCTTGTGAGCCTGGCAATATGTAAGCGTCGCGAAGAAAAGGAGAAGCTGGGGGGGGATGGAAGCATCTTTAAATACCCTTTGGGAACTACTTCAAAATGCACAAAGAGAAGGGAAGGAAGAGCTACTAGAGGATCTGGTACGTCAGGAGAAAAAGGTTCGGACGGACTTAGATTTTTTTTTTAGAGAATCGCAATAGGTTAAAGTGGGAAAGTAGTCGATATGCATATTATGAGCACGGAGAAGGTTGCAGTAAACTGTTAGCTTGGAGGGTTAAATCCGAGTGTGCCAAAAGGCATAATATATTCAGAAAGCTTGGTAAATTCAGAGGAGTCGATTAGAGCATTTTTGAAAAAAACGTATCTCCCAGTTTTGGATGAGTCAGCAAAGCAGTCATTGGGTTGTGAAATAAGTAGGGGAGAGCTTGTTGAAGTTATAAAAGCTTTGAAGAAAGGGAAGGCAGCTGGGCCAGATAGTGTACATAATGAGCTATATCAGGTACTGGGGGAAGAACTTACCCCGTTTTTATTGGAATTATTTAATTCTATGCTTTTAGAAGGGGCACAAGTACCTAAATCATGTAATGAAGCCATAATCTGTTTATTGTTAAAACCAGGTAAGGAAGCAACCTCTTGTTCATCGTATAGACCTATTTCTTTGCTGAATTCGGACTATAAATTGTATTCAGGGATTTTATCTAGGAGAGTTATAGGCAATTTGGTTCATTCAGATCAGAAAGGCTTTATGAAGGGTAGACAGCTCTAAGAGTTAACTCACGAGCTATTTGCTGCAATAGACTTGGCAGAGCAAGAAAAGGCTCCATTGGCGGTTTTGACTTTCGATGCAGCGAAAGCTTTTGATCGTGTTAATTGGTCCTTTTTGGGGGTAGTGATGGAAAGAGGTGGGTTGGGAATACCCTTTATCAGGGCTGTTAGGGAATTGTATAGATGCCCTTCTGCGAGAATCTTGAATAATGGTCAGCTATCTCAGGAATTTAGGATTAGTCGAGGCACTCGACAGGGTTGTCCTTTGTCTCCCTTGCTATTTAATTTATATATTGAGCCGCTGGCAACTTCATTGCGAGCTTGTAGGGAAATTCCCCCGTTTCGGATTGGGGGGTGGGAAAAGAAAGTAGCATTATATGCGGATGATCTTATGCTATATACTAGTAATGTGGCGACTACTTTACCCATTATCAACACATTGATGGAGCAATTTGGTGGATTTTCGGGTTATAGTATAAACATAGAAAAGACGGAAATTATGAGTTGGAATATGACTCCTGTTATTCCCTTAGTTAAACAGAAGATTAAATATTTGGGAATTTGGGTTACAACTGACCTTAACGATGTAGCTAAATTAAATTTTGATACAGCTTATAGGGAAACTAAAAAATTGTTAAAGGCGTGGGCTGCTCTTCCACTTTCTGTAATTGGAAGATCCAATATTTTGAAGATGTGTTTTCTTCCAAAGTTCACTTTCTTATTTAACACTATCCCATTAGAGTTTAAGGTGAGCTGGTTTAAAAAACTACAGGGTGATCTATCCTCGTTTGTTTGGGCCTCCAAGGGAGTAAGGATTTCTTGGAAAAAGATGAGTAGAAAGAAAGAGTGGGGGGGTATTGCATCTCCAGATTTTTTTTTAGGTATTATCTGGCTTTTCAACTAAAAAATATTAGAATGTTATTAAATAAGAAGTCAGAGTACTCATTGGTCTGGGGAGCTTTGACGGCACATCTTGAGGAAGGAGCAGATAATTTCTTACATACATTACATCCAAAGTACTTTAAGAAGGTGCGTTTGAAGCTCCCCAGACATGCCTGTAAGGTTTGGATACATTTTCGAAAGGTGCTAGGGATACCTTATTATTGCAGTTCTGCTCCCATCTGAGATTCACCCGGTACTCCTGATTGTCTTATGGACAAATTATCATTTCCTTTGAGAATAAGCGGGATGACAAGATGGGGCCAGATTATAGAAGGTTCTGAATTGTTAACCTGGTTTGCATTGCAGGAGTGTACCAGAGGGACAATCTCTAAGTTTAAGTATCTTCAGTTATCTAGTTAGGTTAAGTCTCGTCGAGTAGGAGAAATAGGGAGGAGCTCATGGGAAGGGAAACTAAATCAGACAGGTTTTTTAAAAAATTGCTTTTTGCTATCATGCACAGTTGGAAACAGCAGAGGACGCTTCTTCCCTCCCTTTGTTGAAATGGGGGAGGATTTTTCCAACCCTAGAAGTTACATCTTTGTGGCAGAAGTCATGTTCAGAACTGTGGTTCACTATTAAACCTGTGGGGTTGAAGAAAAACCATTTGTTTACACTACACAGGGTTTATTGGTCACCAGCTAGATTAACAGCTATCGGGAAATTTAATAAAAACTGTCCACGGTGTGGGGAAACCAATGCAGATGATGTTCATACGTTTTGGCAATGCTCAATTTTGACAAAGTATTGGAAAGATATAGGAAGTATTCTCAGGGTAATTTCTGATGTAAACTTAAGAATAAATCTTCTTATGGTGGTGTTTGGGGTTTGTGAACCGGGCATAAATTATCAGAAAATGTCAGTACAACAGGAGCACTTGTTTGTACTAATGCTTTTGCCTAGACGGGAAATATGTCGTAAATGGGTGGATCCATCTCCCCCCGTGTGCGGGACTGGCAATTATCAGTAAATCGATTGTGTAAAATGGAACAATGTGGTCCTCATACTAGAAGAGATAATTTTTGGGTGGATTGGGAAAATGCTTACCAGCAGCTTATAAGTTTGGAGTAGTTTCAGTTGTATGATTTGTGCTCTGTGGGTCGTTTGTTGGTCTCCTCCTACTGGAAGTTAAGTCCAATGATTAGAACTCCCCTCACCTTATTGGGTGCTGCTTTGGTTATGATCATGTCTTGAAGAAAACAGTAAGACGTGGTCAATGGCAGTCGATGGGGAAAAGTGCAGTGTGTAGAACAGGTGGGGTGGCCCAGCAGTCCCGTGGGCCGCACACTTGGAATCATACTGTAAGGGCCTCGGCCTTTGCCTATTTTCTCTTAGCCAAAGCAAGGGTGGCGAAATGAGGACAAAAAAACAGAAGAAAAAAAAAACATTAGACATATAGGCCTCTGGAAGCCTTTTGTTTTAATTTGCAAGGGGTGTAAGAAAGAAGGCATCCTTCCGATGTAGCAGAATCAAACTCCGTGTAGTAACTACAACACTTCCCACAGAGTTACAATCCTGAATGACTGCTGACTTACATATTAGTCTCGAATAGGACCAACACTTAAAATTTGGTCCATCTTTTAGACGCTTTTATAAGTTGCTTAATGCATGAAGGATTAGTTCAAATGCACCTGAAGACGGGCTGGCCATTGTACATGCATTGGACACTTAAAAATCATCTAAAATATAATGAATCTGGAAACGATTAAGGAGGACATTTTGAATGTATTTAACTTTGAAAAGATTCTTACAATGGAGTGAGATACTCGTCTGGAATGCAAATTACCGCACAAATTAACCTTTCAAGTGCACAGAAAGTGATTTCATGTTTTGATAGGCTTCAGTCGATGATATGCTGTGCTACTGGTTATTTTATCTAGTTATTTTATCGTCTTTGACGTATAACAGTTTTTAGAAGTGTCAACAGTAGCTCGTATGTCGTCTGCACTGGAACAGATGCCAGAAATGAATTAGACTGTATTCAACAACAAGTAAAAAAACAGGTAGAGCAGAGATAGCGGGTCCATCGTTGAAGAAGTCAATGGTACTATTGTCAACTGTTTTACTACTGCCATCAAAACAGTTACTGAAGGACGCCCAGAGCTTCACAACAGCGAATGATTCAAGCATGTGAATGTCTAAAAGTCAATGCTGAAGAATCTGGTTTCTGCAAGAGTGTAAATGGCTACTCAAACTTCAACTATCTTACGGCACGGTCTTCCATTTATTCTATATCTGGCATTGTTTTTTGTGTGGTCTCTAAATGTATAAGTGGTCTTGCTTGACGCCATCTGAAATCTTTATGGTTTATATTGTTAGCTGCTCTTCCCCTTCCTGGCCCAATGTTCGTCTGGTCACTCAGTCTGTCTACCTTTCTCTTACTTACCACTGGTCATTTCACTGAATGCCACAATCCAAACATTTATGTAGCGCTGCTTACCATTTTATCAACTACCAATTATAACAGGACCTGCCTAACTGAAGTATTAAGGGCTTCAGATATGTTGTGTTATTTAGTAGTGCTAGAACACACCAGTATTAGAATGGCTGCAATGCCTGCAAAACATTACTTTAACGTAAATAAAATAAACAACCAGATTGCCTGCGAGGCAGTCTCGTTACCACCTTAAACTCCACGAATCTGGGAAAAAAGACAGATTGTGTCCCTGGATGTTTTTAACATGTTTCATTGTTACACCATTTTTAGACAATGCAGGAACGTTGCAGATATAGCCTGACAGAGCTAAAAAGGTCAAGATTTGTTTCTTAACCTTTAATCTAATTTATTATGAATAAAATACTTCACTAACAATAAAACAAGTTACATAGTTTAGTAGTTAATTTCATGCCAGTATAAATGTGGCTGGGCTTATAAAGTGAGGTGAGAGAAAGGGAAATGAAAGAAAGGAAAAAAGGGAAAGGAGGGAATGGGGGGGGTCCAGAGGTTAGGAAAAGGGAGGGAAGAAGAAAAATTAAAATAAAAGGCAAGAGGAAAAAAAAAAACTGAAAAAAGGAAAGGAAGAAAGGGGAAAGGAGAAGGAGACAAGTTAAAGGAAAAGGTAAGGTACATGGGTTAAAGGGAATACAGAAGGAGAATCAAAGGTGTAGCTATCAATGGTGAAGCTGATGCAGGGGCACTAGGGCTCAAAGGCGAGAAGGGCCAACTGCAGCAGACACTTTAGTCCCACTGCTCATAAAGTTCCCATTTTACATTCCTCCATTCTCACAGTGAACATAAACGTTTCCACCCACGGACCAGTTGGGTCATGAGTGCAGGTCTCTTCCATATTTCTTTGGTGCAGGGCAAGCTCATTGATTAACTGAGTAAGCTGCTGTTTAATTGACAAAGTGCCATTGGTCCTTTACAACACACTTTACCAGTGTATCAAGCCACCCACTCTTGCCTATAAGAATAGCCTGCCAGTGGCCTCTCAGGTGATACTGGGCCCGTAATGTCCCTATTCGTATGTTCCTATATCTGTTTTGTCACCCGCAATATCTAGGGTGGCCAATCTCACCACTGTGTGGGCAAGTGTGCCGGTTTTCCGTGTCTGTTTTTATTGTTCGACCAAGCATGTCAACTGTATTGGAGATGGTAAATAGCTACATTGATATCTCCTGGATCCCTCCCAATCTGGATTTCGAGCTAACCACAGCACCGAGACAGCCCTGACTGCAGCCGCAGATGACATCAGAGTCCTCTTAGACTGTGAGGAAACAGCAGCCCTCATCCTTCTGGACCTGTCCGCCGCATTTGACACCGTCTCCCACCACATCCTGATCAACAGACTCCACCACATCAGGATTCAAGAAAAGGCCCACAAATGGATTGCCTTGTACCTCACCAGCAGAACCCAAAGGATCAGTCTCCTAGTGTTTACCTCAGAGCACAAGAAGATCATCTGTGGAGTCCCCCAAGGATTGTCCCTCAGCCTGACCCGCTTCAGCACATACATGAACCCTTTGGCTGTCACCATCAGATCATACGGACTCAACATCATCTCCTACACCAACAACACACAGCTCATCCTCTCACTGACCGAAGATCCCTCCATCACAAAAGATAACTTCCACAGAGGCATGATGAACATAGTGGACTGGATGAAGGACAACTGTTTCAAACAACACCGATAAAACAGAAGTCCTCATCTTTGGGAACAACACCTCGCCATGGACTGACACATGGTGGCCTGCAGAGCTTGGCACACCACCCAGCCCAACAGACCCGGCCCGAAACCTCAACATCATCCTGAATAGCAAGCTATCTGTGAATAAACAAGTCAACGGAGTCTCATCCGCCTGTTTCCACACGTTTTGCATGCTCCGCAAGATCTTCAGGTGGCTCGCAGGAGACATCAGAAGGACCGTCATCACCAGGCCCACATCACCAGCAGTCTGGACTATGGAGACACGGTCTATGTAGGAATCACAGCACGCCTCCTGAAGAGACTTCAGACAATACAGAACTCAGGGGCAAGACTCGTACTCGACCTCTCCAGAAGAACCCACATCACACCTCATCTCAAAAAAACAACATTGGCTCCCAATTCAGAAGAGATGCCAGTTCAGGATGGTGACCCATGTCTAAAGGGCCCTGCACAACTAAGGACCAGCATATATCCATGAACGGCTGACCTTCCACCAACCGACCAGACACCTCCGATCAGCTTCCCTCTCATTCGCATACACTACACAGATCGGTCGAGCCCACAGCTGAGGACTCTCCTTCTCACACCTGGCAGCCCAGGCTTGGAACAACCTCCCCCTGCACCTCAGGACCGCACAGTCACTCCAGCGATTCAGAAGAGAACTAAAGACCTGGATGTTCAAATGATCATTCCTCCATGCAGCAGCATACAACTCCAGCGTCTCGAAACCCTTACAGGTGATTTGCTGCACTCTACAAATGTTTGATTGATTGATCAGGACAAATGAACAAGATTGTAGTGTTCATTAAGAGGATGAAATAATGGTTTCCCTACTCAACCAACACACTTAGGGCCTCATTACGACTTCGGGGGTCTTTTACAAAGAATGTCGAAGTCGCTGCAGCCAACAGACCACCAGTGCTGGTGGTCTGTCTGCTGACTGCCATATTATGAGTTGTGTTTGGACTTCCGCCCATTTATGGGTGGAAGTCAGACTACGTCTGCCTGGCCGACAGAGTTGAAGAGGTAGTTGCATCAACAGCACCACCACACCAGCAAGACTCCGCCCGCCATATTACGAGCCGTAATACGGCTTGGTGGAGTCTTGCTGGCGTGGTGGTGCTGGCAGTGCAAAACCACCAGGACCACCCCTCCAAGACGACCAGCTCGTCGGAAATGGTAAATTGATCGTGGGTAGGTGGGGGGTGGGGAATGCGTGCAAGTGGGGGTGTTGGAGTGTGTTTACGTGTGCAAGTGGGGGTGTTTGGATGTATGCGTGCGGTTGGTGGAGTGTGTCTGCACTTATGTGGAGGGGGCTGTGTTGGGGTGCGAGTGAGTAGGAGTGTGTATTGGGATGCATGCTAGTGGGGGTGTGTGTGTGCAAGTCTACGAGTGAGTGGGGGTGCCTGTGCAAGTGAGTAGAGGTGTGTATGTGAATACATGGGTTCGTGAAGGGTTGCGGGGTGTTTGTAAGTGTGTGGACTGGTGGGGTGTCTGCATGTGTGTGGACAGGTGGGGGTGTGTGTGCCGACAACAGGAATAGGTATTCCTGTCGCCAGGTGTGTTACTGCCAGGGTTTTTGTGATGGAGTGACTGCCTGGGAAAGAGTGGCGGTCTGCAGCCTTGTAATTCGGCTGGCAGGGTGAGGCCTGGCACCAGGCTGGAGGAGCTCACCAGCGGGCCAGGCAGCATTGTAGAGGTTTGCCTTCTGCCAAACCCCAAAATTTGTAATGCACCGGTCTTTACCGCCGGGCCCATGGCAGTAAGACCGCCACAGTGAGGCTGGCGGTCTGATGACCGCCAGCCTTGTAATGAAGGCCTTAGTCGCGCCCAAGTGTACTGTCACATAAGTCATAAATAAAGAACGAAGCCCTTGTCGCGTGGGCTCTCATTATCCTAAATGAGACTACTGGATTTCTAGGCAGCAGGATCGATAACGGTGTGGGGGACTGAGTCTGACCCACGTGTAAGGAACTCTGTCACCCTAAATCCGGTTTTTGCTCCGGCTAACTAGCAGTGCCTCATTTCTCCCAAGGGGAAGAGATGATTGGGCAGCCGAGCGCATGACATCTTTGGAACTTCTCAGGGAAGTCGTGGTCACTCAGATCCAAACCAACTCTCTCATTTACAGTATGATCTCATATACAAATGACAAAGACAGTATAGGTTTTATATAATGTTTTAATAAAACGACTGTATTTAAGATAATAAGGCGTGAGCCGCAATAACCAGAACTATACAACACAGTAGGATTGAAATAGTCACCAGGAGAGTAAAACATAAGAACAAAGCTATCATCGTGTCTATTAGTTTCTACTCTCCCTCTACTTGATCCATTTCAAGCACAGCATGTTAAGCTTCTAACTTGCCTTTCTGAATCACCGGGGAGACATCAGCCCTCATACCTGAGCAAAGGCCTGTGATCTTGGTTCAGCATCTGCAACGAGGCAGTCAGCGTCTAGTTGTGGTTCCCTGGTTGGAATCTCCCTCTTGCGTGTATTGGGACAAGGAAGTGATTTTATAACTAACATGTCAGCGTGATTACAAAATGTCCCTACGCAGGAATGCCAAGTCTAAACTCCTACCACGTCTATCGGCAATGTACCAGACTGTATCCTTGACTGAAGCACAGAGTGAATGTGTTATGGAGAACTCCAGTGCTGAAGTAGGCAAAACAGTGTGATATGAATAAAAAACAAAACCGTAGAACTGGCTATTTGAAAAATAACAGTACGAAGCCTAATAAAAAGCATTTAGAGCAAAGTGCACAGAGGCTCTAAGCTGCCAACAAATGAATAAAATACATCCAGGGCAAAGTGCACAAAGGCCTAAAGCCTGAAGCTAACGCACAAAGGATACGTAAAACTAACCACACTACAACCTGTGCGTGGAATCATTTGTGCCACCTGCATGCTGCAAAGGCCTTCATCCCCCTGCAACATGGCAGTTTGGACACAGACTCTTAAGTCTTTCTTTGCCTTACCATTACAGCCTCACAGCTGTGCTTACTTCCTGATGACATCATGCCAGTCCCGCAGGTAGCCTTGTATAATCCTTGCTTCTCTTGTTTGAGAGTGCACTTAACTGTATGCTGCAACACTGGCTTTCCATATTGGCATCTCCCAGCACCAAGGTACTGCTGTGGGTCCTGGGGTGGCCCTGGCCTGCAAGATGCATATCCAGCCTGTTAGTTGTGCAGCTCCGATTCTGCAATAACTTTGATAGCTCCCTAGTCAATAAACAGCTGCCTGCCACTCCTGCTACGACAGTAATGAAGCGCCTTCCCATCCTGGACTGCATCATCTTGTGAAGTGAGCCTGCCTGTGTGAAACACTCTGGAAACAGACTGTCTGAAAAGGGTGTCTTCCCAAACCCCAAAAAAGGCAAGACATCCAAGTGGTGTGCCTTCCAACCAACGTGCACAAAGTGAGAAGCTTCTTGGGCATAGCCACTTACTGCTGTAAGTTCACAAAGAACTTTACTGCATTAACCAAACATTTAGGAGACCTATTTAAGGCAAAACCATCATGGATGTGAGAATTAGACCAACAGCAAGATGCCAAATCTGCCCAAATCAGCAAAGACTACCATGACATACTATAATCCATCCAAACCAATTGAGCTAGTCAATGCCAGTACCGCCGGGTTTGGAGCAGTGGTGATGCAAATTCAACACAACAATCCCAGGACTCCTATTGCTTATGCCAGCAAAGCTTTAACTGAAAGAGACAGTCCCAGAGAGAGAGAGAGAGAAGCTATTGTTGTATTGGGGGCTGCAAGCACTTTCAATTATACCTCTACAGGAACACTTTTCAAGTGTGTATGGACGACAAGCTCCTGGTGCCCCTTTTTCAAGGCTTAAAATCCAATCCTCCACCCATCGCAAAGTGGATTTTGCAACTCCAAGAATAGTCATGAGAGGTAGTGTATCAGCACAGCTCCAAACCCAAGCTTCTCACAATGACAGAACAACCAAACCTCCAAAGCAGCTGAATGTTTCCAACAAGGGAGAGGAGCTCTCAAAACCTGAACTGGTGGGCCATCCTGAAAAAACAGCAACCAGAGGCCCAAAGCTCAAATGCTGATCCAAGGAAAGCATAACATTTGCTAAGACATGTCACCGGCGAAGGATGGTCTGATCCTCAGAAAAACACAAAGTGATCCCTTTTCAACTAATACCTTAACTCACGCAAGCGTCCACCAGACCCATTCAAGGATGTGTCAAAACCTAAATGAAACTCGGACAAAAGGTTTGGTTTCCAAACCTCAGTGTCCATGTTAAAAGCAAAGCATTTCAATGTATCCCCAGTGCATTTTGGACTAATCCTACATCAGGGGGTGCACTTTACACCACGAAAAAGTACTGTAAATTAACAGAAGAATGTTAATTGTCATTAAAAATTGACGAGTTTAACATTATAATTCTTAATGTACACCAAAAAAAATAACTAACTAAAGGACTTCTGTTGCCTATATTCATCATCACACATTGTGGTTCTGATAAAGTCATACTAAATAAATCCCTTACCTAAAAACCAGCGTGTTGCTATATACGGTCAAGATGAACTGACATGATTACATTTAAAGATGAATGCCACTTACATTTGAAAACTTAGGGTAGACCACGTTGTATTTGTCAGCCCCATCTAAAATAAATCGCACTATGCATCATTATGGAAACATTCCAGGTATCATAAGTCTAATTACCATGTGTTGAATCTGAGCAATAAGTTCTTAATCACTGATATTTAACAAATGTTTGCTATCTTGTTATATATTATTATCACTATAATCTTTAAATAAATCATCACTAAGCCCAACTGATGACTAATGCAGAGAGGCATTAAATGCACAAAAGGTGACAGGAGGCGCCTTGCAGTAAGTCTAGCCACTGGCAATAGCTTGGTGTAGCACTCCAACCCATTGTTCTTTGGCCCACCATGCCACCTCAGTTTGGACCCAGCCGTATGAAAATCAGTCTTGACCTGCTTCTCTCATTGGAACAATCCAGCCCAACCTGCCTAGCCTGGTCCTCCCTGAATCTGAACACAAACAAGATAAGATCCGTTTTAAACAAGTTCACTGCTTGAATTACCAAAGTGGCCAACTGGAAGAAAGCCAAATGTCAGGGTCAACATGGACGAGACAGAATTCGTGATCTTCGAGCTTGAACACCTCACCATGGGACTCCAACTTGTGGCCAGCTGAACTTGGATGCACAGCTACAACCTTCGCCAGGAACTTCTAAATAAAACAGCAAACTGGTCATGACTACACAAGTCTCCGGGAAGCTGAGCATTAGGTACAGAGCGGGAGTGTCGCTTTGAGGGAAGTGTGACTACAAGCACACACACCCTCCCGGAGGTGCTATGATATGAGAATCCAAATATCAGAATATCAATGACGGGCACCATAAACAATAGGTATCATCTTATGACACCACATTAGTAGGGTGAATTGCACCATATCACAGAGCATGTATTATTTATGCTTTCATTAGAGGTAGTCAAACAAGGAGTAGCACCAGGGAGTCCACCTTGGCCCTGAAGAGGAGCCTAAGGGTAAGGCTCTGAAACATATAGACTACGAAGTCAGGTACATTACATCCCCCACTTTCGCAGCCCATATTTAATCATACCACCTCCAAGAGATCTATTAAATTGTTGGAATTACTAGGAGACGGGCATTTTCAACTCACCCAAGACCCCACCACTCCTATCCCTCTTGTGATTCACATTGAGGAGACTACATCAGTGCTCCCACCTATCCAGCAGGTCGCAACACGCCCGCTCTGTAGCAGAACGGGAAGAAACCCAATGATGAAGCATGCCACCAAGGGGTAACCCTGGTGGGTGAAGATCTTTTTTCCTATCCATCCTGTGGTAGTTCTTTTAGCTGGGCCTGTTTTGTAATGGTGTATAGGCTATAAGTAGGACAGAACCAGCTCCACAACCTCCTTCTCCCTCTTTGTTTTTGTATACACAAGTCAAAGACATCCCTGGATTCTGCTTTTACACCCTGAAGACGCTGAGGAAGATCTTCAAATGGCTCTCAAGCAACACTAGGAAAACTGCTACTCACACCATAATCATCAGCAAGTTGTACTATGGAAACACCCTCTATGTTGGGATTACCAAGTAACTCACTAGAAGACAACAACTAAACCAGAACTTAGCAACCAGACTCATCCTTAAACTCCCACACAACTCACATCACACCTCAGGGAACTGAACTAAACTAGCTAACGAAACACAACTGTCCCCAATTCAAACTCCTCAAACATATTAAAGGCACTACACAACCCAGGTCCCACCTACCTGAACAGTGGCATTTCCTTCCAGCAACCACCCAGATGCCTCCACAGAACTCTTACTAGCACAAATCATACACATATGTGGTACCGGATCAGGAGAACTGTCTCTCTCTTAATCGCTCCTAAAGCGTGGCACAACCAACCACTCCACAACAGAGTTGCCTCATCATCTTCTTAAATTCTGCAAGAAGCTAAAGACCTGCTTTAAATTTAACAACCAACCATAGACAGTGCTAAGCACACCTGCTCAGTGCCAAGATATTGTTGCTGGTGATTGTGTGCACTACAAATACATATAATATGAAATTCTGTCTGGGTCATAATTTTAGAGCAGTGCGGTCATAGGCTGTTGCATTGCAAGAACCCTGGGAAAAATAAGTTCCCATTGTAGTTGGTTAACAAATTCCATAGTTTTGCCATACACACAAATGGACATTTTTCTGTAAATAGACAGGTGGGACAAGGTTTCATGAGCAGCATTTCTGATTACAGTGTAACTACATGTATTATTGAACACTGGCTGGAAGGTTGCTCCAAAGATCTTCTAGACAGCTAAAGATGAATTAATTCAAAAAATTAATTTTCAACATGGAAATCAGCCAATACTATGGACAATGAAATTTGAACTTTAAAATAATAATAAATTTAACAAGCGGAACATGTAAACTAGTGATGAAATAAATCTTTGTAGTGTGCAGTGTGTAGAAATGCAGCCTGCAAAGTATAACAATCTTGACATGTTTAGGGTTAACAGATATTCAAGATTATCAATAGTGAAATCCTACGTATATTTATACTGTTCATAAAATATGCAGACCTTCTAAATTAGTCTATATGGATTGATCAATAACTCCAAAGCAGCACTTATTACCATCAAAATTATTATGCACAAGAAGGCAGGCCACAATCTCTACTCACAGCTTTAAAAAAAATATATAAAGCAACCACTGTTCTGCTTGAATAAAGAACTGGACACAGACAAGAGCCTTGTTAGGAGCCTATACATCACATTTCTTATAAACTAAGGTGGGGCTTCTGTAATTACCATGTGCTTCCTTTATAGAAAACATGACATCTGCCACTCAAATCCCTTTATTAAATGGTACCAAGCAATTTCATCCACATGATTTGTCTTTGCAAATTAGTTTTTAGTGTTCATGCCTACTAGTGGATTCACTATTTCTAGCACTTGAAATGTGAGTTGGCCGACATTGTGCCTTAATCGATTAAAATGAACAGCTATATTTAACTAAATGTTATTTATAACAATGTAATTCATGTGTTTCCATTCAGTTTTACCCACATACAGGAGTCCAGAAGGGCATTTCAAGGAGTAGATACAATTTTGATTGTTACTATCACCACAATGTCAGAGTCATTATGTGGGTGCAAAACACAATTGCCTTGAATGACATTACAATCTACACAGTTTATTTGTCATGATTTCTTTAATGATATTTGAGAGCTGATATGGGGAAAATGGTCATTCTTTATATAAGCCTGCAAAATCCTACTCTGCCTATGGAATTTCCCATCTTGAATGCAATACTAGTTGTCAAAAATTTGGAGACAAAGTGAAGAGTGTTTGTGTTGCTGAATTCTTTAGTGATTCGCCTTGTTTTGGTCTGAAAACATTCAACAGGTTCAAATAAGATTTCTTGTGGGTTAATGTTTCCTGAATCTGGTAGCATGTACAGTTTCCACTTCTTTGAACATGTAGCAGTCAGAGTAATTTTCTTTAAACTTCAAGTACGGAGGATAAACCGAGTCTGGAAGATGTTTCATAAGGGAGACTGGAAGAATACTATGAAAAAAAAAAAACTCATCCTTCGCTGTTGGTTTACAAAACACTGGTATGAATGGCTTAATTTTCAAGTTTGATCAATGCATCCAAGTAAGCAATTTGCATAGTATTAATGTTATGGCTAAATTTGATGTGGACAGTATATCTATTTAGTTCAGAGATATTGCTCATCATTGTTTTGGGTCTTCTACTCCAGATTATAAAAATGTCATCAATGAATCACACAGATGATCAGGCCACCTGTCCACTTGATTTCTCTGTATGTATGTTCTTCCTCAAATGTTTATGGAGAATAGAAGTACGTCAGGACACCTGAAAAACCCATTAAGGTTCTCTCTTCATTTTTTTTTTTTTTAAAGAAAGCTTCCTTCCAAATGAAGCAAAATGTAACAATTCAATTAGAATTTTTTTATTTGTTCTGATTTCCTTGGATTGTAGTAATGTCCAGTCAAAAGCCTCAATCCCTTCTCAATGGGAGATGGAAGTGTACTGGTCATTAAAATCAAATCCTGCACAGCCACAATTTTTCAGTTTCTGGTAATTTCAGATTTGAGACTATCAAAATCTGTAGCATCTTTTATGTATGTTTAGACCTGTTATTTTTGTTTCATGTTCCCTACAGTTGGTTGTAAAAAAGTAATCTAAATACTCCCCCCATGGTTCCAGGATAGAACCACAACCAGAATCTATTGGACTTTAGGCAACACATACAGACTAAGGCCCTAATTAGGAGTTTGATGGTCCTCGGATCGCCACACTAGTGATGGTGGTCAGACCGCCACAAACGCAGCGGTTTGACTGCCAGATTATGATCCTGGCAGTCTGACCGCCTGGAGACCACTGCCTCCGGCGGGTTCATGGATCACGACAGGTTGGTGGCAGTCAACTCGGCACGCCTTGGCTGACCACGACTTTGCTTTCTGCCAGCTGGCGGAAAGGCAGTGCAGGGGCTCCCGCTGCCAGCACCCTAGGAATGTGCACTGTGTTATGGCAGACTGCGTATTCCGAGGGTGCTCTGTGCAACAGCATTGGCTGCAGCTCCTTGAGGGAACCGAGGCCAATACCATTGCACCATTTCCACAGTGATAACCAGCGGAAACATTGTAATATGACGGTTTCCGCCAGTCAGCCCGGTCAAAACATCGTAATGCAACAGGGGTGAGGTCGCTGCCTTGATGGCCACTTCACCACCGCCCTATTGGGGTTGTGGTGGTTCAATAGCCCAACTCATAATCAGGCCTCAAGTCTTTAAGGATAGTGTCTGCAGGAATTTTTGATTAATCATTGATGCAATTTAGTTATTTTCCACTATTCAAGATCCAATCGAGATTTTCTGAAATGCCATTGTGTGATCTTTCCTATGTTATTAATGTATTGATGTTGTTTCCATGTTTCTAGACTTTTCTTCTGTAGTGATCAGTGTCCATTTTCACAAGGCTGCCACTGTCTTAATATGCCAACCACTGACTGAATTTATAGTGACCTTTTTGTTGTATTTCAGTTTACTAAGGTCATTACTCATGAAGATATTCAAAATTATCCAAAGTTTTGTCTGAAACTCGGGGCACAGTTGCTTTTGGATTTATATTCCTTATCTGCCTCATCATCAGGACTGAATGCTGTAGTCTCAAGAGTGCTGAAGAAATAATTTAATGAATTCTTATAAATGTATACAATGAGTCCTCAGTCTCTAACTTGTTAGTTCTGTACATAAGGACACATTATGTACCTTCTAATAAAACACTCATCTGATGTTTGGTTATTGTGTATTATGAGATGTTTATTGCTAACTTTTCACTCGACTCCTGAGATTCTGCCCCTTTCCCTTTCATTGTCCATGTCCCCTTCTGATTTATCACTTCATTTGGGTTGTTTCTAGTGTCCATTTGTCATTAGACTAATGGACAAAAAGGTAGGATCCTTTGAAGAAGCTTCTTCCAATTTATTTGATGAATCCCCACTCAATTGTTGTTTCCTTGTACCAAATGATGTGTTTTCTTTTGAGGTACCAGCTGGATCTTCTACTGAATTTCTACTCATATTGCTTTTGTTGTTTCATTTCTTTTAATTCTCTTTGTTGGAGTCATGGGAGGCAGTCTCAAGCTCATCAAGGAGCATAAAAATGAGGCCCATAAAAAAAGCCAAAATAAATATAGGTCAGGCTTCCACCTTTCTAGACCCACATAAAGTATCAACTAAAACCAAAGTGAGCAGGTTCTTAACCTCATTCCAGCAAAGAGCAAAATAACTTGATAGGCCAAAAATTAATCCATAAATTTGATAAGTCACCAAGGGCACTGACAGAAGTGTGAGTGCTCCTTCTTCCAAAAAAGAAATATTTGGGTGTATCAAGTCAGCTGGGTCCTTATAACCTCTAGCTGAAGTCCAAGAGGCAATACAAAGGAAATCAAGGATTACCTTTTAATTCCTCGATCAACAGAGAATACTCAGGAATCAAAATGGCTAAGACTAAGCTCTCCCTCATCCTTGCCTAACAAAAAGTACAGGGAGAAAAACAAATGACCTTTGTTCTATTTATATCAATCTCTAATCCAAGGAATTCTGAAAAGAGGAAATATGATCTGTAAAGGATGCTTATAGCCGTAACTATAAACTCAGAGTACTCGCACCAGAAACACTGTTGACTAATACAGCAGGCTATGTCCAGCAGGGACTAAAACAGGAATTTGAAAAATTGTATAATACTTCAATCTCCAAGTCTGCTGGAACCATAAAAGGAGTCAGGTTAACAAATGAGTAAAACACAAAATTCATAATCCGCACAAAACACTCGTAGCTGCCAGAACAGCTCGGTCTTAAAACCGAGCCTCTAATCACATCATGGAGTAAATAAGTCAAAGAGAAAAAAACATACCCTTTTTTTTCACTTGTCCAAGACCATCTAAACTCTAAAAAAAAAAATATATATATATATATATATATATATATATATATATATATATTTTTTTTTTTTTTTTCTAACTCAGAGGGTGTGTGAGGCCTGATTTCACAACTTTCTATCTTTTGGGGCTAGCTATGGGAGGAAAAACAACATCTAACCTCAGAAGAACAGGAACCATTAGCTCAAACCTCAGTACCTACAAGGAACGAAAGCATAAACAAATAAGGATGGGGGTGGAGGGGTAATCGAACCACGTAACTAAGAAATGAAATAAGCATGGCACAAAAGTGTATGCAGAGTTTATCATGCAAGTAAGTATATACTATAGGTTTTACCTTTACCATGTTGTACTTTACCGTACAAGTAAGAAAAATAAGGGTTTAGGTGGAGGTAGGGGTAAAGAGGTAATAGGAGGTATGAGGGGGTTTAGGATTCTGGGTACAGATAAAGTGTGATTAGAATGATTTTATGGTTAGTGAGAGGGCAGTGAGAGATTCTTTTAGGGTGTAGGGGTGGGTTGAAGTAAAACAAAGTAATGGCGAATTTGGGCTTATACAATACAGTACAAAAAGCTTTCTAAAGCGTGCGGCTACCTCCGAAAAGGTGTCCTGGCACTAGCAGAATCAAGATGCAACGGCAGCAGAACAGCAACTTTATGGGAGAAACTACTGATCAAATAAATGGGTATTGAATAGTTTCCGAAAAACGGATTCAGAAGATGGCAAACTGAGATACGCAGGAAGGACATTCAAAAGTTTGAAGGTCAAATAAGAAAACAAATGACCAACTCTCCTTGCTCTAATGATCCTCAGCAACAAAACCAAGTTTTGTGGACCTGAGCAATCTCTCCTGCCAATAGGTCAAAAGCCTGTTCTTCAGATAACCAGGACCTTGTAAGACACAGTCTGTAGGCAAAAGTAAGAGCTTTAAGTTTAATGCTGCTAATGATGGGCAGCCATGACGTGGCCGACGCACAAGCTGGAAGCTTCAAAAATAGTGGATAGCAGTTTGGCCTGTTTCGAACTCTGAGGCACTGTAGCACACTCAAGTTACGCATTCAGCAACCTAAGAAAAAAGGGATTGAATACTGAACTGACCCGACACAGATTGTCAGAGGGACATGGATCTAAAGGAGATCCCGATTTACAACTGGCCAATGCAGTGGATACATTCTCCAGAGTGAGAGGGTCAAACTTAGCTAATAGAAGACCTGGATGAGACGCCTTATCCCTGTGTGTCACTGGTGCTCTTTGTGGGGCAATTTCTCATAAATGCCTTGAATTTTCTTGTGAAAAAAAAAACAGATAAGTCTTCTCACAGATTTTGAGAAGGGGGTCAATGTTTTTTGTAAACAGCCCCTGGGTGGGCCAGGTCCTGAGGGGAACTCAATCTTGAAGGGGGGGGGGACAGTGTGTGTGTGTGGGGGGGGGGGGGGAGGAATCACCTTTCGCACTGAAAGGTGATCTCACTATTTTTAATTGACAAATGCATTATTCTTTTCAATTTGTCCAGAAATATCTCATTCTAATTATATCATTCAAAGTCTAAAAAACTCTCCCCCTCTCACGCTCTCAACTTTTCTTTTTCAATCTTTCTCAAACAACCACTCAGACCCTTATGCACCCACTCACAGACCCACTAAAACCCTCACGCATCCACTCACAGACACACACAGACACTGATCCACCCACTACAACCGTGATAGGCCAAATCTCACCGCCAGAAACACCCTCTCTCACCTTTTCTCACAACCAGAGAGAGAGGCTGTGGCCAACTCCCATCGCCAATGGCCGTGCGCAGCGTGGGGTAGGGTTGTTAAGGGGGTTGGCTGCAGGCCAGGCCTTGCGGGCAACCCCAGCCGTACACGGCCACAGGCCATGCACAACAGTGGGTGGTTTAAAGGATAGTAATAAAAATTACTTTATGGTAAAAAAAAAAAAAATACATCGAAATTTACTGGGGGGTTGGGGGGAGAAGGTTACAGGGGCGTTATAGTTCGGCTCACATTTTAAATATACAAAACCACATAAATTCACCTATTCTACTTAGTTATCTCAAGTAACTATACCTCGTGCCCGAAGGTAGCTATAATTCCCACCCTAGCCATGCACTGCTACTTGCCCCACTAATTATGGCACTCATGACATTTGATAACATCATTGTTAGAAATGGAGTTTCTGGTTGGCTAGGGATGCACCTCAGCCAGGCAGAACCCACCGCAGGGCAAGAAAGTTACACACCAAAGATAAGCTGTGTTCACCCTTGGTAGCTTGGCACAGAGCTTTCAGGCTTATCCCCAGAGGTCAGCTGTAAAGCATTTGCACAACACACACACATCAGTGACCCAAAGAATAAATACACCACAAAAGTTTCCACACTGGTTAATATATACAATCTTGTGCATAGCCATCACTCTCAAATGACAGCATTCATAAATACGGCGTGCCCTAGACACATCCTAAGTTAGTAATCATTACTCTGGCCAGGCGGGAATGAAATTGTCCAGTATCGACATCAGGGCACAAAGCTCAGCAGGTAGGTTAAAGTAGAATATATCTAAATCCTCAAGCCCCATTAGGATACATGTATCTTAAACCCTAATTATGGGGCAAACATTTGGCACAAGGCACAGCAGGTAAATCATAGAAGAATATATAAATTATCATGCACCATTAGGATACAGATTTTACAAAGCACAATTACGGGGCACATCATGCGTCCAGGAGATGTCTCAAGAAAATATCAAATGCCTAGGAGGTGGACACTGAAGTAGGCTCTCCTGTCCTCCTATTAGGAGGATTATGGGACTATGAGAGCGCCTGATGGGAGTAGGGCCCCCCTCGAGCATCAGGTTTAGAAACAAATATGCATGCGCTCCCATTCAGTAACCCAAAGGGGGATTCCCTATGACCTCACGGTCCTCCTCTCCCCGAGGCACGTGTGAGGCAGTACGGCGGAGTCGCATCAGGAGGATTTAGCGGAGGGGAGCAAGGAGGACGTCACACCAGCACCTCAGAGGTCCGATCTCCAACTCTCCGCTTTCCTTCCCAGTGGATCAGGCAATGCGGCGTCCCAGGCAGGTACAGTGCCGCCTGCTAAGGTAGTGCAGGTCAGCGGTGTGCTTCCCTTGGGGGTCCCCACTCACTATAGTGCCCGCTGTGATGTGAGGCAGTCTTGGGGGCATCTCTGGGGGCCTGGCACAGCACAATGCTCAGTCAATCTGAGCCAGCGAAGAGTGCTCAACACCGGACTTCTCTTTTAAAGGGGATGCAGGGCACTCCTAGGAGGGTTCTTGATGCACAGCGTTCTTGCTCCAGACCGGAGACAGTGCTACAGGACCGCACTCGCCTCCCGAACTATGTAAGTCAAAGCCCCGCCTTTGCCAGGAGGATCTGTAAGGGGAAATCCAGCCACAGCTTCTCTGGAGGAGTCATGGAGCATCCACCACGTACTCCTCTCCACCAAGCACAACACTGAACTCGGGAGAAATAATCAGCATTTGCCACCCACTAGGTTCCTAGGATACGGAGGTACAGACAGCACCAGGTGCTTGTTTCCAGTGGCAAGGAGCCCTACAGAGTGCTCAAGTACAAATTATAGCACCCCCCGGATTTATAGATGCAGGACCAGCACTAAATAAGCAACAGAGATCCCACACTTGCCCATGGGGGAACATTGGGTGGGGCCAAGCAGGTAAGCCAGCACATCAGGGCAATAATGGTGGCTTCTCCTAGCAGTCCCCCAGGATCTGGTGACCCACAGTCGGGGAACAGCCTGGCAGCAGGGCAACATACAGAAAAGCAATCCAGACGGATACTCTGGGCCACCCAGCAGACACCAAGCAGCAGGGCAACAAAAGAAGAGCAGTCCAGATGAGTCCTTTGTGCAGTCCAGCAGTCTCTCTGGCAAAGGTTCAGTCCCAGTTCCAAAAGTGCTCTAAAAATCAGGGGGCAACAGCCCCTCTACTTATACTCAGAAATGCCTTTGTTCAGGAGGTAACTTTAAAAGGGCTCTTTCAAGTGAAGCGCAACACCCTTTCAACCCAGCCCTGCCTCTAGACATCAGTAGGGGGTAATCAGTCCATTGTGTGAGGGCAGGACAAAGTCTATTCACATCGAAGGTGTGAATGACCCTCCCTCTCCCCAGCCCAGGAAGATTATCAATATGCAGATGCCTCTTCTGTCACATCCACCCCTTCCTGTGTTACAGCTGTCTGGAAAATAGGCACCAAGTGGAGCTATCACTCTGCCCCAGATGTGGATGGGAGTATTGCTGCAAGGGACTAGAGTTATAAACACAGAGAAATACCCACTTTCTAAAAGTGGCATTACAAAACTAGTAATGTAAAATCCACTTACACCAGTAAGCAGGATTTCTCACTACCATTCCAAACAAACTAAACATGCCTATGCTCCTCCTTATAGATCAGACGATACCACTCAGACAGGTGTCAGGGCATTTCCAATGTAATCCTATGAGAGGAGCAGCACTTACAGAAGTGAGAAACTAAATAGGCTGTTTGTCACTACTTGGACATGGACACATAAAGACATGTGTCCAGCCTTTTACATAAACAGCACCCTTCCCATAGGGCTATTTAAGGCCTTCCTTAGGGGTGACTTAGGTGTAATAAAAAGGGAGTGTAGGCCTTAGCAAGTGGTTTGACTTGCCCAGTCAGTGTGGCAGTAAATTGCGCACGCGGGCCCTGCAGTGGCAAGCCTGGGAAGTTTGAAAGGCTACTTCTGTGGGTGGCGCAATCTGCGCTGCAGGCCCACTAGAAGCATTTAATTTACAAGCCCTGGGTACATTTTACACCACTTTACAAGGGACTTATAGGTAAATTAAATAAGCCACACAGGTGTAAACCAATTATACCAAGTAGTAGGGGAGAGAGAGCACATGCACTTTAGCACTGATTAGCAATGGTAAAGAGCCTAGAGTCCTAAAGCCAACAAAAAGAGGGTCAGGAAAATAGGAAGAGAAAAGCAAACATTTTGGGGATAACCCTTCAGAAAGGGCTGTTTCTAACAATCATTGATAATATCAATGTAATATTTGTAAGTAACATTTTTGACGCAAAAACTGCATGGCAGGGGCACAAGTTAGTTACCTTAGGTCACAAGTTATAAGTACTTCTGATAACTAACTATAACAGATTCATTTCTATGGTTTTGTATGTTAAAAATGTGATCTTAACTATAATGTCCCTGTAACCTTTAGTTTTTTAAGTGAATGAATATATATATATTATATATATATTTTGCATTACCTAGCGGTGGTCACCACTAGGTAGTTATGGTTAGGACCTGGTTTCTATAAAAATGTTTTTTAATTGCTTATATCTTGGTTGCCGCTTGATGATCAATTCACTGCTTTAATTTCATAACAACTTCAAATGTTTCAGGTACATGCTGAAAGGGGATCTCACTCTTTACTTTAAAAATATGTTTCTTTTCAATTTGTTCGGAAATACCTCAATCTAAGTATATCATTCATCAAAGCCTAAAAAATCTCTCTCTCAATTTCACTGTCAATCTCTTTCTCCAAATGCCTTTCTCTCATTTTCATCTCATAACAGGATGGAAGAGAGAGAGAGATTGTTACTGCAACGGTCTCTCCATGCAATGATTTCAAAGCACCATACTAGCGAGATGTTAGGATGGAACGTTCTAGCTAAGTTTTGATGCACAACAGAACAGAGTCACCTCTGGCCTACTGGGAAAGCTTTTGGACTGTCTCTCAGTACGATAAAGCTTCAAACCCTGGTATCTTATGGCAGTGTGTCTGTCTATTTACTTGTGTTTTGAATGTTAAACATTTCTGGTGATGGAACATTTACATCTTTTTCAAATCAAGATCTTTGGGTTGAATGTTGTACATATGTCTGGACACTGCATGGTAAAGAGTCACCTGTGGTCTAGTAGTAAAGGTCTCAGGCCCCCGCCTCCTTTGGGTGAGCACGGCGATGGGTGCATATACGGATTAGGCTGCAGGGCCTGGCCCGAGGCCAGGTCCTGTGACCAACCCCACTGCACATGGCCAAAGGCGCAGGGTTTGGTGCTTATAGGGGGTTGGCTGCAGGGCCAGGCCACATGTTAGGCCCTGCAGCCAACCCCCGCTGTGCACAATTGTTCACAGCAGGGGTTGTATTAACAAAGTAATTAAAATGACGGTTTAAAAAAAAAAAAAATCATAGAAATTCACTGAAAAAAAAAACAAAGGTTACAGGGATGTTATAGTTAGGAAATAGAATTGAAAAAAAACAGTTATGGTTGTAGTTAGGTTCTGAATTTACACACGCAAAACCACAGAAATTCAGCAGTTATAGTTATGGCTATCTCAAGTAACTAGAACTCGTGCCCTCACCATACACTGCTAATCACCCCACATTTTACAACACTCATTGAATCGTTGAAATTATTGGGAGAAAACAGTGCATGGCGGGGGAGCAAGCTAATCCTATCAGTGCCACACTCATCCAGATCCTGAAGTACTTTCAGACTTAACTAACCAAATGTCTCCAACCCCTATGGAATGCAGTAACCAGGCTCTTCCTCAAGCTCCCACCGCACACATCCTGCACCTCAAATGAACAGCCCCAACTGCTCTTGCGTCGGGGGCAGGGTACCCTCCCGGGTAATAATGTGCATTATAGAGAACTATGCACCAAATTCTAAACGTATGGGTCATATTTGTGTCCTGCTTGCCTTGTTACTCTGTCATATCACAGTAGATGTTCAGTTCAATGTATGTGAAGTCCATTACAGTCAAAAACCAGCACATAATGATGGATGGGACATATGCTACATACTCACTGGCAACCCTTTGTGCTAAACGAACAGGTTACTTACCTTCGGTAACGCCTTATCTGATGGAGACTATCAAGTCGCAGATTCCTCCCCTTCTGAATTATTTCCAGGCGTCGGACTGGATTCAGACATTTTAATCAAGCAGTACCCCTGCGTGCCTGTAGGCGGCTTTGTTGGTCTCTGCGTCGAGTCATCGGCCACGCTGGCAATGATGTGCGCAATGCCGATAGAGGCGCCATCCCAGCCCACTGACATTGGATTCTTTTGTGAGTTTACATGCCAGGAGCCCCAAAGAACACTGACCACTGGTGTGGGAAACTAAGGTCCTGAAAGGGGAAAAAACCTTGATCCTAGAAATACCCAAGCAATATCTCCCCGGAAGTGGGTCTGTGGAAAATTTTGGCCAATGCGTAGCAGATTGTTATACAGAGCACGATCCATCAGGCGATGGTCCCCTTCTGCAGGTACGTTCTTTCTTTGCTCCGACACACCCCACTAATAACTGGTCATCCACCCAAACTGTTGTGTGTGGTAAGGTAGAATGACCATGTTCTTTTTGGGTCCAGGTGGAGAAGTCACTCCTTTTCCTTGGAGGGATGTGGCGGAGCGTAAAAAATTCAGCATAGTGATGGATTGGTCAGTGTGGAAGAGAGTGACCACTTTTGGTAGAAGGGAAGCTCTCATACGAAGCACCACTTTGACTGGGTAGATGTTTATGTATGGAGGCTTGGATGACAAAGCCTGAAGCTCCCTGGCCGTCCCGGAAGATGTTACTGCTACATGAAAGGCCATCTTGATGGTAAGGAGCCTGAGAGGACAATTGTGCAAAGGCTCAAAAGTAGCACAACCAAGGAAAGTGAGGGCAAGATTAAAGTCCCACTGAACCTTAATGAAAGAAGAAGGTGGGAACAGATGTTGCAAACGTTTTTAGAATCTATTTACAACAGGGGATTTGAAGAGGAATGGCTGGTCAGGAGACTGCAGAAAAGCTTAGAATGGCAGAAGGATAGCCCTTTAAAGTGGCCAGAACAGAACCCTGCTGAGCAAGAGAAAGAATAAAGAGAAGAACCTGAGAAAGAGGGGCAGACAGGGAATCAATGTGTCTTTCTGTACACCATGCCATAATTTTTACCTAGCAAAATGCGTATACTATTTCTGTAGAGGGATGGCTGGCTGCCAAGATAACGTTGTAGACTTCTTGAGGAAGGTCGAATGCTGTCAAATGTTGCCGCCCAATCTCCATGCAAGAATGTGAAGAGTTGAGAGTTTCAGGTGGAAAACCCTGCCCTGCTGTTGCAACAGAAGATCCTCCTGAAGAGGCATCCTGATATGAGGACCGATCACTATGCTCAACAGCACGGGATACCAAACTCTCCATGTTCAATATGGGGCCAAAAGGATAAATTGGACCCAATAGTTTCTGATCTCCTTGAGAACTCTGGGCAGGAATGGTATTGGTGGACAGGCATACAAAAGGCCTGAGCTCCACTCAAAACGAAAAGTGTCTCAGAGAGAGAGCTGCCTTAGAAACTCCAGCATGCAGAAGTGCTGACACTGCACATGCTCGTGAGTGGCAAATAGATCTAACAAAGGATCTCCCCACGCTTGAGACCTTGCACCACCTCCAGATGGAGATGACATTTGTGATTCCCTGGGCATTTTTGGTTGAGTTAGTCTGCCCTGGGGTTCAGAGAGCCCACCAGAAGCTGAAGCACCAGGGACACACTCTGACATTCCAGCCATGTCCAGAGACGCAGGGCCTCTTGATAAAGGGTCCATGACCCCATGATGCCTTGTTTGTTGCAGTATCACATGGCTGGGGTTTTGTCCGCTAACACCTGCACTAGCCTTCCCTTGATAAGAGTGTAGAAAGACTGTTAATGCCACCCAGATTGCACAGAGCCACAACAGGTTGATGTGCAGTCTGGATTGCGCTAGAGAGGCTTCTGATCGCCACCTCTCCCAGGTGGCTACCCCTCCCACCCCCCCCACAGGAGTGACGCATCCATCAGCACTGCCAGATCTGGTTGGTGGATGGGGCAGTGGTCTGCCGCTGACCCAATTGCGGTTTGTTAGCCATCTTTACAGGTCCTCTACAGTTTCCTACGAGATCTAGACCATGTCAGAGAGATTTCCCTGATGCTGCGCCCACTGGAATTACAGGTCCCATTGCAGAGACCACATATGCCAGAAGAAATATATCACCGGAAGGATGCAAAAGGCCAGGAGTCCCAGAAGACTCAAAGTCCCTCACCAAAATACAGGATAGAGGCTAAAACATCTTTGTTGTAGCCCAAATTTCATGGACTCACAGTTCAGTAGGATATGGTCAAAACTGCACCATGTCTAGAACAGCTCAGATGAAAGGGAGTGTCAGAGAGGTAGTAAGGTGTGCTTTAGGCACATTGATAGTGAACCCCACTGAGTGACGGAGGTCGGCTGTAGTCTGCAGGTGGGAAGCAATATCCTGGGGCGAGCCCGCCTTTAAACAGCCAGTCATAGAGATAGGGGAAAGACTGGCACCCCTGATCTCGGCAGATGAGCTGCAACTACCTTGGTGAACACCCAAGGGGCTCTGGACAAGGCCAAAGGGAAGCACGATGAACTGAAAGTGCTTGTTACCTACTGTGTGTAACACCTGTGAGTAGGAAGGACGGGAATATGAAAGAGTCCAGCGCTACCATTCAGTCTCCCAGATCCAGGTAAGAGAGGACCTGAGCAAGTTTGAATATTTTGAATTTCTCCTTCTTGAGAAAGAAATTGTGAGAGCACAGGTCTAGGATAGGACAAAGTCCTCTGTCCTGTTTGGGCACCAGGAAGTATCAGTCCGATTTGCTTTGGGTGCCTGGATGAAAGGGTGTTGCTTGTAGTATGGCATATATGGAACATGTTGGATGACGTTTTTATGACGTGGTGGGAGCAGAGTGCCTAATGTTACGGAGGATAAGCATAATATGTAGCAATGAGCGCAAGAATAGACAGTGCTGTGCGTGTAGGTACTTACTAACTTTGGAGTGGGTAGAACTAAATGTAAAACTGAGCACTGATGTGCATCAGCTGAGTCCACTTAGTAGCATGAAAATATATTACTCCTATAGTGGCTTTTTAGTGCTAATAGTGGGTATTCTATCACATATACTCATAAGCAACACAGAACTAGTTCATTCATATACTATACAGACGGTGGTTACGAAAAGAGTAAGACTTCCTTCCACAGGGTAATGGGCATGTCCATTTATCTAGAAGATGTGTAAACAACGGTCAAATACCTCCAGCTCTAAGCATCAAAACCATACACTGACAGTTCAACAAGAAAGTAAAAGACCAAACTAAATTGTAAGGCAATAACCATTACAAATAGAAATTTGAATCGGAAGGTCTGTGACATACTGCTTGCACTACTTGGAAATCCTCAGTACTGCTAAAAGAGCTATTAGGTCATATCAATGGCTGAAAGTGCAAAATATAAATGATAACAGCATAGCATACCGTTCGTATCTTTCTGCTCAGAGTCCTAGTTCTATATTGTTCTCACAAATATCTTATAGTTCTGCTGCTTCATGTTGGCTTAACAAAATAGTGGACGGAAATCTAAAGGCCAGCAGATGTGGGAGCAAATGGCCGGTACTACATCACTGATACGCCAAAACTTATTTCAATCAGTTTCCCCACACTTTTATTGGATCAGAGATGGTAACCTCACTTTCCTAAGCAATGTGTCCCCAATTTAAGGCACCTCCCAAAACACCAAAATCAACAAAATATAGTTCATTAATAATTCAGAATTTAATTAAATGTAGTGGGTCCAATCAAAAACTGAGTTCCAGATCAATGAAAAGTTAAAGATCTATTAAAGAAAAAATAAGCAGAACAGGACCCATGCCATGAAGGCTACGAAATGCAGAGTTTTACAAAGTACATAAAAAAGTTTCAAAGGTCCGCAAAATCAGAAAATAATTAAACAGCATCCCTAGTAGATCAGGAAAGTCTTATTAAACTGTCTGGCTCACTCCCAAAATCAAGATTTATTTTTTTCAAACACACAATTCGTGCACAGAAAAGGAGAACTTTTGTACAATTATCATGGAGCGAGGTAATGTATAATTTCTTCAGCAAATCAGAGCACAATAAAAAAAACTGTTCCATTAACTTAACACCTAAATACTATCCAACTACAATAATTATAATTAATTATTCAGCACCCTCTATGCTAATGTCCTCTACAGATGTTCGACACAAAAGTTACATTCTCAGTGTCACACTCTTCGAATGAAAAGGCGTCAGTGGATAAACTGAATATCTATGTTGCCAGTTCCATCGGAGTTAGAGAAAAAACATTCTAGTACATTTGAGCTTGACTGTGTGCTGCAAAGCATGTGGGGAAAGGATGGGTGCAGAGCGGTAAGCACTGAATAAGTGACAAATATGACTTCAATCGTAGCTAAAATGGTGTTTTACACAGAAATGTAGCCTAGTAGCATCTATCACAAAAACACTCCTACACAACACAGAAAACTTGTTGCAAAATCAATCTAGTGTAACAATTGCACACCAATCTTTATTAATGATGCACAAAATTCTAAATCAAAAGAATTTTTCTACAGAGCATTGGGGGTGTCTAGTAAGAAAAAGTGGACATTGATGGCTGTTACCAAGTTCTGCAGCTGAGCTGTGCGTGGGTTGCAGTACTGGAACAGAAGGTTCTGGTAGATACGATTAAATGCTTTGTTTCTTACCTCTTTTATAAGTGTTGTAATTAACAACAGCAGCATAAATGCAAAAATGTAATATTCAAGGAGATGAAAGGGTATCCGGGTACTGGGTCACATCAGTGAAAGAATATCGTTCCAATGACAACGAAGAAGGAACACTGTTCTGTACTAGAATCTGTTTTGTTAGAGGGGAACGGCTAGTACCCAAGTCTTCGACCGAGCTATATGAGGGTCCCAGTATTGGAATTGCGAGGGTGCAGACGTCTAGGGTTGAGATTCTTGGGAATAGTACTCTGTGCATGAAGTCACAGTATGAAGATAGTAGTTGCATTTTTGGCAACGATGAAGGTACATCTGAATAAAACCTGTAAAACTGGTCTGCCATTTAAATAGTGGAACAACGGGTGCTGCTGGCAAGGAATAAACTAAAAGGTAGAGATATGTTGGAGTTCCCAGTCTGTGTCAGTAAGGAATTGACAGGTCAGAAATGAGGCACACCGGACGAAATGTTTGCCTGCCTTCCCCTGCTGCAAACATGATGGTTAAAATCTACAAAGGAACAAAGCACGCAGATGTTTGAGCCCCGTACAATGAATTCCGGCTCCCACAAAGTGACAGGGCTCCTGTCCAATACAGTGGCAAGATCATGGATTGTATAAAGATGCTCGAACTGCAAGTGTTTGCAATTCAAAAAGACGGTAAGGCCAATGAACAAGTTACTTACCTTCGGTATCGCCTTTTCTGGTAGAGATTAGCTACCTGCAGATTCCCCATCTTGTGAATTTCCTCAGGCGCCCGATCTTTTAATAGCAATTACTTTGAACATCGCTAGGTGGTGATATGTGGCTCCATATCAGATCCATCCTGACCTGGATCTGAGGTCAGTGCCCCTACATAAGTGCTGACTCAATGCACCAACAACTTTTCTTTCTAATCTCTGCCCAAGCCATCAGACGAGGAGCCAATAGAAATCAGAATGAGACACTGTGCAGATCTCTAGAATGAGATTCTTACTGTACGAGTGTATTCCACAGACTGTGAAGGAAGGTGGGTGGGTGAGGAATCTGCGATTAGACTGTCTATCAGAAAAGGCAAGGGTAAGTAACTGTTATTCTGATAGGGACTTCTATTTGCAGACTTCTCACCTTGTGAAGAGATACCAAAGCGGTATCTTTATGGTGGTGGGACTATGAAATGGCTCAAATCAGGAAATCCTGCAGGACAGAATGGGCGAAATGCCCATCCTACCTAACCCGTTTGTCCAGGTAAGAGGGCTTCTTGAACATGTGAAGGGACAACCTCATAGCAGCTTGCCCGATGTCCAAGACTGACCAGTGCGGTGGTAGCATCTATCGTTCTAGTGAATGAATGCGCAAGCCGTCCAATGGCTTTTTTTTTGGCTAGCCCATAGCAGACCTTGATACACAGCACAATTCTTCTGGAAATTATTCTCATTTGTACCGCTCATCTCTTTTTAATGTCCGAGTAGCCCACAAGTTGATCATCCAAAAGATGGTCTCTGGTCCGATGAATGCAAAAACTGAGGTTCCTCTTAGGCAAGGTGGAGCATAGAACACCGGTGACAGACTGCGGGATGTGGAAGGGTGGATCTACTTTAGACAGGAATGGTACTTTCATCCAGAGGACCAATTTGCTAGAGAACAAAGATGTGTATGGCGGCTGCTGGACAGATAGGGCCTGGAGTTTGCTCACTCACCATTCAGAGGTAACGGCAATGAGGAAGACAGTTTTGATGGTCAATAGGCATAAAGGACAGCTGTGCAACAGTTCAGAGGGAGTACACAGGAGGTAAGTGGGAACCAAATGAAGGTCCCATTGTGACATCACAAATGGTGTCGGCGGGAACATGTTTATCAGCCCTTTCAAGAAACACATTGCAAGAAATGATTTAAAAGTGATGGTGAATGTGACAAATGCATCAAAAAGCGAGAGAGAACCCTTAACTGTTGCCTAAGCAAGGCCTAGCTGGGCTGCAGACAGGCAAAGTATCAAGATATTAAACAATTTGCATTTAATGGTTGGATGTCACGAGGGTCAGAAAACCAGGTAACTGCTCCGTCATCTTGCATACATGGTTTTGTTGAATGGACACCTGGCAGTAAAGATGACACCGACTACCTCACAAGGGAGATCGAATGCAATCAACTGCTGCTGCTGAATCTCCACACATGAAGGTGTAAGTTGTGCAAACTTGGCTACAGGACCCGGCCCTGCTGTTGCAACAGGTGGTCCTTCTTAAAGGGCAGCCTGATCGGAGGACAAATGCGGACCAGAAATTTTGTGAACCGTACTCTCCTCACCCAGTCCGGGGCATTTTAGGATGACTTGAGCTCGGTCTTTCTTGATCTTTTTTGTTTTTAGCACTCTAGGCAGGAGAGGATAAGTACGGCTGGAATGGTATACAGGAGTCCTGAGCATCAAATGAGATAGAAAGCATCTCTGAGTGAATACTGCCTTGAAAACACCAACATGCAAACTTCTGGACTCTGCATGCGCTCCGAGGTGGCCGATAGATCGGGTTATGATTCTTCCCATTGGTAAAGGTGCCCTGTGCCACCTTCAAGTGTAACTGAAATGCCCAGAGCATTCAGCTGCTTTAAGAAACACAGTCTCCCGGCACAATACCCATGGTCCTACTCCACTTTGTTGCAATAGCACATAGTGGTTGTGTTGTCTGTTCAAACCTGTGCCAGTTTCCCATTGATGGTCGCTTTCAGTGTTCAAGGAATCACTCACAACTTCAGCAGGTTGATGTGGAGACAATCTTCTGCCAGAGACCAGAGTCCTCTCATCTCCACCTCTGCCATGTGGCATCCCCAAGCCAGCAACCGAGCATTCGTCACACTTTTAGCTCTGAGTGGGGCAGGGAAAGGGGTTGCAGATGCTTCAATTGAGGTCATGCAGCCACCACTGCAGTTTTTTCACAGATGCCCCTGAAAAGGTCTCCCTGGTGTCGAGCCTCCGGAGACTTCAGATGCCACAGAGACTTCAGGTCCCCCTGCAGGGCCTGCATGTGCCACCTGGAGTGGTCCACAAGCAGGATGATGGAAGGCCAAGAAACCTTAGAAACGCTGTCACTGAGTCCGAAGTAAAGGGTTCAAACATCACAATCACAGACTGAATTTCCTGGACTTGAGGTAGAAGGAAAGCTTGGTAAAGCACTGTGACCAAGATGACTACAATGAAGGGGAACTGTTGCAAATGAGTAAGGTGTGACAGCATGTTGTCGAAAAAACCGAGCAATGTAAGCTAGGGGGCAATAGTTTGGAGGTGATCTGTGACTAACTGAGGTGAGTCCACCCTTCAGTAGCCAGCGGTAGAGGTATGGAAAGACTGGTATTCCCACTCTCTGCACATGGGATGCAACCATCACCTCTGTGAACACCTGAGATGTAGTGACAAGGCCAGAGGGGAGCATAATAAACTGAAAGTAGTGTAGGCCTACTGGAAATCACATGCAACGTTAGTGGGGTTGCAGGACAAGTACTAAAAAAACAAGCATCCTGAAAATCCTTTACCACCATCCAGTCTCCTGGACCCAGGAAAGGCAGAACATGCCCCAATGTGAGCATTTTGAGTTTGTCCTTCAATCAATCAATCAGTATTTGTAAAGCACGGCTACTCACCAGTGAGTGTCTCAAGGTGCTTTGGGGGGGGGGCTGATCTGAAGAGCCACGTCTTGAGGTTCTTCCTGAAGATGGTGAGCAACGGTAGGTTGTTCCAGCTCTGCGCTGCACTGTAGGTAAAAGATCATCCTCCGACTGTGGTTTTGCGGATGCAAGGGACGGTGGCCAGGGCTATCTGGGTAGAGCGGAGGGATCTGGCGGGGGTGTGGAAGGAGACGCAGTGGTTCAGGTAGGCTGGTCCTGCGTTGTGTATGGCTATGTACATGTGGGTGAGAAGCTTGAAGGTGATTAGCTTCTCGACCGGTAGCCAGCAGGAGGAGGTGACAGTTTACCCGGCAGTCATGGATAGGGAGGAGTTGAGGATGATTCCTAAGTTGCAGGCGTGCTCAGTAGGCGCAAGGGGAGAGCAGGGGTGCTGAGGGATGTGGTCCACCATGAGCTGTCCCAAGCTGAGGTGGTGTTTCCGAAGATGATGAGCTCAGTCTTGTCGTAGTTGAGCGTGAGGAAGCTTTCTCATGCACTGGCTACAGCTTCCATTCCTGCGTAAAAGTTCCTTTTGGCCATGTCCCAGTCTTCGGTGAGGGAAATAATGAGTTGTGTGTCGTCGGCATATGACACGATGTTCCTACCATGGGTTCTGACTATGGCAGCAAGAGGGGCCCTATATACGTTGAACAGTGTGGGACTCAGTGAGGATCCATGGGGGACTCCGCAGTTGACTCCTGTGGGTCTGGAAGTGTAGGGCGGGAGTCTGACCCTCTGAGTCTTCCCAGGGAGGAAGGAGTGAATCCATTCCAGGGCTCTTCCGAGTATTCCTATGTCGTGGAGTCTGGTGCGCAGAGTGCTGTAGGAGACCGTGTCGAAAGCTGCTGAGAGGTCGAGGAGTAGGAGTGCTGCAGTGTAGTTGCGGTCTAAGAGTAATCGGACGACATCAGTGTATGCCAGGAGTGCAATCTCCGTGCTGTGAATGCTGCGGAAGCCGGACTGGGACCTGTCCAGTGAGTTGTTGGCCTCAATGAAATTCCATAGTTGTGCGCCAACTGCTTTCTCTAGGTATGGTGGGGTAGGGTAGCAGCAAGATGGGCTGGAAATTCTTTAGTTCTGATGGGTCGGCCGAAGGTTTCATCAAGAGAGGGCGTATTTCGGCATGTTTCCAGTCCTCAGGGAAAGGGCCCGTGCTGATGGAGCAGTTGATTGTGTTATGAAGCTCGGGGCGATGGATGCCCTGGCTCTGATGTATGTGTGATGCAGGAACAGGTCCAAGGGGGCTCCAGAGTGGGTGCTGTTCATGATGTTGACTGTTTCCTCTGTGGTGAGCATGGACCAGTCGTGGATGGTCTGGGAGGGTTCTGGGGAGGTGGGTCATTTGCAGGTTCTGGTGCCAGGTGACAAAGCGGTCGTAGATGTCCTGGATCTTGTGGTGGAAAAAGGAGACAAGTTTGTCGCAGAGGTCCTGTGACGGGGGATGCTGGTTGCCTCAGAGGAAGAGATCTGTGAACTTGATGACTGAGAAGAGTTCCTTCGAGTTGTGTGCAGAGGAGATGATGCGCTCCCAGAGTGCATCCTTCCTTGCGTTCCTGATTTTTCGACGATGGGCGGCTGTTGCGGGTCTGAATGATGCAAGGTCTTCGCTGGATTGGCTGCTCCTCCATTTTTTCTCTAAACGCCTGCGGGTACGCTTTGATTCTTGGAGTTCGTGGTGAACCAGCTAGCCTTCTTAGGTACGCGTTTGGCCGATGTCAGCCGGAGAGGGGCTAGAGTGCCAGCGCATTTGGTGATCCATGCGTTGAGGTTGCACACTGCTGTGTTGGCATCGTCGTTGAAGAGGAAGAAGTTCAAAGGGCACAGTTTGGGGGACAGGGCGGAGGCATCCATTCTTCTTCGGTACTGCAAAATAGTGGAAATAAAAGCCAGTCCCTACCTCTGATACCTGCATTATTTCTATCGCTCCTTTGGCCAAGAGGGCTTGAACTCTTCCACTGAGGATGGGGAAGTGGTCTTCCAGGGGGTGGTGTGGTGTGTGTGGCACAGCTGAGGGATGGGAAGAGGGAGGGTAGGGAGTAACCATGTTCTATGACCAGGAGCCCCCTTTGGTCAGATGTTGTGCTCCTCAAGCCGGGGGGATAAAAGGTGGCACACCTTCAACTCTGCCATCATGACCCACAGTATTATGATCTAAAGCAGTTTTGCAGCAACTGTGAAGGGATAGGGGCAACAAGGGGGTGGGTGTCTGGGTAGAACATTGCCAATAGGGTACTAGGCAGCATCAGCCTGCACCCCGACTCTTTCCCCGAAAGGACTGAGAAGACTGTTGTGGTACATATGCTCTATCAAAGCCTAAAAAGGCGTGATGTTTTTGGGGAGTGAGCCGAACAGGTGGAGCAAGGTTGAGAGAGCAAACAGTAGCTTTGCTCTCCTTAAATCTCTCTGGATTAGCTTTAAATAGGCTAGAGCCATCAAAGGGTATGTCCATAAGGGACGGCTGCACGTCCAAATAAAGCCCTGTGGAGCAACTTAAGGGGTGGTGCTGGAGCATCATGATGGTTAAGACTGCCTACCCAAACAGAATGTTGTGTACAAGCTCAAGAGAATGGAGTATTTGCTGCATCTCAGCTATTTTAAGTTAACATTGGAGGGTAGGCCTTATGCCATCTACAACAGCTGGCATGTCGTCAATCACCCTGTCCCACAAGGAATGCCAATATCTCCCCAGAAGGCAACAAGTGTTGGCGGATGAGCAGGCAAGGCTGGTAGGGAACACCTATTTTGCAAAATGTCCCCATCTCCTTTGACACTCTGTAGGGTGGAGTAGTGAAGAATGTGTTGGTGTTCAATTGTCTAATTGCTACCTGCTCTACACCAGGGTCTCTAGGATAGGGTGCTTGAGTGGGAAATCAGGATCCGTGGAAGCGGAACATGACTTCTTGCTACCGGTCTACTCACTGGGCCAATATTCTGGCTTTGCCCAGGTGGCCATCAGTACAACAGAGAGGGCCTCATTTTCCCCTTAACTTCTGTCGCTGAAAGAGTGAGCTTGCACTTCCATCACCCTCCCACTAACTGCTGTGAAGGAGGTGGACTCCTCCATTGCCATGGCTGGGTTTGGAGAAGAAAGGAAAATATCTGGTAAGGTGTCTAGCCAGTGGCCTCCTGTAGGTCATCGAAATGTTTATATCATCATACGGGTCATCAGTATTGTCCTAAACCGAATTGTCATCATAAGTTTCCTAATCCAAATGGACATAATAGTGTGGTCTTGGTTACGTTTTTGGATTCCAACAAAACTACTGGCTCGGTTACTGGCATCTGTGATGTCCATACCGGTGCCGGTCACCCACCCCAAACCTCCTGACTAAGCTGCACCCCTAGAGCTGTGAGGGGTTTGGATTGGTGGCATCAATCACAGTATCTGATGTGGCGCTGGGACCAGATTCGCAGCTTGAAGAGGGGGCTGGCTTTGAATCGAGACCAAGGGGTGCAGCCACGATAGAGGATAGATCCGCCATCTGTAAGTCAAATGGAGGCCACCTCGGAACATTAGGGTCTGAAGGTGCACCAGAGGTGCCCGGTGTCCTGAGATCGTGTCTAAGACCTGCTTCAGTTCAATGAGCTGCAGAGGCATCGCCGATGGTCCACAGAGATTGGGGCACATCAGAATTAATACTGGAATGGATTACGAAGTGGGGAAAACCACTTCTTGACCTTACGGTGTCCGTAGCATCACATGACTCCCAGTGGTGGGACACTCTAAAGCATACAAAAAGAGATGGATGTAATGCTTGAATTTAGCTCAGCCACTGGTAATTACTCAGGCAAAATCCCAGTCCATCATTATTTTGAATACCATGCTATCTCAGTTTAGACCTAGTTGTATGCAAATCAGTATTGTCCCAGGATGCTTGAATCCTGTCCAGGGAGGACCTGGCTTGACAGTTCGGTCTAGACTGCTCCCATTGGGAGCACAGTCAAGACTGATTTGCATATAGCTGAGTCTGAACTGGGGTGACAAGACAGACAAAATAACGATGGATTAAACCCAGATCTGTTACTGGGGGTAAGTGTTTGAAAAGTTTCAACACTCCGTCCATCATTTTATTTTGTGATATTGTAAATCAGTATTGACCCTGCTCCAATGGAAACAGTCCAGCCGGAATTGTCAAGCCAGGTCCTCCCGAACCAGAACGCAAGCAACCTCGGACTCGTTTCACCCTTGTTATACCTAATCAGCATGGTACAGTTTGCTTCCAGTGGCAGCGTGCACAAGACCAATGTCTGGGCACACACTTACCACTTAGGGCGACAAACTGAAGCAAAGAAAAATTGCTGAATGGAATGCTTGAAAAAAATCTCAGCCACTGGTAATTACTCCGGGCCACATCCCATACTTTATGTTGCCCTAAGGGGGGTGCGGTATGCCCAGACGTGGGTCCCATGCTTGCCAGCCTGACTTAATGGTAAACCTGTGCAAGCAAAGTAAGGTTCAAGATGAAAACATGGCTCTGGTTCATGTTTTGTCCTGTAGGGACTGGAGAGCTAAGAGTAACGCAAGCCATGAATCACAAGTGGTACCCTTTCTCTTCCTACTCCTGATTTTAAAAACACAAAAATAAATTATATATAAACACATGATGCTTTTTAAAAATCCAGCAGTGTCAGCTGTGCAGCCACTGAGCAAACCGTCTTGTACTACCTGAGGAAGGAGGAGGACTAACCGTTGTAGTGGAAATATATTTTTGTTCTTTGGTGAGACCATCTGGGTGAGTAAGCTTTTTCTTGGATATCTCATTTTCTTGCGACTCATTGTATCCTTTGGGATCCGGGTTTTTGCCATGGCTGGCTGTTTTCTTGTGATCCCTCCTTTTCTAGTACACACACACACACACACACACACACACACACACGTATATATATACACACACACACACACACACATATATATATATATATATATATATATATATATACACACACACATAAACACACACACAAAGCTCAGCACAAGCAATATATAGAAGTATGTTTTTCTGTTGTGTATGTCCGCAGCTGAGTAAATCACAAAGATCTGAAGACATCGGATCCCTGTTTTGTTAATTAATATAAATGCCATCATTCAGGCAATGATCATCTCCTTTGGAATTTGTTAAACCGGGGGAAAGCAGTAAAATGAATATTAAAATAATATTCTTAGCGTACCTTACAATTAACTTTGTTTTATTTCCCCACGAAAGACATCATGCATGTTTCTAAATGTACTGAACTACATTTTTTTACATCTATTTATAAAACAGCAAATTAAGACATGAAATAAGTAAACACAAAGCATTTTGCTTCGTAGTGAAAAGATAGAGGAAGTATTCATCCAGTGGCTAAACTGCCCAAGGTGAAACCAGTGAACTTTTGTACAAACTGTTAGCCACACTTGACGAAACTATGTGATACTACCCAAATTACTTTACAGACTCATTTAAATTGAGCATCAGATCTGAGACCACCTTGAAGAAATTCAGTTCAGTGTGTGTGCTAAATAAAAAGCTCACTTACATATGATGCTACACATACAGCAAACATATTGGCCACATCCAGCAGACATGTCAAAACTGCAAATTTTAGTTCAGTCTAAGGGCACTAATTTTTGGGATCCGGCGCTTAATTTTTCTCATCATACAATAACTGAGAGTATTACAGGGAAAAACTGAGGGGAATGAAGGACGGAGAGAAAAAAGGGAAAAAAACATAACGAAGTGAGAAGGCATCAGCTTGCATGTGTGAGTTAAAATGCAAGGCGTGTCTAATAGTGGAAGAAAGCGCCTCAGCCTGAGGCCAATTCAAGACTACACCGCCTTGGTGTCTGGTGCACCGACATTTAAAGCACCGGCTGCGGGTTTCTGAGAACTTTGGGCAGAGACGCTTATTTTAGTAAAAATTAAGCACTGTGTACAAGGGAATAGTTTCTCCTGGAATGCAAGCCTGACTTAACAGCACGTACTGGTCTGTTGGCGGGCACGCTATAGTGGCATGGTGACGTGATCTACGTGAAAGCACAAAGGTTGATCCCAATAACTGCAATTAGTAGCTCTTCTGAAGTGTAAAGTAAAAAGAAGTCCACCAAAGAAGGAAGGTTAAAGCGAGATGAATTACAAGCAAGATTTTGGTGTCAACATTAGGATTGTGTGCACTCTACGGGCGACTAAAATGCAAAAACCTAGTGTTTATGCAAGAGCATAATCCATGCATTGTGTTTATATGCAGTTTGTTAACCTTTTGCATTGCAGAGTTTTACCTTGAAACCACTATTCATGATGTTTGCAAATAATGTTCATTTGCAAGGTACTGCTGCAGGCTTACAGAGTGTATCAGGATGTGGTCCCTTTCTAGGACCTTCTAGAAGCTTTCCCTGCAGCATGACTGGGTGTGGTTTGTGGGCTGGGCCAGACTCTATGTAAGGGAGCCAGCCCAGCTCCACGTACTCATTATTCAGAGGTCCCGGTGCAGAGCAGCAGCAACTTCCTGAGCTCCTGTTCCAGAGGCCTACTTTGACCTTCCAGGCCTTGCCCTTCATTTTATTGGTGATCCTTGAACAGGGCGATAAGACGGAGGTCGAGCTGGGCCCCCGACCCCGTTATCAAAGGCATTCGAGTTTTTGGGCCTAGCTTTCATGTTGAAAAATGTTCCTTGTGTGTGTGAATGTGCTTATGGTTTCTGGCATTTACATGTTGGTATTCAAATCGGCAAGACGCGCAATTCATTCTTGGCATTTTACTTTTGAGATTCGGGTCGGCAACAGTGTGCGCTACCATTTCTTGACATTTGCATATTGACTTTCAAATCGGCAATGCGCGCGATTCATTTCTGGCATTAAACTCTTGTTATTCAGTGTGCGCTACCATTTCTTGGCATTTGCAGGGTGGCATTTGAATCGGCAAGACGCGCGATTCATTCCCGCATTTAAACCTTGATGTTCAGATCGCTTATAGAGTGCGCGATCATTTCCTGGCATTTGCATATATTGGTTGGAATCCGCAGCATGCGCGATTCATTTCCCGCATTTAAACCTTGATGTTCAGATCGCTTACAAAGTGCGCGATCATTTCATGGCATTTGCATATATTTGTTGGAATCAGCAGTGTGCGTGATTCATTTCCCGCAATTAAAACTTGATGTTCAGATCGCTTACAGAGTGTGCGATCATTTTGTGGCATTTGCATATGTCTGTTGGAATCGGCAGTGTGCGCGATTCATTTCCTGCGTTTAAACCTAGGTGTTCAGATCGCATACAGTGTGCACGATCATTTCATGGCAATTAAAACTTTGATGTGTAGAGTTTACTGAAGTGCACACGATTATCCAGGGCCTTTTGAATTTTCTGCAAAGGTGTTAAATTCAAGATGTTACATTCTATGTGCATATTAAGTCCTTAGTACAATTCCTATTGTTTTCCAGGGAATGTTCAGATTACCTTTTGTTCTCATGTAAAGAGGCAATGTTTGTTCTGAAAACATAATTCTAGAAGGTTCTTATATTCCTAGACAGTATGTGACATTTCATGAAAAGTTCATATGAAACATTGTATTAACCATTCTTGATTCCTTCCCAGGTACCCAGACGTCTTGAGGTCTAGTTATAGTCCTTTCTTAAGTTATCCATGGTTCAGTATGGCAATGTCTAGAATCGTAGTCTAGTAAAAATCAATGTGATAATATCTTGATATTGTGTTGTTTAACCTTTTGCTTCCTACAGGTCTCCTTCCCAGCTGTTCCCATCCTAATCCCCTTTTCCCCTGCTTGGACTCTCTCAGGATCTGTGATATTTCTATCAGAGTTTTGGAGCTGTCTAGTGGTGGACATGTTGGGAGCGTACGCAGGCCCCGTGGATCTGGTCTCCCTGACATTTGGCTTATCTCACAGAAATGTACCTTCCCTTTTAATTGGTCTGACAGATCAAGCTAATCTATCCACTTCCTTCAAGAACTTGCGACTGGATCAGCCTGACCTAATTAAAGCATAACTACAAACATATTGAATGACGGGGACCCAGTACATAAACAGTGCGACTAAAGATCAGACTGAAGCCCCCTCTGATTTACAAATGAAGATAATCTCTCCACAGCAGGTGATAACATTTTATTTTCAGAGAGTGACTTCTAATCCCCAGAATTTTATAACACTGACTGCCCATTTAGAGTTGATAACCTTTAGAAAACACCTTACGTCTTAACTGTTTACCACTATGACCAACTAGTTGTTGTCTACGTATTTAAAAACAATATTATACCTGGAGCTCTGTTTGAACGATAAAACAGGTCTGCTGTGAAATCGCTGCACACAATAAAGGTTTACATTAATAACCCCAACATACAATTATCTCAAAATGTACATGTCAGAATAGAAGTTATTTTATATATTATTACCCTCACAAGTGTAATTGCAATTGGTGAATAAGAAAGAAGTGCGTTGTTCCACCAGCGACAAAGAAACCACAAAGAAAGAGGTGGAGAAAACATAATGAGTTAAAAACCTGTGTGCCTTTACCATATATTAATTAAGGACCCGGGCACTACTAGGAAATCATATCTGAAAGTGTTAGTACAATAAAAGCAGCATGGCTGCCGCCATCGTGGCCTTCTCTGAACTCTGAACAGAAATGTTGGATTTCTGACCTTCTTTTTACCTCCAGCTCACCCACCTCTCATTTATCTACCTGAAGACAATCAGACAGCAATCCTTTTGACCAGGTTCATCCAATGGGCTCTTGCCTCCAGGCCACCTTGGATTAATTAGTCCCGAATGCCAGCTCTCTCACCCTTTAGTACAAAACAACCCGCCATTTAATTCGCCCCTTTCCTTCTGCCACATTTTCACTAAAGTCGTCCACTGAAGGACGTCTTCCTCATAGCTTTGACCTTACCTTAAAAATCCATTAGGCCCTCACGCTCATCCTTTTCTGGGTCCTAATGATGGATCCATAACTGTTAAGGGACTGAAACACTGTCGACCTATTTATTGACCGGGTCAGTTACATATTATATTTATTACTTTATGGATTATATTTACAACAATTAAATGTGGTGCTGCACTTATAAGATAGTTTACTAACATGTGTCATGATTTCTTTTTTGTAAATCTGTTTGACAATATTAAAATGATGGAGACAAAACATAACAGCATATTGATGGCATCATTAGAGAGATCCATACAGTGTTACCCAACACCCCCTTTCCCTTGTACCAGCATATCCATGTATCAGTCAACCATCGTATGTAGCTACTGTGGGTCTAGCCCTGCCCTTGAGGGACCCAGAAAGGTACCCACATCTCTGCCCATTTGAAGGGATACCCATGACCCTCATACACCACCCTTTCAGTTAGCATGAGCCAATCCATATCTTTTTTCTAGTCTTCCAGTCACGGTTGGCTGCCCTGCCTCCACTGTACTGCAATGCTATGTTTGGTCACTATAAGACCTAACTTCCACTGTAACTGTCATATGTGTCACCTCAATCTCTCCCCAAATCTGCAGAAGACACCACTGTGATGACACCATTAGGGCGATCCCTGTTTCTGCATTCATACACTCCACCACCTCTGTCCAGAAGGTTTGAATTATGGGGCAGGCCCACAAAGTGTGGTAGAACATACCAGGGTGTCCACATCCGCAAATTCCCCTACCTCCACCCACAACCTTCCCAACCTCCTCCACTCAACTCATTTCAAACAGTAAGGACTGGGCATAGTCTGTTTTATGGCGTATTTTCAATTGTACCAGTCTAAATCCCACCAGTATGGCTACCTCCTGTTTGGATTCCAGGGCCTCCAGCCACTTGTAGCCCTCCATTTCTCCTAGGTCGTGTACCCATTTCCACCTTAAGTGTACTAAGAGGTCAGGGGTGTTGTTGAGTAGCTTCCTATATATTAGGGAGATCACTTTCGGGGGCATATATTCATCCAGTAAGCAGTCTTCAAGGGGCGAAGACTCAGGCAGGGAGATTCCTTTGGGCAGTATTGCCATAAGTGTGTGGCACACCTAGAGACAGTGGTAGACCTCAGAGGGTGCTAGCAGGTAATCTTGTCTAAAGCCTTACAATGGGATTACACCCTGTTTACCCAGAGGTCCCCCACTTTGGAGAGGCCTATAAGGTTCCATTGATCAGAAATCGGAGGTGTGCCCACAGTGCCCAATGATGCAGCGTCTCATAAGGGGGTTGCCTCTGTTACTTTGTCCTTCCATCCCAATGCTTTCAGGGCGGTAAGCCAAATGGTGACTACTGTGGCCGTAGGACCCAATATACAGGGCATGTTCATGGGCTGTACAGGGCTCTCAGGTAACCCAATGGCTGCATAAGGAATCTGACCATGCAAAACGCTTGCTCATGTGGAGGAATGAGAGCCCAGCACTTTGCCTTGCACGCCCTAAGTGGCTAAGGTATGCCCAGACACGGGTCCTTTGCTTGCTGCGCCACTGGATTCAAGCTAGTTTGGCTGATGAAGGGTGATACCCCGATATCGGTCCCGGGATGCTTGAATGCTGTCTACAGAGGACCTGGTTTGGCAGTTCAGGCTGGACTGCTCCAATTGGAAGCAGGGTCAAGACTGATGTGCATATAGCTGGGTCCAAACTGGGGTGCTGTGGTAGGCAAAATAACAACAGATTAAACCCAGATCTGTGACTGGGGGTGAGTGTTTGAAAAGTTTCAATGCGCCGTCCATCATTTTATTTTGTGATCTTGCGGTGAGCTGAGCTGCTCAATAGTACTTTTAGAGGTTTGGAAGGGATATTCCCCCATCGTACCATCCCCTGATGAGTATGCGTAGTGCTATTTTGGCAAGGCACCCGTTCCAGAGCAGTGTCCTAAGTTGTGAGTTGATTGCCTTGAAATAGGAGTCATGTGCCAGGTAAGGCATGTTCTGAAGAACAGAGGAAGTATGGCAGTGACATCATTTTAAAAAGGGCTGCTTTGCCTAAATGAGAAAGGGGTAGGGTCCTCCAATGTTCAACATCTCATCTCAGCCTAGTTAGCAGGGGTAGAAGGTTTTAGAGTAGAACAGATTGGGGTCTTTGGTGATATATATTCCCAGGTAATGAAAACTATTTCGTTGCCGCTGCTCACAGTCTTGCGGCAAGTGGGTCGCCCTACCCTTCAGAAGAGAGAGATTTCCTCCATTTGATAGTGTAGCCTGAATAATGGCCAAAGGTTGTAATAATTTGAGTGAATATGCTGAGTGAATTGTCAGGGTCTGTGATGTAAAAGATGATGTCTGCAAATAATGATATTCTATCGTCCCAGACGTCTTGCCAGTTGAGACCACTGACCAGAGGTTCTTGCCTGGCCCAGGCCACCAGAAGCTCCTATGTAAGAGCAGAGATTAGCGGCGACAGGGGGCGGCCCTGTCAGGTGCCGCAGCAGAGGTGAAACACCCGGAATACCATCCCATTTACTCTGACTTGGGCCAGCGGTTGTGTAAAGCAATCTGACCCAGCTGGTAAAGTGTGGACCGAAACCCAGTTAGGAAAGGATTTCAAAGACATTTGGCCACTATGAGGTGTCAAATAGTATTGTGGCACCAAGCGAGAGACCAACGCATCCTCCTGAATGTTATGAGATTGACAATACCTCATGAAGGCGGTGCAGATTCAGAGTAGTACTGCGAGTGGGCATGAAGGCCGATTTGTCCAGGAGTACCAGGTTAGTGACCACTTTGTGTAGGCGGGATGCCAGCACCTTGGCAAAGATCTGGGCTTCAACACTGAGGAGGGAAATAGGCGTTGGTCTCTAGGCAAACAGCCCAGGTGTATGGAGTCTTGGAACATGTGCAATAAGTGTGGAGCAAGTTTTGTTGCCATTAGTTTATAAAGTTCTACTGACATAATTGGGGCCAGTGTGTCACAATTTAACACAGAGCAAGTTTGTTCACACTGGCACTTCTTCAAATCAACTTTATTTAAAAAATAACTTTGTTATACTAACAATTTAGACTATTATTTCCAGCTGGGACCCCAGGTCGTTAGTGATTTTAGGAAATCCACTATTTTTAACTATAATTTATACAAAGAACACAACCACAGCCTTAATTAAAGTTAACCCATTTGCTGCTAGGTATCCTCCCTGCCTCCCCTCACCACCCAGAGCTAAGCCTTTTTTGGGGGCTATTTGGGGTAGTTCCAGCTTAGGCCTCCACAACGTTTTGTCCACTTAAGCTAGGTATGCCAAATTTGTATCCTTTTTTTCCAACATCTTGAGGATTCTGAAGGTGCCCATGGGTTTTGGATTTCCCTGGAGGGGGCTGAGACAATAGGCAAAATATAGCAATTTTTTTTTTTTTTTTTAGTAAAGTAGGGGGGAAAGTGCTCCAGATAACAGTGTCTGTTTATTTCCTAAAATGGCATCCACAAACGGTTTACTATACTGACGTCACCATCTTCCCAGCTTTCAGGAACATGCAGAGCTTTATCCAAAACCTAATTTTGGCATTTTTCCCCCAGAGGTAGCATACTTTCCTTATGTTTGCACTCTCAACCTAATTCCAGTTTGTGGTGTATGACAGTGTGAAACCCTTGGGTGATCTGGGAAAGCTATAGAGTTCTGGAAGGTGGACAAAATTCTGAACTCAGTAAAGGGTCATATGTGTAGATTCCATCAAGCTTTTACCAAGGAAAATTGTTGTTGAAAAAAATAAATACTGACAATGAGTAGGAAAAAATTGGCATTTGCGACAATTTCATCTGTAACTTTTGTCATGATGGCCGATTTACAAAAGCAATATACCATTACGTCCGCTAGACCCTTCTGGTTGCAGGGATATATAAGGTTTGTAGGTTCTTGAAGAATCTAAGATACCCAGAGCCAACAACTGAGCTGCACCACACGAATGCTTTTTACCGAGTACAGACCAGTGCTTATAGCGAAATAGGTAGAGTGAAAAATGGGTACCAATGAAACTTATGTATTTCTAAAATGAACACAAGATATGGAGTTTAGGAGCAGTGATTATTTCTGCATCTCCAAATTTGTGGGTACTCGTACTAGCCTACGACTGGGAGGGACATTTTCAAAATGTAATCTTTCTTATACACTGGCTTGCATTTGAAATGCACAAATGCAGCGAAATCCAATTGGTAATAAGACATCTTCTACTATTCTAGGCTTCCGCACGTCTTCCAATAAAAATGGTACCTAACTTGTGTGGGTAGGCAAACTGTCCGCAACAGGAAACAGCCCAAAACTCAACATGGACGCATGCATTTTTCCACCAAAAACTGACCCTCTTTTTCCGATGTAGGTAGCTCTAGATTTTAGACACTAGCCGAGCCAGAAGCTAGGGAAATCTAGCCAACCTATACATTTCTAAAAATTAGACACACAGGGGAATCCAAGATGGAATGACTTGCATGGATCCCATTACGTTTTTTTTGCCCACAATGCCTTTCAAACCTCAAACTTTGCCTGAAATTATCCATTTTCCTTACATTTCTGTGATGAAAACTTCCAGAATCCACAGGAATTCACAAAGTTCCTACCACCAAGCACTGCTCCGCCTGTGCTGCTAAAAACATTTCCCCCCTCACCCTTGTGTGGCTGGGCTTGTTGTTCGCAACAGAAACAGATCAAACCAAGGACAGAGGGAGTCCTTGCTTGCGTGGGAACTCTTATACCAATATTTTTTGTTAACCGCAGCCTATTAAATTACAGATTGGCCATTTTTCACCAGTTCGTTATCAAAAAAAGCCCTTTTAAAAAAAGTCAGAGATTGTCACTATTTAACCCCTTGCGTGCCACGGACATAATGGTTACGGCCGGGGGGGAGGTATGGAGATTCCTTTGAGAATTCCTGCTGCCCGATCGCGATTGGGCAAAAGAGAGCTAGAGAGAAAGAGAAAGAGAAAGAGCGCGCGCTTGTGTGTTTTTATAGCGTGGGAGAGCGACCCTTTGGGCAAGGGTTGCTCTCCTTTGGGGGGGCAATGTATTTTTCGACATTTCTCTGCCTTATTTTTAGGCCCCAAAGACACTAGAAGCCAGGGATTGTTTTTTTTTTTCCAGATTTTTTTTGTGTTGGGGGGCAGCCCCTTGGCCAAGGGTCGCCCCCAAGCGGCAAAAAGCACTATTGGGCAGTTCTGCCAGATCCGCCTTTTATTTTAGGCCTTTCTGTCCTCAAGGGGGGCAGAATCCGCCTAACCCCAGGGACCATGTGTGTGTGAATTGTGTGGGGGTGTGGCCCCTTGGGAAAGGGTCACCCTCCCAAAGGGGGCAATGTAATCTGGGGCAGATTGGCCTATTTTTTGTAGGCCCTTCTGCCCCAGGGGGGAGCAGAAACCATGAAGACGCTAGGGATTTATTCTTTTTTCTTTCGTTTTTATTTTTGTGCTGGGGGGGCGCCCCCTTTGGCAAGGGTCACCCCCCTCCAAAAGGGGTAATATAATTATGCCATTTCTGCCCCCCCTTGGGGGCAGATTGGCCTATTTTGTTCTAGGTCCTTCTGCTCCAAGTGGGGGCAGAAACCACAATGACGCCAGGGATTTTTTATTTATTTTTTGTGTTGGGGCTGGGGCGCCCCCTTGGGCAAGGGTCGCCCACAAGGGCCAAAAAGCACTATTGGGTAGGCCTATATTTTTTTTAGGCCCATCTGCCCCCAAGGGGGGCAGAATTCACTTAGCGCCAGGGATCATGTGTGTGCTTTGTGTTGGGGGTGGCCCCTTGGGCAAGGGTCGCCCCCAACATGGGGCAATATATTCTATGCCATTTCTGACCCCCTTGGGGGCAGATTGGCCTTTTTTTGTTTTGTTTTTTTAGGCCCATCTGCCCCCAAGCAGAGAACACTAGACACAAGGGAAAGTGAAAAAATGGTTGGTGGTGGGTGTTTTTCAACTGGCGAAGTATTTGCATTTATGATAATAACAGTTTATTTCTCCTTTTTGTTCTAGTTCAAAGCTTTTGCTTCCTTTGCTGTGGCTTGTTGCAGTTATGGCAGTGGTTGTCCTGAGGTTTGCATAGTTGCATGTTTTAGGTAAGTAAATACATTTACTCCAGAGGAGTATTGTTGCCAAGCATGAATTACATGTTTGTAGGGGGTGTACTGAATGCAGGATTGTGTGTGAAATTGTCCTTAGATTTATGCACAATGATTATTGTGTTGTCTTATGTCTAATTTGCTTTTTTTTCTCTTTTTAGTGGGATATCATTGGTGATTGCTGTGCAGAATAGTTGCTGGTGAGTCAAGCTTTTTCAGGCAAGTGAGCGGTATAGTTTTTGAGTTTATAACTCTTAGTGACAAAGAGCAAGTTACTTACCTTCGGTAACGCTTTTTCTGGTGGATACACTAGCTACCTGTGGATTCCTCACCTAATGAATTCTCCCCATGCGTAGCATTCGACGGAAACTTCTCTCTAGCTCTGCACGCTGGCGAGGACGTCACAATTGCCCGACTCCACGCGGCTCCGTCTGACGTCATCGTGGCAATAAGAGGCCCTCGCCGGCGTGCCGGCGTCAGTTTACGCCATTTTATACGTGCCTTTGAGACGAACAGATAGACATCGATAATCCAAACACTTCATGATCATAACCAATAAACCTTTATAGAAAATGCAAACGTCAATAACAGAAACAATACCAATAGTCCTTAAAAGATCTACACCATCATGAACAAATTTAAGAACTTGCAAATAACCGAAATGCAACTATAAATGTATGTACATATTTACAAATATACAAAATTAAAACATAGAAATGCACACCCAAGGCGATCCCGGTATGACCAGACAGACAACGGGGAGGCGGGAGGGACCGTGAGGAATCCACAGGTAGCTAGTGTATCCACCAGAAAAAGCATTACCAAAGGTAAGTAACTTGCTCTTCTCATGGATACAACCACCTGTGGATACTCTCACCTAATGAATAGAGTACCAAAGCAGTACCACCTCGGAGGAGGGTGTCTGTCTGGTCACACCAGGAACTCCTGCAGCACAGACCGCGCAAAATGGCCATCCCTCCGCACCTCCGAATCCAGGCAATAATGCTTTACAAAGGTGTGGCGGGAAGACCAAGTTGCGGCCTTACAAATGTCCGCCACCGGAACACCTCTTGCCAGAGCCGATGAGGTTGACTTGGCCCTGGTGGAATGGGCCCTGATCCCCTCAGGAGGATCCTTCTTCATCAATGAGTAACATATTTTAATACAAAGAACGGCCCACCTGGACAGCATTCGCTTGTGGACGGCCTTCCCCTTCCTCTTCCCCACGTATCCAATAAAGAGTTGGTCATCCAAGCGGAACTCTCTCGTCCTGTCAATGTAAAAGCTGAGAGCCCTCCTGGGGTCCAGACAATGGAGTCTTTCCTCCCCCTTAGATGGATGCGGAGGAGGGTAGAATGTCGAGAGAGTGATGGATTGTCCCAATAAAACAGAGACACTACCTTGGGGAGGAAAGCCGCCCTGGTCCTCAAAACCACCTTGTCTTTATGAAAAGTTCTAAACGGCGGATGAACAGAAAGCGCCTGGAGCTCACTTACACGTGTAGCCGACGCGATGGCTGTCAGAAACACAGTTTTTAAAAACAAATACCTCAAGGGACAAGAATTAAGTGGCTCAAAGGGAGAGCCCATCAAAAAAGTCAACACCAGATTTAAGTCCCACTGGGGCATGATAAAAGGAGTGGGAGGAAACCTATTAGTAAGCCCCTTCAAAAACCTTAATACTAAGGGGGATTTGAACAGAGAGGGTTGATCAGGAAGACATAAGAAGGCCGACGTGGCCGAAAGATAGCCTTTAACAGTGGCCACAGCACAACCACGCTGCGCCAACGACAAAGCAAATAATATATTTGATAGATGGGCACTCAAAGGATGAATTTTTTTGCTCTCCACACCAATGAACAAATTTAGCCCACCTGCTAGCATAGACGGATTTGGTGGAGTGTCGCCTGGCCGATAAAAGAACATCCACCACCTCTGGCGGGAGAGAAAAGGCACTCAGGTTACCCTGTTCAATCTCCAGGCATGAAGGTGCAGGCTCTGGAGGTGGGGGTGTAGAACCCGCCCCTGCGACTGCGAGAGGCGTACTGCCATGAGAGGGAGACAGAGCGGAGGGCACAGCGAGAGTTGGAGTAGGTCTGCGTACCACACCCTTCATGGCCAATCCAGAGCTATTAGAATGACTTGGGCCCGGTCTTGGCGAATCTTCCTCAGAACCCGAGGAATCAAGGATATGGGGGAAGATGGGAACGCGTAAAGCAACTGGTCGCACCAGGACATCTGAAACGCGTCCCCCAACGCTCCTTGGGTCGGATACTGAAGGCTGCAGAACAATGGGCAGTGCGCGTTCTCCTGAGTGGCAAATAGGTCTATCCGGGGAAAACCCCACATCCGACAGATGTAAAGAACCAGATCCGGATGAAGACGCCACTCGTGATAGTCTGAGAAGAACCGACTGAGACTGTCTGCACGCGCGTTTTGAACCCCGGCCAGATGGCTTGCTATTACGCAAAGCCGATGGTCCCGAGCCCAAGACCAGAGCCTCTCTGCAAAGAAGGTACGACCCTACACCTCCCTACTTGTTGATATACCACATCGCGGTCGTGTTGTCCGTTAGAACCTGAACCGACTGACCGCGAAGGGAAGGGAGGAAGGCCTTGAGGGCCAAACGAATCGCCCGCAGTTCCAGCAGATTGATATGAAACATCTGCTCTACTGGAGACCCTTGATCTCCAGGTCCCCCAGATGGGCTCCCCACCCCAAAGTGGAGGCATCCGTTATCACTGTGGTCACCAGAGGAGGCAGCGAAAACGGCTTTTCTTGAGACAGGTTGTCGTCCACAGCCCACCATCGGAGATCCGCCGCAGTGTCTCTGGAGATCCTTATCGACTCCCTGAGATCCTCTTTGTGTTGAAACCACTGCCTGCGGAGGCACCCCTGAAGAGCCCTCATGTGCCAGCATGCATGAGTGACCAACAGAATGCAAGAAGCGAACAGGCCGAGCAAACCAAGGACCTTGAGGACTGGAACAACCGCTCCTTCTTGAAACATTGGAATCAACGCCTGAATGTCCTGGATCCGCTGTGGCGGAGGAAAGGCCCGATTCAAAGTAGTGTCCAGTACTGCCCCTATGAACAGGAGGCGTTGAGAGGGCTCTAGGTGAGACTTGGGCACATTTATTGAAAAGCCCAGACTTAACAACTGGGTTGCCAGCTGCAGATGATGCAACACAAGCCCCGGAGATTCGGCTTTGATGAACCAATCATCCAGGTAAGGGAATACCGCTATCCCTTTCCTCCTGAGGTCTGCTGCAACAACCGCCATCAGCTTCGTAAAGACCCGAGGTGCGGAAGTAAGACCAAATGGAAGGACCACAAACTGGTAGTGCCGCGATCCCACCACAAACCGGAGATACTTCCTGTGCGACTTGAAAATGGGAATGTGGAAATAAGCATCCTGCAAGTCGACCGACACCATCCAATCCTCCTTGTTCAACGCCATACGCACCTGTGCTAGAGTCAGCATTTTGAATTTCTCCTGCTTGAGGAACCAATTCAAACTCCTCAGGTACAAGATAGGCCTCAGACAACCATCCTTTTTGGGGATCAGAAAGTACCTTGAATAACATCCCTGACCCCTCTCCTGCTCTGGAACCAACTCCACTGCGCCTTTGAACAATAGGGTCAGAACCTCCTTTTCTAGCAACAGGAGATGATATTTTCAACAAAAGGAAGGACAGGGAGGGAAGGGAGGGGGAATCTCCCGAAAGGGAAGAGCATAGCCTTTTCTCACCACACTGATGACCCAGGAGTCTGATGTTATGGACTCCCACATGGGAAGAAAAAGAGAATGCCTACCCCTACCGGAGAGACATGGGAGACGATGGCGAGAGGACTAGGTCTGCTTTCCTTGTGGCATCCCTCCTGAGGAAGAGGAAGAGGAAGGGTGCTGCTGTTGGGTGGCCCCTCTAGTGCGGACCCTACCCCTAAATGATCGATAAGGGAGGCTCGAAGACTGCTGCCCTGGCTGCTGCGATCTCCCACGAAAGGAAGCTCCTCTTCCAAAAACTTGCAGCCGCCTAAACGATCGAAATGGGGTTGAAGCAGTCTGCAGGCCCAACGATCTAGCAGTGGCCCTACATTCCTTAAAGCGCTCTAGCGCAGAGTCCGCTTTAGACCCAAACAATTTCGCCCCATCAAAAGGCAAATCCAACAACGTGAAAATCCAGAAGTGGGCAACCAAGCATGGCGCCTGGTGGCAACAGAGGTCCCCATGGCTCTTACAACAGAGTCCTTGGTATCCAGCCTTGACTGAATGACTTGCGTAGCCGCTGCCTGGGCATCTGAAAGTAGGCCATGCAAGTCCTGGGGCATGTCTGGTAAAACTGTCTTCACGGCGTCCATTATAGCGTGTATGTACCTGCCAAGAATGCAGGTAGCATTGGCAGATTTTAACGCCATGCTACACAATGAAAACACTTTCTTGGCCGACTGTTCCATACGCTTGGATTCTGGGTCAGATGGAAAAGAGCCAGGAGCAGACCGCGAAGAACAGGATACCTGCACGACCAGACTCTCTGGAGACGGATGCTTAGATAAAAACTCAGGGTCTCCAGGTGAAGACCTATATCGTCTGGCCACCGACCTGCTCACAGCCGAGGAGGTGACAGGCTTCTGCCACACCTCTTCTATTGGCTCCATAAGAGCCTCATTAAATGGCAAAAGAGGATCCGCAATGGCTGTAGCAGGGTACAGGACTTCCATCAAAAAGTTGGTTTTAACCTAAGCCGTAGGTAAGGGAAGTTCCAAGAAATTCGCAGCCTTCCTGATGACTGAGTGAAAGGTGGCTGCCTCCTCCGTATACTCCCCTGGGGAGGCCAGATCACATTCTGGGGAAGTATCAAGACCACTAGCTGTATCCAATCCTGGAAACTCACTCTGGGGATCAGCAATCTCCCCCTCCTCAAGGATTTGCTGCTGGTATTCCATCTCCTCCAGCAACCTGAGGGCCTTCCTTCTGGATCATAACTTGGCCTCCAACCCCGGCGTCGACATGGAGTGCAACGACGTCAGCGAATGTCGCCGAGAAGGCGTCATGACAGGATCTCCGGATCCTCCAGACGCCGCAGATGGATCTATCGGCGTCATGGACAAAGGCCCTGCATCCGACGTCGCCATCCGGCCTCGAGGCTCCATCTCATCCGACAACGGCGTCGAAGGTCTCTCCCTCGACTCCGACTGCTGCGCCGCCGGCATATAGGCCTGGTTAGAATCTCCTGCCAGACAGAACGGCAGAAACGGCGTCGGCCTGTACGGAGCCGGAACGCCTAGATTGAATGCCAGGGGACCGGTGGGACCAGCCAGCGCACCACCTCCCGGAGCCATATCCTAGAATATGGTAAACATTGCATTTAGAAATGCCGCCGGATCCGTCCCGGGAGCCCGAAACATAAGCTAGCCCTGAGGAGCCGGGGCCGGCGCCGGGCTTGACTCCTGCGCACCTGGATGCGCTGGGGAAGCCTGATGACTGAGTCTCTACAACCTCAAAGACCGACGGCGCCGGGGATGTCTGCGGAGTCACTGGCTGTGGAGACACCGTTGGGCTGACTTCCCAAGACTTACGGCGTCGAGTCGATTGAGACCTCAACTCAGACCGGCTCCTGGACAGACGCCTAGAGTCACGATGACACAGTTTCTTATGACTCGACTTCCCTGAAGACGAACCATGGTGCCGCTTCCTCTCTTTCTTCGACTTGGCTAAGAACAGCTTAGCCTTGCGTTCCTTCAAGGCCTTCGGATTCATCTTTTGGCGTGAACCACATTCATGGACGTCATGATCCGAACTCCGGCACCAAAGGCAGTCGTTGTGGGGATCAGTCACCGACATCCGACCTCCGCACTCTCTGCAGGGTTTAAAACCTGACTTCTTCGGAGCCGACATGTAGAGAAAAACAAAAAGTATCCCTTCCGAAGAGCGAACGATACAGGTAGCTAGAAAAGTAACCGTTATCGAAGGCACGGAAAAAAAGGGAACTGACGTCGGCACGCTGGCGAGGGCCTCTTATTGCCATGATGACGTCAGGCGGAGCCGCGTGGAGTCGGGCAATTGTGACGTCCTCGGCGACGTGCAGAGCTAGAGAGAAGTTTCCGTTGAATGCTACGCATGGAGAGAATTCATTAGGTGAGGAATCCACAAGTAGCTGTATCCATCAGAAGCTACACTTTGTTTGTTACTTATCTTACACAGTGCTGGTTGTGGTGGTGTATTTGTCCAGTTAATTTTTGTAGGAAGGATCATGGATAGCCGTAGGATGACCGCTCAGCAGGTTGTTGGTGTGCTTTTTGAGTCGTCTTCTGACCACGATTATGAGACTGACTCTGCATCTGAGGCAGAGGAGGAAGTGAAAGATTCTGGAAGTGAATTTTCTGTCAGACAGGAGTCATCTGATGATGAAGCCACTCTCAGTGCTGATGAAGGGCCTGTTTTAGAGGAGGACACTGATGTGCCAATGGTACAGCAGCCAGTGGCTGAAAGGCTTCCCACTGGAAGACCTGACACATGGGTTGCACCAAACATGGAGCAGCCACAGTTGCCTGCGTTTACTGGTTTCCCAGGGTGTCGAGTTAATACGGAAAACATTTTTCCTGTCAACTTTTAGAGTTATTTATAGACAATATATTTCTGGAAGAGACTGTTGAGCAGACTAATTTGTATGCAGAGCAGTATTTGAGGGACAATGCTGCTAGACTTAGGCCACACTCTAGAGTTAGCCAGTGGATTCCCACAAATCTGGAAGAGTTGAAAAAGTTATTGGGTTTAACTTTTTTGATGGCGCTGATAAGGAAGCCATCACTGTGTTCATAGTAGTCTACTAGTCCCTGGATGAAAACTGCTATATTTAATGCAATCATGAGTCATTACCGGTATGAGCTTCTTCTTCGGATGTTGCATTTTGTAGATAATCTTTAGCCTTGCCACGAGATCACCCTGATTCTGACCGTCTTTTTAAGATTAGACCCATCCTTGATCATTTGGTAGATCGGTTTTCAGAGATCTATGTTCCAGGCAAAGAAATATCTGTAGATGAGTCTTTGGTCCTGTTCAAGGGTCGTTTGGTTTTTCAGGCAGTACATTCCTAGCAAGAGGGCACAGTATGGAATTAAGATGTATATGATGTTTGAAAGTAGTACAGGATATGTTTATAATTGCCGGGTCTACACTGGTCGGGATTCCAACATTGACCCCCCTGGTTGTCCACCCACTTTTGGAGTTAGTGAGAAAATTGTGTGGGAACTTGGTAGACAACTGTTTAACAAAGGTCACCATTTTCTTGTAGATAACTTCTACACTGGAGTTCAGTTGTTCAAGGAGTTGCTCAGAGTGGACACTTGCTTGTGGCACAATCCGCTCTAATCAGAAAGGCTATCCAAGAGAGCTTGATAATAAAATATGATACACTGTTCCAAAAGAATAGGGAGAGGAAGTAAAGGAGTCCTGATCATCAGGAGCAAGAGTCCTCACACACCGTACTTGGTGTCATGCTTCATCATCGGACAGCTCCTCGTCAGACCCGAATTTGGGAACGGAGCCTGAGGGTAGGTGCTGCGCCTGACACCGAAACGCACACAAATTGTTTGTGTATTGGGCATCAGGCCTACGTGATCCCATGAAGCCCTTTCTCTAGTGGAGATGGGTGACTGATAGGAAAAAGCCAGTCCTGTTCTATCCTAGTAAGTGACTGACTACGTTTTGACTGTAAACGATAGATTGCAGGAGTCTATATATATAATTTTTTCTTTTTTTCACTTGGGTTTCGATTGAAGAAGTCCAATTATTTAATAGGTCCTGAAGAAGCGTCCTAGGATCCTGTTGAGACCATATCAAGACGCGAAACATGTCGACCACATATTAAGGAATTTCGGATAATTACCGACTTCCTGCTTTGAATTTTCTTGTGTGAGTGTCTGAGCATTACCTCAATTTTCACTCCCTTGCCATTTTTTTAATCTTGGCCATTTCCCAACATCAAAGAATAAATCACTTAGTGAGGGTCCTGAGCCAATCTTATCCTTTATTCCTGTACTTTCCTTCCCCACGGACCCATACTTGGCTCCGCGGCATCATCGGCAAAAACAAAAGATCTCCGGCAAAGAGCCCCCCCTTTTTTAGGGGGGAGCCCGTCAGACATTGCAGCGCCGGTCTGACGAGGAGCTGTCCGATGATGAAGCATGACACCAAGTACGGTGTGTGAGGACTCTTGCTCCTGATGATCAGGACTCCTTTACTTCCTCTCCCTATTCTTTTGGAACAGTGTATCATATTTTATTATCAAGTTCTTTGGAGGATATACACTGGACCATAAATCCTCCCATCCCCTCCTTTTTTTGAAGTATCCAAGAGAGCTTGTCTGTAAAAAACTTGAGAAGGGACAGTGCAGTACCTTGCGGAATGATGAGCTGCTAGCTCTGAAATTTGTAGACAGGAGGGATGTGTACATGCTAACTACCATCCATGATGAGAGTACTTCACCTGGCTGTTTGGGGTCAAGTTGCTGAAGTGCACAAACCTGTGTACATTTTAGACTATAATAAGCACATGGGTGGTGTTGATAGAGTAGATCAGAGGTTTGAACCTTGCACTGCTGCTCGTAAGTCTTATGTTTGGAATAAGATATTAGCAAGTTACCTGTTCCACTTGGCAACTTTTAATGCTTTTGTTATGTTCAAGGATGACATTTGTGAAATTTCAGGAGTCTATCACAGCGAGCCTTGTTGTGCTAGAACAGGCAAGAGTTTCTAGAGAGGAGTGGTGGAGGATGTGGCTAGAGTGAAAGATCGTCACTTTGCTGAGCACATTCCTCACATGGCCCAAAAAAAAAACAAAAAAAAAGATATATATTTTTTTTTCCTGCTAAGAGATGTAGAGTCTGTGCTCGCAGAGATATCAGGAAGGAGACTAGGATGTACTGTCCTGATTGTCCTTCAAAACCTGGGCTGTGTGTGGGTGCCTGTTTCAGCATCTACCACACACAGAAGAATTATTGGATAATGCTGTGAGCGTAAACTGCTGTTTTATATTTTCATATGTTCAGTTTCACAGTTGGCATTACTGTCACGTATGCAGTTAGAGCTTTTGTATTTGTAGTTTTGTACTTATTTAGAATTAGTGGTTTCTTTGTTGTTTAAAAACGAACAAACAAAAAAGTGCTGGCATTGTGCGTGGGGTGGTGCCTGGCTGGTGGTGTGCGTGGGGTGGCGCTTGGCTGGCGGTGTGTGTGGGGTGGCGCCTGGCTGGCGGTGTGCGTGGGGTGGCGCCTGGCTGGCGGTGTGCGTCGGGTGGCGCCTGGCTGGCGGTGTGCGTCGGGTGGCGCCTGGCTGGCGGTGTGCGTCGGGTGGCGCCTGGCTGGCGGTGTGCGTCGGGTGGCGCCTGGCTGGCGGTGTGCGTCGGGTGGCGCCTGGCTGGCGGTGTACGTCGGGTGGCGCCTGGCTGGCGGTGTACGTCGGGTGGCGCCTGGCTGGCGGTGTACGTCGGGTGGCGCCTGGCTGGCGGTATACGTCGGGTGGCGCCTGGCTGGCGGTATACGTCGGGTGGCGTCTGGCTGGCGGTATACGTCGGGTGGCGTCTGGCTGGCGGTATACGTCGGGTGGCGCTTGGCTGGCAGTGTGAGTGGGGTGGAGCTTGGCTGGCGGTGTAAATATTGACTTGCTGTTGGCTACTGCAACACACTGCCAGGCAAACGCCAGTCCACACACTCCCATCAGCTGTGTGATTGCTGTATCAGGCATGAGGGCATTTGTACGTGATGGGCCCTTGAGTGGCGCTGTCTGTCGATGCAAGTGTTGTAATGTGCTGGGCCCGTGGCTGGCGGCGTGAATGGTCTTGTGCATGTCATATATGAAAGGTGTGTGAATGTACTGTAAAGCGGTTGGTACCTTGTCGTGGCTTTACAGCTCACGAGCTGTGAGTCATTGGTTCAGTTTGTTGGCCTTTCAGTTATTAACAGTGCATTTCATTTTTGTGAAATCTCTTGTTAATAAAATTTGATCTACTGAACCATCACTCACCCTTGTGCCAAATCCAACCAGTATGTGTGGTAAAAATAAAACGTACTCCGCTGTAATCAGGCGCCGCAGCACACCCGTGACACGCTAGGTGTCTCGGGTGGGACCCAGATGATGAAGCATGCCAGCAACTTGGTTGGTGGGTGAGGGGTCTTTTTAACATAACCTAAGTGCATTTCTTTTCACAATTTTGGTGTTTGGAACATCACATAAGTATGTGGACACATCAAAATGATGTATTGCAAAATTACCTGTGTTTGGGGGTGGGAGGGGTGGGGCACCTATGTTTTTGGTCCCGGGTGCGGCCTTCATCTAGGGAAACCTACCAAACCCAGGCATGTTTTAAAACTAGACACCCCAAGGAGTCCAGGGAGGTGTGGCTTGCCTGGATCCCCCAACATTTTCTTACCCAGACTCCTCTGTAAACCTCAAAATTTGCTTAAAAAAAGCATATTTTCCTCACTTTGCTTTGTAGGATCACAGCTTCTGCACAAATTTTCTACCACCCAGCATTCCCCTCAGTCTCCCAAGTAAAATGATACCTCACTTGTGTGGGTCCCCAAAGCAGAGTCAGCCTAAAAGATGTATAAAAGAAAAATATGTGCTTATCAACTCGCTGTGCTAACCCCTCAATCTCTACAGGTTATTAGCATTTTTCTGTTGCAGGCACCAGGGCCACCCACACAAATGAGGTATCATTTTTATCGGGAGACTTGGGGGAACGCTGGGTGGAAGGAAATTTGTGGTTCCTCTCAGATTCCAAACGGTCACCGAAATGTGAGGAGAAAGTGTTTTTTAACCAAATTAGGAGTTTGCAAAGGACTCTGGGTAACAAAACCTGGTGAGAGCCCCACAAGTCACTCCATCTTGGATTCCCCTAGGTGTCTAGTTTTCAAAATTACACAGGTTTGGTAAGTTTCCCTTGGTGCCGGGTGAGCTAGAGGAAAAAATCCACAGGAAGCCACTTTGCAAAAAACACATATTTTCTTTGGGAAAATGTGATGTGTCCACGTTGTGTTTTGGGGCAATTCCTGTCGCGGGCACTAGGCCTACCCACACAAGTGAGGTACCATTTTTATCGGGAGACTTGGGGAAACGCTGGGTGGAAGGAAATTTGTGGCTCCTCTCAGATTCCAGAACTTTCTGTCACCAAAATATGAGGCAAAAGTGTTTATTGGGCCAAATTGTGAGGTTTGCAAAGGATTATGGGTATCAAAACCTGGTGAGACCCCCATTTTGGATTCCCCTCGGTGTCTACTTTAAAAAAATGCACAAGTTTGGTAGGTCTCCCTAGGTGAGCTAGAGGCCAAAATCTACAGCTAGGCACTTTGCAAAATACACATCAGATTTCAATGTAAAAATGTGATGGGTCCATGTTGCATTTCCTGTCGCAAGCATTAGGCCTACCCACGCAAGTGAGGTACCATTTTTATCGGGAGACTTGGGGGAACACAGAATAGCAAAACAAGTGTTATTGCCCTTTGTCATTCTCTTCATTTTTTCCTTCCAAATGTAAGACAGTGTGTAAAAAAGACATCTAATTGAGAAATGCCCTGTAATTCACATGCTAATATGGGCACCCCAGAATTCAGAGATGTGCAAATAACCACTGCTTCTCAACACCTTATCTTGTGCCCATTTTGGAAATACAAAGGTTTTCTTGATAGCTATTTTTCACTCTTTATATTTCAGCAAATGAATTGCTGTATACCCGGTATAGAATGAAAACCCATTGCAAGGTGCAGCTCATTTATTGGCTCTCAGTACTTAGGGTTCTTGATGAACCTACAAGCCCTATATATCCCCGCAACCAGAAGAGTCCAGCAGACATAAGGGTATATTGCTTTCAAAAATCTTACATCGCAGGAAAAAGTCACAGAGTAAAACATTGAGAAAAATTGCTATTTTTCACCTCAATTTCAATATTTATTTTTATTTCAGCTGATATTTTCTGTAGGAAACCCTTGTAGGATCTGCGCAAATTACCCCTTGCTGAATTCAGAAATTTGTCTATGTTTCAGAAATGTATAGCTTTCTGGGATCCAGCACTGGTTTCACAACCATTTCTGTCACTAACTGGAAGGAGGCTGAAAGCACAAAAAATAGTAAAAATGGGGTATGTTCCAGTAAAATGCCAAAATTGTGTTAAAAAATTGTGTTTTCTGATTCAAGTCTGCCTGTTCCTGAAAACTGGTGATTTTAGCACTGCAAACCCTTTGTTGATGCCATTTCCAGGGAAAACACCACAAGCCTTCTTTTGCAGCCCTTTTTCCCCATGTTTTTGAAAAAAACTAAATGTTCGCTGTATTTTGGCTAATTTCTTGGTCTCCTTCAGGGGAACCCATAAAGTCTGGGTACCTCTAGAATCCCTAGGTTGTTGGGAAAAAAGGACGCAAATTTGGCGTGGGTAGCTTATGTGGACAAAAAGTTATGAGGGCCTAAGCGTGAACTGCCCCAAACAGCCAAAAAAAGGCTTGGCACCTGAGGGGGAAAAGGCCTAGCAGCGAAGGGGTTAAACGAAGGATGCAGCCTATGAAAACTGGGAAACTAGACTGCTTCTATAAAAATTATTTTTTTTTAAAAAAGCACTTCACCGGCATTTCATCATACTCTGCCAGTGACAGGTCAGTTCCCTTTTCACAGGGCTCAAGGATCCAAAGAGAATAGTACTCAATTTCTTTGCATCTTCCCTCAAGTCAGATGGCTCCTTATGGATTTAATGAAGAGTCCAACTTGAGGAGAACACTATTCCTTTTCTTTCAGGGGAGCAAGACTAAAAGTCATGAGCAATTATTAGAGTAGCAGGCCCATCACAATAAAGAGGGTAAGAGAGAAAGATAGAAGAACCAAATTACTGTACTGTACCGATTCTGTAAAGAAAATTGATCCACCTGGGCATCTGCCTGGGAATCCGTGTCAAGGCAAGAGTATCTCGCAGAGGTATTTATGGGCTTCAAAGTGGCAGGCTTACACGGATGGAATCATTCCTAGCAGGGGCCGCTCCTCTGTTAGGGTGGAGGAGCATTGCGCGCCCCCCCGCCAGCAGCAGAAGCTGCAAACCTTTCAGAACTGCGTTTATTATCCTTTTGTTGTTAAAGGGTTAGGGCCATGGGGGTGACGATCCCTCAGAGCGCATGTGTGTTTGGCCGGCCGCCTAGGCAGGCCAGGGCTGGAGAGAGCATGCACAGGCTCCCAATCTGCCTGCTCCCGGCCAATCCTGACGCAGCTCTGAGCAGCAACAGGATTGGCCGCAGCGACGATGGAAAGGGGAGTGGCACAGGTAAGCGAATCACGCAAGTTTTTTTATTTGTTAAATGTACCCACCCTTCCCCCCAGCTATCCTCCACGCGCATCACCCTTGTTAGTGCAGTGATTCGCAAATGTTTCCTGTTTCCTAGTAATGCAGACATGCCACATAATTCTTCAAGAAATGGATTGTTGCAAAGTGGCTAATTCTGTACTAACAAACCTAAAATTGACAAAAAATATTCTGTAGTAATGAACTCATAACTGACAAAAGATTGTGTAATTAGCTAACATCCTTAGCCAGGTAGAACCTCAATACCCTTTAACATCTTAAGAAAGTAAAGGCCTCTTTGCTGGAGAAGGAGTTTGGAAAAAGGTTTGAAGAGAAATCGTCTGACATTTAAGCTTGGTAAAATCTTTAGGACAAAACTGTTTTCCTGGCAACACTACCCTTATTAGAGCCTCCAGCATTTCGTCATTTTGTGTTCTGCTACTAAACCACGAAACTGGCAAATGAGCATGATGCCACGATAAAGCACACGTTGGCTGCTAAAAAATAAACAAAAAGGTCTAAGAAAATGTTTTCGGCACATCTGATTATCGGTTTACTTTTTTCTCACAAAACTGCTGCCTGACTGAAACGTGTCTCTGACTACAATGTATTAGCCATGAAGCATTTTCTGTTGTGCTAATTCACAGACCGGGTGAAGAGTTCGTGGAAGAGGAAGAGCAAGCTAAGGTGGATGCCCTTTGGCCCAAAAGATGGTCGTGGGAATATCTGAAAAGGAATCTCAACTGGTGAATGTATTGGTGACTGAAACTGCAGAGAAGAATCAGAGCACTAGGGGAAAGAAGAGGGAGAAGGCAACATGAGATAGGCTTGGCTTACTGTGAGAAAGTAGCCTCTTTCTAGCATGGTTACCCCCACTTTTGGACTATTTGATTGTGTGTATCAGTGTGTTTTTACTGTGTCACTGGGATGCTGCTAGCCAGGACACCAGTGCTCAGAAATAAAAACCTATATGTCGGTGTTTTGTGCCTGTCTCCCTGGGATCTGCTGGTCAGGACCCCAGTGCTCATAGTTTATGGCCTAATGTGTGTGTCTGTATAGTGCTCGACTGTGTCACCGAGGCTCTGCTAATCAGAACTTCAGTGCTTATGCTCTCTCTGCTTTTAAATTTGTCACTGTAGGCTAGTGACTTCATTTACCAATTTTAATTGGCACACTGGACCCCACTTGTAAGTCCCTAGTATATAGTACCTCGGTACCCAGGGATTGGGGTTCCAGAAGATCCATATGGGCTGCAGCATGTCTTTTGCCACCCACAGGGAGCTCGGACAAACCCTTGCACAGGCCTGCCATTGCAGCCTGCGTGAAATAACACACACGTTATTTCACAGCCATTTTCCCTGCACTTAAGTAACTTATAAAAGTCACTTATATGTCTAACCTTCACTTGAAGGTTAGGTGCAAAGTTACTAAGTATGAGGGCACCCTTGCACTAGCAAAGGTGCCCCCACATAGTTCAGGGCCCTTTCCTGGGACTTTGTGAGTACGGGGACACCATTACACACGTGCACTACATATAGGTCGATACCTATTTGTAGCTTCACAATGGTAACTCTGAATATGGCCATGTAACATGTCTAAGATCATGGACTGTCCCCCTCATTCCAAATCTGGTATTGGGGAGCCAATTCCATGCATCCTGGGGGCTCCACCAGGGATCCCCAGTACTGCCAAACCAGCTCTCTGAGGCTTGCACTGACTTCGGATCAACCACAGCCTGCTCCAGGAACCTCTGTAACAGCAACAAAGTATACACAAGGGATACTTTTCCTCTGCAACTTCATCTCCAGCCAGCAACTGCAACAGTTTCCACTGTGTGCACGCTATGAGGACTCCCTGTCTTCACCCTGCACCAGAAGGACTGAAGAAATCTCCTGTGGGGGTGATGGAGTTCCTCTCCTGCTCCAGCAGGCACCTTCTAAGATGACGACTGGTACCCTTGGACTCCTCTCACAGCGACGAGCATGCTCCTAAGGACACAGAGATTGGACCCCATCGACGTACACTGTCCTGAGGTCCTGCTGACGCAATTTGGAGGAGGTAAGACCTTGCCTTCCCTGAAAGCGACGGTCCCCTTGTGTACTGCGTCTTCTTCACCTCTTGAGGCCTCTGTGCAATATTTGCAAAATTCCTTCATGCACTGCCTGGCCCAGGTCCCCAGCACTCCATTCTGCAACGCTCAACTCACTGAGTTCTTCTGATGGCGTGGGACCTTCCTTTGTTGTGCTGCAACAACTGCGTTTTGCACCTTCTTTGTCCCCGTGTCCTGGGACTCCTGTGGGTGCTGCCTGGCATCCTGAGGGCTCTCTAAAGTGCTGACAGCCCCCTCTTCCTCCTCACACAGAGCTGAGGCCCCCAGGTCCCTCCTGGGTCCAGCCAGCGCCATTTTGACGCAAAACGCACTTTTGTTGTAACCAAGGCCTGTTGGCAACTTCCAACACAAAATCACGTCTGCATCCATCTTCACGTCGTGGGACCTCTTTTGCATAACGCAGGAACCTGCTGGCATCTTCCTAGGGTGCATCTCTTCAGTCTTCGACTAACCGTGCATTCTTCTTTTGCACCCTCTTCTGGGTTGGCAGGGGCTCCTGTCCTTTCTGGAACTTCTTTCGACTTCTGAACTTGGTCCCCTTCTTTTGCAGGTCTTCGGGTCCAGGAATCCAGCAGTTGTTTGCAGAATTGGTTGGTTACTGTAAAATCCCGATCACAAGGTGTAGTGTGTCCTAAGGAAACTTGCAGTACTTTACTCCTGCTTTTCTGGGCTCTGGAGTGGGGTAATTTACTTACCTTTACTGTATTCTTACTGTCCCAGCGATTCTGCACAGACTACACTTGTCTAGGGGGGAATTTGTGATTTGCATTCCACTTTCTTAGTATATGGTTTGTGTTGCCCCAGACCTATTTCCCCCCATTGCATTCTATAGTATTTCCTATTGTTTGCACTGTTCTATGACTATTTACTTGTCTAATTTTGGTGTCTAGTGTATATATTGTGTATAATACTTACCTCCAGAAGGAGTAATGTCTCTAAGATATTTTTTGTACTGTTCCACCCAAATAAATACCTTTATTTTTGGTAACACTGAGTATTGTCTTTACTTTTGTATAATTACTGAGTAACTATTAGTGGTATTGCATGAACTTTGCATGTCTCCTAGTTCAGCTTACGCTGCTCTGCTATAGCTACATTTATCAGCCTAAGCTGCTAGAACACTACTACTTCACTAATAAGGGATAACTGGACCTGGTATAAGGTATAAAGTACCCAAGGTACCCACTACAAACCAGGCCAGCCTCCTACACTTACACACAAAGGCAGACACTTTGGTCCTATGCTATGAACACAAACTGAATATATGTTTCTGCAAGTAAAATAAATGTAGTCATATTTGCCACAGAAAAGGCGCGATTCGCAAAATGTTTATAAGTTGCAGAACGTGAGTGGTAGCACAAATGTACAGAATGTGCTTCTTTTTCACATAGTCGTTGTGGTGTAGATACACACCAATGAAAAATAGTTTTCACAGGAAAATACGGAGTGCACATTTTTAAGGGGAATGCACTAAAGAAACGTACATTCACGAAAATGAAACAATACATACGTTTTCTACAAGAAGAAAACATACTGACCTAAAAGACATGAGGATAACTATATTTGGTCTGAAAATAATACATACATTGATTTAGTGAAGGAAGGCAAAATGCATATTCTTCCCCAAGTAAAAACTATACTTATTTTATGCATAATTCATGCCAACCATACATAACCTATGGCTAGAAACAAGCAAAATAATTCTGAACCAATTTAGGAAACCGTACTAAATCGGCGTCTTTAAAGTACAATTAGGCAAGCGTGCAGGTTTGATAATTTATGGAATTCAAATAGCTTTCCAGTAGTACAATTTCAAAGCAGCACAAAGTGCAAGTTTTCATATAGTTTGAGAAATATTTATCACAGCTGATAAAATCAGGTGCTATAAATACCACCCAATTACGAGTTGCTGGGCAATGAAGAATAATGTGGATTTAGGTGCTCACTGCACCCAAATCTACATGTGCCCTGATTTAACTGGCATTTTTGTTTGATCATCCGATATTTATTTTGGGGATGTGATTTTAGCAAAAAACATTCATAATTCGGATCAGTTCAGTAATCGCGCATAATTAAAGTTAATAGCAAACTCATAAATAGAGACCGAAGTGTAGAATTGCATACGTGGGTACGGAGTCCACTAGCGTGGTGGTATATATCTGGGCTTTTATCCACGATCCCACCGCACGCCCAGTGCTTAATTTGTGCTTCTTGGTTCCGGTGCTAAGCACCGGCAGTTATTTTTGAGGGCCGGCACTTAGTCTTCTGCCTCAAGCATTTGCTGCGAGCAAAAAGACACATATGGAAAAGACAGAGGAAGAGAAAAAAGGAAAAAGCGTCACAAAGGAAGAAAGCTGCAAGAGTGCGCTGAAGGGGCGGGGGGTTGAAGAGGCCCGAGATGGCTTCCGGATTACGCTGCCTCAGTACTCTGGGCTCGGACATTTAACCGCAGCAGCCGCGTGTTTAAGAGGAGGGCATTGGGCACCAGCACCTTTTTATTTACAAATTAAGTACTGCGCACGCCCATGACTTTCACTCGTTCATGACCTTGCCTTTCAAAAATCTTTTGTTTTTGTTGGTAACTGCTTTCTTTGCGTGTGCCCCACCTTAGGGTAGTTTTGTTACGGCCTCGACCATCGACCCTGTTACATGGATAAATGCCCTATTGCCAGTGGCGTAGCGTGGGTTGTCAGCACCCGGGGCAAGGCAAGTAATTTGCGCCCCCTAACCCGGGGCAAGGCAAGTAATTTGCGCCCCCTAACCCGTGGATTTAGTCTCTTCCAAGATGTAGTGCCCGGTGCGGCCGGCCCCCCTGCACCCCCCACGCTACGCCACTGCCTATTGCTGATGTCTGACTGCAAGCGAACTTCTTTTTCCTTTTGTCTCCATCATTCGCGCTCACGGCGACACTATTAATCGGCTTGCTGTGTCAACTGTTTTATTCTTTATTTTCAGTTTGTGTGGCAAGTAAGTTCCAGTTAGAAATTTACAACGATAATAGCTCTAAAGCGAGACCTATTGCATTGCAAATGTGTGTTTTCCTTGGCGGGGAAACAAACATATTTCCTCTTTGAGAGAACCCTTCTTCTACCACCACCAAATGTAGGGGTGATCCCTTCTGGTTTCCTTCCTTGAAGCGGTTTCCAGGATAAACGCGTTAGATCAGCATTTGGAAATGCCCAGTAGCATACGGGTTGCACCTAGTTCCCACATATTGCCTAGGATTTAATGCGTTTTATTTTCCACACTTACAGTGAAGAAATCTGCAGCAATACATTTCTGGTCAGAGTAAATGGTGATATTTTTGACTGTAAATGTACGTTTACAACCAAAAATAGCTTTGTGATGTAAGCCTATAGTGCTCTCAAGAAAGTCTCAGAATACAATCGTTTTTCATTTGAAATAAACACAATTTCCTCTGTTACAACAAGAAATTCGAACTTTCCATCAACTACACTAATACATGCGGGCAGGCAATCAGCCTTTTTTTACATCCTCCTCAACATTTACTCGTTTGGGCGCCCATTGGACAACTTTCCAAAGTAGCACATCCCCGTCAGGGATCCCACTCAGTTGCCGACCACTTCCTGATGGGCAGTATTCCTATCAGCCACTTACTCACGTCTTGGCAGGGATGTGCGTATGTGGGGTTGAGAGGGTGTGAGGGGGCCATGTACTGTTGACCTACGCTTTATATTGTTCTCACAAAAAAGTGTATAGCACAAAATCACACTCAACAACTTGAAACGTGCCTACGCAAAAGTGCAATACTACGACAGAATAGTTTCTACTGATTGAAGGCTGAAATGGAAGGAAGGTTACTAAAATAATGTACAGCAAAAAGGGCAGTTCTCTGCTGCTAAATTTGGTGGTCGGGTATGGAAAACCATGTAGTTCATTACAGCTTAGTGCCTAAATCTCACTAGCCCCCTAGGCCAGTGCTTCCCAAACGTTTCGGATCCATGACCAAATTTTAAGAATGTCAAACGTTCGCGACTCACACAACTTTAATGGATATCAGGTAGGGGCTATTTTTTTTTTTTATGTAGTAGGTATGTTTTTAAAATGCAGTGAATTACCGAAATTAAATTCTTCAGTTTTTTTTGGGGAGTTCCTCTGTAAAAAAAAAAAAAAAAAAAAAGCAATAGTTTCCAAATGTCACGACCCTGACCATGCTCTTCCATTTGTCTTTATCAGACTGTGGAAAAGATAGATCTGCCCACTAAAGTGGGAGATGGTGAACAGTGCTGGAACACGTTTCAGAGTGGGGAGCTGGCCTGTGGCATACGTTCACTAAAATCACAAGGCTTCTGAAAAATCTTGGTGTTGACACCGGTAGATTACAGCAAATCCGTAAAACCCATTCTGCAGCAGAGTATGGGGTAAAGCCTCGCATCAATTTTTTGTGTTAAAACTATGCCCAGTGTTGCACTGTGGACTCATTTCCTGAGTTTTATATAGCATGACCACTGCCCAAGGGCACTGGTTCACTTTACAAGAAGACCAGATAACATTATATAAGGCCAGATGCATTTTATTTCAAGTACAGGAGATTAAATGATTTACCCAGAGCCAACGCTGGGAATCTAACCTGGCTCCACAGTTCCAAAGTCGACAGCTCTGGATGTTAGGCCACATCCATATTTTTCAACTTATGTGTAAAAGTCATACACAAGTGAGATGACTATGTATGGCTATGCATAGTGAGCACATTCTTTGCTGAAATGTCTTTCTGAAGTACAAAGAAAATAAAGAATAAACACAAAACAATAAACGCAAAAACACAGCAGCAAAAAATACTAGAAGGTTCACCCGGAATATTGCTTGGCTATATTTGCAAGGGTTTGATTTAAAACCTGACTGAGACCAGTGATGCTGGGACAATATTCAGAGTGGGGTGCTGACATCAATATTACATCACTGAAGTCCCAGGGACGATGAACAATACTATCTTCACACAAAGAACAAAAGTCCATAAAATATATTTAGCAGGAGAGTGGTATTGGTGTTGTGTAGTTGGTGTTTTATTTTGGAGTATACTGGTGCAAATACATGAAAGCATCATGTGGTAGCACACAGTCATTTATTTACAAGACAGCACATTTTCCATTAATATGGTCAATAAATGTGCCCAAACATACATAAACAGGGTTTCAGTGAATATTTATCATTTGAGCATCACAAACTAAAAGTGCCTAGATTTCATATGATCATATTAAAATCTTTGTTTCAATCACAGTGTGGAATTACAAAAAATATGCTTTATTTTGGTTTTTCTAACTGCTGATACACTCTGAAATATATGTACAGTTAATTTACAGGTATTTAAATTTTGTTGTTACAAAAAATGACATTCTACATCCCGTTCATTTACACTTCATGTACCCAGCAAAATTGTCATAGTTCACTATAAGACCCTCCTCTCACTTTGCAGTAAGAAAAAGAAAATCAAACACCAATCCCCATGTTAAAAGAATAAGAAACAACTTGTCAGACACCATGGCCTGACATTTGAGCTTTTTCTTTGACGCACAGCAAATGTAGTGATAGAAATACAAAACATAATGGCATATTTATTTATTGCCCTTTAGAGACTCAACAGAACTGGCTAGCAAGCCACCAGTCGTCACGACTCACAGTTTGGTAAACACTGCTCTGTGCAAAGGTGTTGGCTATAAGGAAAGTTGCCTTCCAAGAATGCTGTAAGTCAGCCTAATGAATTAGAACACAAGGGGTAATACATCAACTCTGAGAACACTCCATTAAGGTCTGAAGGGAGAGAAGGTCTCCTTATTGATTGAAAACCTTTAATCCCTTCTAGCTTTTGGGAAAAATATTTGCTACAAACATCTATGGCTCCTAGCTATACCATTATAAAAGTAAACTGTAGCCTAGCTTCCTCCAACTAGAGAATACAAGGGATACCACCTCCTTAGGATAAATGGTATTGGTAAATGTTTTATAGATTCACCAGATTCAGAATGTCTCCGATTTAAAGGCATGGGGTGTCCCAGTGGAAGGACACAGCCTTCTCAAAAGCATCCAGTCAATCTTCTGGAAGACTGAATTGTACATATTGCATGAAGTTAGGAGCCGTCTGCAACGCTGAATGATAGAAGGCTGTGGTGCAGGATTTGGCCCCAAACTTGACGGGAGATATAAACTCCAGGGCAGCCTTTTATGTGGATGCTCAGGGATGCAGAAGATCTGAACTGCTATGGCAACTCTTTGTCTATTAAGTGCTTTTGCTCTTGTTAGTTGGATGAGGGTTTATTTAATAAAGCATAAAACCTGGAGGCGTAATGTGGGCATTTTTTCATATTTGGAAGCACATCTATGAGGAGGAATCCCTACCCACTGGTTAGCGCCCACTCGTGATTTTGATGAAGTCATGCTTAGTGAGCCTGCTTCCAAATTCTGAGCTCCCAGTTAATAGTCTGCCATAATGTGGAGAACCCTAAAATTAGGAAGGAAGAAAGGAGTGCATCCTTGGTTGTTCAGATGATCAATTCGACGCCATGTTGTCTGTCCAAATCAATGAAGAGTTTGAATTGACAGCTGGAAGAAATGATTTGACAGCTAACTGGACTGCTCTCAGCGCTAAGGCTTATGTTGTAGGACTTATTCTGACCACGTGCCTTAAATTTGAAGGTGCTCCATGTGTGCCCCTATTCCAGAAGTGAAGAATCAGTCACTGTAGACTGTGATAGAACATCCTGATGAAATGGGATATACTGTAGAAGGCTGCACCCAGCAACACAAAGTAAGACTGAACTGTAGCCTCTCTGTAAGGGTCAACTTGTCTTCTTAGTTGCTTGAATATTGGCAGCACTGTTCCGCTAGACAATATTGCATCGGTCTCATCTGAAGTCATGCATGCAGAATTCAGATTGGTAGAAGTAAGTCTCTGCCAAAGGATACACTTTTGCCATGTGCTTCCCCGGGAGTAGTGAATGGATATTACCAGATGCAGGTATTGCTGAACCTGTTGAGACATAGATTATTTCAAAAATAAGTTACCTAAGGAAGGGTGTACAAAAATGTTTGAGTTGTGTGCAGCCTCTGACACTGACTGCAAGAGAGTTATTGTTGCAGACATGAGCAGCAAGAGCTCATGTTCAATTGCTGCCCAACATAAATCTCAGAAGGGTGATCTCTTGCGGTTTTAGGGCCGTTTCACTGCAAGTGTCCACATTTCTCCTCGCTAGAATCTGTGAAAGTAAGAAATGTGTTTCTAATTCTGCACTTAGAGAGAGAGGCGTTATCGCATCTTCTACTACTAACATTTGTAATGAAAGCTAGCAACTTACAGGCACTGCTTCACACCTCATGTTCACTATGTGCAGGGACTTCCAGCCCAGGCTGCCTAAGGGACACATTGAAGACTAGGCCTCTAGAGAGGCATCCGGCCCAAGCCGTTGGGGCTTTTCAGTAAACTCAATCCCTTGTAGAGACAATTGTGAGTTGCTGAGTGAAAGTATTGGCCCTACAACAAGATTCATCTTCTAGCCGGAGTACTCTGTCTAACTCTACTGCTCACAATTTTACAGTGTTACTTAAAGACCACAGAGAGCAAATGAAGTGAACAATCATGGATTGAACAAGCAACACATACCTTAAACAGATGTCTCCTGTCTCCGTGATATTTGGATGCCAAATTCTGGTTGAGCACTTCACCTTTGGAGGCTGGTAGAAAAAACAACAAGATTACTATAATATAATACAGTGCTACCAGAGCTCTCTCGCTGCATAAACTACACTACAAAAGCGTGACATTCTCATCAACTAGGAAAAATATACTTTTAAGTATATCGGTTATTAGCTTAAGCTGAATTGCACTGGCCTATGTGTGTACTAATACATGACAGAGCCAGTCATTAACAAGGGGGTAGTCTACATGAAAATGTCTCCCCCAGAACATGAGATGGCAGAAATACAAAGTATTTCTACCCTAAAACAATAATTGTATACACATTGAGACCAACAAGTGATTACAAGAGAAAGAAAACTAACATATCTGCTGCAAGTTTGAAGTATACATTGATAGAAGAATTGTAAATATACCAATAACATAGAATGTACTTCATGCACCGCAGAAAACGTCCTCATTACGACATAATGTGCCAAGATATGTGTTGAACTACCACTGTGTGTGGATCATCAAATCACATTTATTAAATATGCATGCCTGTGAAGCATTTCCTTTGGCCAAAAAAATGCAATTAACAATGTACAACACTCTGCACAGCCATTATTACGCAACTGTAAAATGACAGATTTTCCTCTAACCAGATGAGGCCTATGCTGATGGTCAAGAGTTACTGAGGATTTTTCATATCGTCCAACTTAACAGTTGGAGGACACAGTACTGATTTTTAAAGATGTAATGAAAATAAGTGTATTTTAGATACATGAAGTGATTTTGAAGTCTCTAATGGATTTGTTCCCTGGTTAGGTTTCCCTACCTACATGTGCTCTAGGTCTTACTCACAATGGAAGATCAGCTCATTGTGTTGGAGGCTGCGGTCCCAGTATAAATCTGTTTTCCAATCTTAGTTAAACAGTTGGCAAGCTTGCTCAAGGTTTTTAGTTTTGTCAAGGCAACATTACCCCCTTATGAATACTGTCACCTGTGGAAAAATCTCGCCACAGTAGAGTCTTGCCACAGAACAGCTAAGATGAGAAACCGTAGGCAAGGGCTGGTCCGAAGTAAGTCGAGTCTAAGGCAACATTGGGAAGAAAGGACAATTGTTTTCTAAATCCCTGCTTGCTCAGATGAAATTGAATGTGTGGCTCAACGGAGAACTGCAATGCTCTGCTACTTTGAGGTAACAATGCCTAAGAGGAAAGCTACTTTTCAGAAGGGTGCAGCTTTGCACATAAGCTCCAAATATGAGCCTAAGAGCTGATCCAAGACAATGTTTAGTTTCCAAGGAAGAGCTAGTCTACCATAGGTAGAAACAGCAGACAGTGGTCCTTCTAAAAATAAAACACCTATTGATATCTACTAACATAAACAAAGAGGTCCAGAATCAACCTTTCCTGTATAGCATCCAAGTGTGCTTTCATAGAAGAAGATAAATAGCATGTTTTAACCAGGGATTATAGATATGGCAAAATATTTCTTCACTGCACTTTAGGGAGACCTTCCAATACTCATAGACTGAATACTGTTCACTTTCAGGGACGGAAAAGTGTTTTGAAATATTTTGCACATGCTCAGGATAGAAGTTCTGGTTTCCAGGGTAATCTCCTGGTAGTGGGTTTCATAGTGGTCAAGGGTTATGACCCAAAACTATCAGGATTACTCTGGTTCTGAATTCTTTCAGGGCCCTGAAATGAAAAGAAACACAGGAAGAAATGCAGAGAACTATTTTCAATCAGTTACTGAAAGGCACTTTCCCTTTCAGCAAGTTCCTTGGTGAATGGACTCCAAGCTACAGCACTAGTCGTTTGTAGGACAAAGCCCAACAGGCATCCCAGCTCTCTGGTTTGATAAAGACTTCTTTGAGACATTCTGAAAGCTTCCCTGGGAATGCATTCTACCCACTGCTTACAATTGGCTTGGTGTTCTGCAACTCACAATTGCTTGATTTGTATTTCTTGGATTCATTTGTTTTAGGCTGGCCAGTTTAGAGCTAATCCCTCCTGTAGAGGATAGCCTGTTTACCAGAGCCCCTTGCATTCTTCCACGAGTGCTCACTTTCTGTGAACAGGCCTTTAAATTATTCTCTTATCTTGTTACATTTACTGTGTATTCAAAGGCAGAAGTCAAATGTCCGTCTCAGTCTTCTGAGGAAGGTTGGTGTTTACTTTTCTCATTCTAACATCAAAGTGAGTGAGTGGATTTAGGTAACAATCTTGCCGTGAAAGGAAAAGCTTTTTTCTAGCAGGCAACAAAACGTATATGTAAATAAACTGTGCAAATATTTCCAAATATATCAGAATTAGGAAAACACAAAGTAAGGACTTTTTAAAAACAAATTCGGAAGTATAATGGAAACAATAATTGAATACAATCAAAACACTAGGTGATGCCATTTCCATACATTGTTTGAGCACCGTTTAGTTTTATCAGTCAAACTGTATGTCTGTGCAAATGAAATGGTAATTTCAACTGAAAATGTGTTGTCTGTAATGGCAGCGCACTACCAGACCATGCATACTCCACACTACACCACTTCACAACACTCTATTACGACACTTTACTCTACTCAATGCCACTCCACACCACTTAATTCTAAGCAACTCTACATCCTGTCACTCTACAATACTATTCGACAACTCTCTACGCCACTTCTATGCACCACACTATTTCACTCTACCCCATGACACCACTCGGGCACTCCACTCCATACCACTTAACTCCATGACACTCTACTCCACAGTATTCAACTCCCTCTTTGCACTTCAACGACAGTCCATACTTACACCCCGTCTCTACTCTGCACCTTTGTACTCTAAGATACTGCACCCACAACACTAACGTGTAGCCATGCTGATGTACAACATATCCAAAGCACATTGACAAAGCCAATAGTTCCTACATAAACTAATCATCTTGGCGTTTTCACTGCTTTTTGAAGAAGAGACCAATTTAGTTTGAAGGCGATTATAAACTCCTAAATTTTGACAGAGGATCTTGTTGGCGAGATCACACTTATGATGTTCTGAGATTTTTCTGCTCAAGTCTTCCACTTGCAGATGTTGCAGTCCTGGTATCTTAACCTCTGTTGTATGTTTTTGCTATAAACTTTTGTAAGTAATTAGAGTATTAGTTTAGAGGGGTGAGAACTCACCTCAAATAATAATCACAATCAGGGTAAGCTACTAGAGTCGCTAAATAAACATGTGCTTAACATTCTGTTAGCTTGTCATAAAGCAGTCAGGCTTAACTTACAGGCAATGTACGAAGTATTTATGCAGCATCCAAACAGTAATAATGAGAAAATACAACACAGAAATAAATCCCAATTTAATTTAGAAAAACAGTACATTTTAATAAATAAACTGAGACCAAAATGCCAAAGTCCCAATCAGTAGAACCAGAGATATGAATTTTTAAAGTCTGAATTACAAATAGCACCAAAAGCACAAAACGGATCAGATAGAGGGATCAGGTTTGTTCCAGTGGAAAGTTTAACTACTGACTTTAAAGGAGAAAAGGTATTTCTTCATAAGTCGTTGACAGAGCAAGCTGGATCTGAAGCCAGTTTCCACAACTGGGTTGCCGAAGAGCATGGTCCTGGTGCGGCTGCCACCGAAGGTGGGAACGATCTGAGCAGGCAATATTTAAAGTCCTTGCCTGGGAAGGCCTTGACATCGATTGGATGCTGACAACATCAGTCCTGATGAAGCCCTCTATGTTCGGGCTTAGAATCTTTTCTGGAAGTCAAATCTCCTTCAGAAAGGCAAAGCAAAAAGCTGAGGCCACCCTGCTATGCAACATAAATGGCTGCAGCTTAGACAGCGATCCCGGTCAGCTCTAGTAGTTGCAGGGAAATGGCATTTAGAAGTTTGTTGGATTCCTGTACCTCAAACAGGATGTAGGCCAACTGACCCTCTGAGTTATGGCTGAGCTCCCGGGTTCAAGGCAAGCAGGTCCAATCTTCCTTCAAGTTTCAAACAGCATGACACACCTTCTGTTATTCACATGTCAGATCCAGGAGTGTTCTTAGTAGAGGTCTGAGGTCTACTTTCATGTTCAATGCAAGCCTGTGGGTGGGTTAGTCCTCCCCTTAAACCAGTTCTGGTCAGTTCCTCCAGTTTAGTAGCAGCCAGACTACAGAGACAAGGGGGTGGGAGAGTGAGGGTGGGTGGGGAAGATATTGCTAGGTCTGGGTGTGAGCTTCAGTTGCCAGTGACAAAGGCATCCCTTGAAGCTCAGGAAGAGGCTGGGCATACCCCCAGGCAATCCAGCTATCAGGGGCTATATGGCAGGTGGACACTGTCAGGAAAGCCTTTTGGTTCCAAAACAGTAATATAAAATCCAACTAGACCATTAAGTTGGATTTCAAATTATTGTTAAAATGGCTTCTGGAACGAACCATTGTACTAGCTGCTCTTTGCCTGAATTTAGCACTTAAATGTAATAGTGTAATAGTGTAGATCAGTGTTAACTATGGCCGTGCCATAGTGAAAAACTACTTTGGAGGTCTTTTACTGCCAAGACTATAATTATATATATATATATATATATATATATATATATAAAAATATAAATAAAACGTCATCCTAACTATAACTTCCCTGTAACCTTTGTTTTTTTTTCAGTGAATATGATATATATGGAAAATGTCACTTACCCAGTGTACATCTGTTCGTGGCATGTTCCGCTGCAGATTCACATGCTGTGCACTGTTCCTGCCATCTAGTGTTGGGCTCGGAGAGTTACAAGTTATTTTTCTTCGAAGAAGTCTTTGAGTCACGGGACCGAGTGTCTCCTCCCTTTTTCTCCATTGCGTATGGGCATCGACTCCATCTTAGATTGTTTTCCCGCATAGGGTGAGGTAGGAGTGGTAGAATGAGAATAGTAAAGATGTCCGTGCCATGGAATAGATATGTATGTACATATTTTGTGCTAAAGGAATGTTTATTTACATATATACAATTTCTAATTGCAACTTAAATGGCTACAGGCTCCCGGGGAGGTGGGAGAGCGCATGTGAATCTGCAGCAGAACATGCCACGAACAGATGTAGATTGGGTAAGTGACATTTTCCGTTCGATGGCAAGTGTAGCTGCAGATACACATGCTGTGCATAGACTACAAAGCAATAATCCTCCCAAAAGTGGTGGTCAGCCTGTAGGAGTTGAAGTTGTTTGAAATAATGTTCTTATTACAGCCTGTCCTACTGTGGCTTGTTGTGTTGCGAACACATCTACACAGTAGTGTTTGATAAACATATGCGGTGTGGACCAAGTGGCTGCCTTACAAATCTCTGTCATTGGTATATTATCTAGAAAGGCCATTGTTGCTCTTTTCTTTCTAGTGGAATGTGCCTTTGGTGTAATGAGTAGCTCTCTTTTAGATTTTAGGTAACAAGTTTGTATGCATTTCACTATCCATCTGGCTATGCCCTGTTTGGATATAGGGTTACCAGAATGGGGTTTTTGGGAAGCGACAAACAATTGTTTAGTTTTACGAAATGGTTTTGTTCTGTCTATATAGTACATTAGTGCTCTTTTTATGTCTAATGTATGCAGTGCTCTTTCTGCTACTGAGTCTGACTGTGGGAAGAAGACTGGGAGCTCCACAGTTTGGTTTAAATGAAACAGTGAGATGACTTTTGGCAGAAAGTTTAGATTTGTGCGGAGAACTATTTTATGTTTGTATACTTGTATAAAGGGTTCTTTAATAGTGAACACTTGTATTTCACTAACTCTTCGTAGTGAAGTGATAGCTACTAGAAATGCCACCTTCCAAGTTAAGAATTGGATTTGGCAAGAATGCATGGGTTCAAAGGGTGGACCCATGAGTCGTATAAGTACAATATTAAGATTCCACGAAGGTACTGGTGGGGTTCTTGGAGGTATGATCCTTTTTAGTCCTTCCATAAAGGCTTTAATGACTGGTATTCTAAATAGTGATTTTGTGTGTTTAATCTGCAAGTAAGCACAGATTGCAGTGAGATGTATTTTGATGGAAGAAAAAGCGAGATTTGCTTTCTGTAGGTGTAGTAAATAACCTACAATGTCTGAATGGAGGCATCTAACGTATGATGTGTTTTGCTTGGCAGTAGAAGACAAACCTTTTCCATTCATTCGCATAGCAATGCCTGGTGGTAGGTTTTCCTGCTTGTTTAATGACTTCCATACACTCATTTGGAAGATTTAGATAGCCAAACTCTAAGATTTCAGGAGCCAAATTGTTAGGTTGAGCGTCGCTGGATTGGGGTGCCTGATCTGTTGTTTGTGTTGTGTTAACAGATCTGGTCTGTTTGGAAGTTTGATGTGAGGTACTACAGAGAGGTCCAACATTGTGGTGTACCACGGTTGGTGTGCCCACGTTGGTGCTATGAGTATTCGTTTGAGTTTGTTTTGACTCAGTTTGTTGACTAGAAAAGGAATGAGTGGGAGAGGGGGAAAAGCGTAAGCAAATATCCCTGACCAACTGATCTATAGAGCATTGCCCTTCGACTGAGGGTGTGGGTACTTGGACGCAAAGTTTTGGCATTTTGCGTTTTGTTTTGTGGCGAACAGATCTATGTCTGGTGTCTCCCACTGGCAAAATAATTTTTGTAGTATCTGGGGATGGATTTCCCACTCGTGAGTTTGCTGGTGATCTCGACTGAGATTGTCCGCTAATTGATTGTGAATGCCTGGAATATATTGCGCTATTAGGCGAATGTTGTTGTGAATTGCCCAATGCCAATTTTTTTGTGCTAGGAGGCATCGTTATGGAGTGTGTCCCCCCGTTTGTTTAGGTAGTACATTGTTGTCATATTATCTGTTTTGACAAGAATGTGTTTGTGTGCTAGAAGAGGTTGAAATGCTTTTAGTGCTAGGAAGACTGCTAGCAGCTCTAAGTGATTTATATGTAGTTGTTTCTGTTGACTGTCCCATTGTCCTTGTATATTGTGATTGTTGAGGTGTGCTCCCCACCCCATCATTGATGCATCTGTTGTGAGAATGGCGTGAGGCACAGGGTCTTGAAAAGGCCACCCCTTGTTTAAATTTAAGGGGTTCCACCATTGAAGCGAATAGTGTGTTTGGCGGTCTATCAACACTAGATCTTGGAGTTGACCCTGTGCCTGCGTCCATTGTTTTGCAAGGCACTGCTGTAAGGGACGCATGTGTAGCCGCGCGTTGGGACAATTGCGATGCATGATGCCATCATGCCTAGGAGTTTCATGACAAATCTGACTGTGTAGTGCTGATTTGTTTGTATCTTTGGTACCATGGTGTGGAATGATTGTACCCTTTGTGGGCTTGGACTGGCAATCGCTTTCTGAGAGTTGAGTGTTGCTCCAAAGTTTTCTTGAAGTTGGGATGGTTACAAGTGTGATTGTTGGTAATTTATAGAAAACCCTAGGTTGTGTAGGGTATCTATTACGTAACGTGTGTGATTTTGACACTGCTGTTGAGTGTTGGCTTTTATTAGCCAATCGTCGAGATATACGTGCATGTGTTGTCTCCTTATATGGACCGCTACTACAGCGAGGCATTTTGTAAATACTCTAGGGGCTGTTGTTATACCAAAGGGTAATACTTTTAATTGGTAATGCTTTCCTTGTATAACAAACCTGAGGTATTTTCTGTGAGATGGATGGATGGGTATATGAAAATAAGCATCTTTTAAATTCAGTGTTGACATGTATTCTCCCTGCTTTAGTAAGGGGACTACATCTTGTAGTGTCACCATGTGAAAGTGTTCTGATTTGATGAATAGGTTGAGAGTCCTGCGATCTAAAATTGGTCTTAGTGTTTTGTCCTTTTTGGGAATAAGGAAATATAGGGAATAAACCCCTGTTCCTTTTTGTTGGTGAGGTACTAGTTCTATGGCTTGTTTTGCTAATAGTACCTGCACCCCTGTTTGTAACATTGCTAGATGTTGTGACGACAGTTTGTGCGCTCTTGGGGGAATATCTGGAGGAAAATGTGTGAATTCCATGCAGTATCCATGTTGGATAATTGATAGGACTCATGTGTCTGTGGTTATGTCTGACCAATGTTTGTGGTAAAATCTCAGTCTTCCTCCCACAGGTGATGTGTGTTGGGGGAGGCTGACAGGCAAGTCACTGCTTGTTATTAGTGGCCTGCTAAGTGGGCTGAAATTTCCCCCTTGACCTTGGGAACTGTCCCCTGAAGGACCCGGAAAACTCCCCTCTCTGATATTGTGATTGGTAGGTGGGTTTTGTTTGAGAGGTGGATGTTTCTGAAGGCTGTTGTCTGAAACCTCCCCTATATTGCGGTTTTCTGAATGTCCCTCTAAATTGGGACGAGTAGAGCGCTCCCATGGCTTTGGCCGTATCGGTGTCCTCCTTCATTTTTTCAATGGCTGTGTCCACTTGTGGTCCAAACAATTGTTGATTAAATGGCATGTTTAGGACCGCTTGTTGAATCTCCGGTTTGAAGCCTGAGGATCTCATCCAAGCATGGCGTCTAATTGTCACAGCAGTGTTCACTGTTCTTGCGGCAGTGTCGACAGTATTCTAATGCAGAACGTATCTGATTATTAGATATTGCTTGTCCCTCCTCTACCACTTGCTGAGCTCTTTTCTGATATTCCTTGGGGAGATGTTGGATGATATCGCTCATCTCGTCCCAATGAGCTCGGTCATAACATGCAAGAAGGGCCTGAGAGTTTGCAATGCACCACTGATTGGCAGCTTGTGACGCTACTCTCTTTCCTGCCGTGGCGAACTTCCTACTCTCCTTATCTGGAGGTGCTGCATCTCCAGATGACTGCGAGTTGGCTCTCTTTCTCGCAGCTCCCACCACGACAGAGTCCGGGGGCAACTGTTGTGTGATGGACACTGGGTCCAACGGTGGTGGCTTGTATTTCTTTTCCACCCGCGGTGTAATGGCTCTCCCTTTCACTGGCTCCAGAAAAACCTGTTGGGCATGTTTAAGCATGCCTGGGAGCATAGGAAGACTCTGATAGGAAGCATGCGTTGTGGACAAAGTATTAAATAGAAAATCGACCTCCAATGGCTCTGTATGCATGCTCACATTGTGGAATGCGGCAGCCCTAGCTAAGACTTGAGTATATGAGGTGCTATCCTCAGGTGGAGAGGGTTTCGAAGGATAGCACTCTGGGCTATTGTCCGACACAGGGGGATCGTAGAGGTCCCAGGGGTCTGTATTCTCTTGTGACTGCACAGTGTGTGTGGGTGACTGTGCAGTGGGCGTTGCAATAGGTGACACTGTTCTCTGCGGAGAATGTTCTGGTGAAAAATGGCGTGACGGAAATCTTTCTCTGGGTACTTTAGCCTTTGGCTGTTCAGTGTCTGTCCGCCCTTGGAAAGCTAGTTTCCTTTTGAATTTTAGAGGAGGTGCAGTTTGGATCCTCCCAGTATCCTTACGGATCAGTATCCTTGTGAATCTGTATCCTTGCCTGTGTTTCATCAAACTCCTCCATTTGAAGTTCCTCCTCAAATCTGTCTTTCTCTTTTAGTTGCTTTGAGAGTCCATGTTCCTCGGTGTAAGAGGCTTTTTTCGGCTCCAAAAGCGTTTTTTTCGGCCCCGAAATGCCCATGCTGACAGTAGGCCTTGGCTCCGAAAGACTCTTTCGAGGCTTCGACGACTCGACGAGTCGATGTCGAGTTTTCTCGGTGACGGGCTCTCGGCTCGAGTCCGAAGACTTCGCCACAATTTTGGCCTTATTCGGTGCCGAAGGTGTTGCTTGGTCACTGCTGATTTTTTTTATGGGTCGAGCCATGGCCTTCCAGCAGTGGCGTCCCCGAGGCCTTGTGTTTCTTAGACTGGCTGTGGGCTTGGGTCGGGGCAGGCGTACTCACGTGTTGGCCTGCTGTAGGTGGTTGGTCTGCGTTGGAGTCGTCAGAGTCCGAACCTTGGATGGAGATAGCCATCTCCTGTTCTTAGACGTCGAGGTGCTCAGAACTTTGACGCCATTTGCATCCGCCTCGCCCTCTGATCCCTCAATGTCTTCTTAGATCGAAAGGACTTGCAGGCCTCGCAAGTATCTTCTCTGTGCTCCGGTGACAAACACAGATTACAGATCCGATGTTGGTCTGTGTAGGGATACTTGGTGTGGCACTGTGGGCAAAACCGGAAAGGGGTCCGGTCCATTAGGCTTCGACGTTTTCTGTGGTTGGGCCGACCAGGCCCCGGCTGGGTGCGGAAGCCCTGAAGGGCCACCGAAGCGGTCTTTCGCCGGTGTCGCAGCAAGATGTTTCCCGATCGAAAACAATACTGACGCTTTTCGGTGAATTTTAGTCTTTTTCCGATTCGAATAACGGAGCGAAGAGGAACATGTCCGAACCCGATGGCAGAAAGAAAACAATCTAAGATGGAGTCGATGCCCATGCGCAATGGAGCCGAAAGGGAGGAGTCACTCGGTCCCGTGACTCGAAAATACTTCTTCGAAGAAAAACAACTTGTAACACTCCGAGCCCAACACTAGATGGCAGGAACAGTGCACAGCATGTGTATCTGCAGCTACACATGCCATCGAACATATATATATATATAGATTCATCTTCACTGGAAAAAACAAAGGTTACAGGGAAGTTATAGTTAGGTTGATGTTTTACCCATACAAAACCATAGAAATTCATCAGTTATAGTTATACTTATATTTATGTTAAGAAATTATAACTCATGGCCTAAAGTTACTTTCCGGCACAAGATAGTTTCTTCAGATAAGTACAGGGAGTGCAGAATTATTAGGCAAATGAGTATTTTGACCACATCATCCTCTTTATGCATGTTGTCTTACTCCAAGCTGTATAGGCTCGAAAGCCTACTACCAATTAAGCATATTAGGTGATGTGCATCTCTGTAATGAGAAGGGGTGTGGTCTAATGACATCAACACCCTATATCAGGTGTGCATAATTATTAGGCAACTTCCTTTCCTTTGGCAAAATGGGTCAAAAGAAGGACTTGACAGGCTCAGAAAAGTCAAAAATAGTGAGATATCTTGCAGAGGGATGCAGCACTCTTAAAATTGCAAAGCTTCTGAAGCGTGATCATCGAACAATCAAGCGTTTCATTCAAAATAGTCAACAGGGTCGCAAGAAGCGTATGGAAAAACCAAGGCGCAAAATAACTGCCCATGAACTGAGAAAAGTCAAGCGTGCAGCTGCCACGATGCCACTTGCCACCAGTTTGGCCATATTTCAGAGCTGCAACATCACTGGAGTGCCCAAAAGCACAAGGTGTGCAATACTCAGAGACATGGCCAATGTAAGAAAGGCTGAAAGACGACCACCACTGAACAAGACACACAAGCTGAAACGTCAAGACTGGGCCAAGAAATATCTCAAGACTGATTTTTCTAAGGTTTTATGGACTGATGAAATGAGAGTGAGTCTTGATGGGCCAGATGGATGGGCCCGTGGCTGGATTGGTAAAGGGCAGAGAGCTCCAGTCCGACTCAGACGCCAGCAAGGTGGAGGTGGAGTACTGGTTTGGGCTGGTATCATCAAAGATGAGCTTGTGGGGCCTTTTCGGGTTGAGGATGGAGTCAAGCTCAACTCCCAGTCCTACTGCCAGTTCCTGGAAGACACCTTCTTCAAGCAGTGGTACAGGAAGAAGTCTGCATCCTTCAAGAAAAACATGGTTTTCATGCAGGACAATGCTCCATCACACGCGTCCAAGTACTCCACAGCGTGGCTGGCAAGAAAGGGTATAAAAGAAGGAAATCTAATGACATGGCCTCCTTGTTCACCTGATCTGAACCCCATTGAGAACCTGTGGTCCATCATCAAATGTGAGATTTACAAGGAGGGAAAACAGTACACCTCTCTGAACAGTGTCTGGGAGGCTGTGGTTGCTGCTGCACGCAATGTTGATGGTGAACAGATCAAAACACTGACAGAATCCATGGATGGCAGGCTTTTGAGTGTCCTTGCAAAGAAAGGTGGCTATATTGGTCACTGATTTGTTTTTGTTTTGTTTTTGAATGTCAGAAATGTATATTTGTGAATGTTGAGATGTTATATTGGTTTCACTGTTAATAATAAATAATTGAAATGGGTATATATTTTTTTTTGTTAAGTTGCCTAATAATTATGCACAGTGATAGTCACCTGCACACACAGATATCCCCCTAACATAGCTAAAACTAAAAACAAACTAAAAACTACTTCCAAAAATATTCAGCTTTGATATTAATGAGTTTTTTGGGTTCATTGAGAACATGGTTGTTGTTCAATAATAAAATTAATCCTCAAAAATACAACTTGCCTAATAATTCTGCACTCCCTGTATAGGGTCATGCCCTGAACCCTTATATGTTTTTACACAGTTTCCCCCCCCCACACTCCTAGGCAATGCGAAGATCAAAATGGCGGCCAAGAATTTTCCGTCAGATTGCAATCAGCCAATCAGGGCTTTGCTTTTCCTCCAAATCCGCCGGAGGATCCGAGGAAGATCCGCGTCCCTATATAAACAAATTTGGTTTTCATTTAATAACTAGAAAACTACTGAATGGATTTACACCAAACAACAAAAAGGCCTCTTTCTGGACCAAGAGCTACCTTTCAGCCAAATTTGATGTAATTCTGTCCAATGGTTTCAGAGCTATCGCTGTTCAAATTCCCTATGGAAAAATAAATGAGGAAAACACGTTTTGGGACCCCCTCTTTTTCTCGGCCGCCACTTGACCGATCACCCTGACAGCAGCTGAAGGGACCACTGTTGTTTTTTGGAAAATTTCATGTAGATTCATCAACCAGCGCCAAAGTTATTAGCAAAACAAAAAATTATTTTTCTATAGAAAGTAGGTCCTAACTATAACTACCTAGTGGCCACCGCCACTAGGTGATTTATATATATATTGCTCTGTCGATGTCCTTCCTCATCGCTGACAGCCGCATAATAACAAAACTCCATAACACCACGACGTCGTGTTCTTCAAAAACAGGACACTCCAGGATCAATCCAATGATTCATTAAGCAAAAGTTCACCATGACAACAGGATGCCAATGCGTTTCAGCAGCACGCCTTTCACAGGACAGTCCTCAACACCACAATCACTGTGTTATAAACATGTAGTTCCTCCTTTCTATCGCAACACCACATGCAGTACAAACCACGATGCTGCACCTAATGTCATCTTTCTTAGTGGGCGCCATCTTAGAGTAGTACAGAAATAATATCATTAGGATTTCAAGGACATATCAGCCAGCGTTATCCACATTCTTTACATAGTTCTAAATTGTAATGATTCCCAGCTTTGTGAAGAGTATCTTTTCACAGATCCATGATACAAAATAAATATTTTCTGTAATAGTTACACAGTATTCTATTACCCTAATATGTCAAAACAACAATATCGTAGCACATAAATAATCACCAAAAATGTGTTATATGGCAGGTAATAAAGTGCCTTGTGTATCAGATTAATTAGCAGAAATTGTTGATTAAAACCATGATATTGAAAAATGTATTAATATTGCACTAAACGGGCGGCACATCACCATGTATTTTCACTCATTCCCCCCTCTTAATATGGCAATGAATGAAGTGCTTTGTGCAGAATAAATAGCATTTCAATATATATATATATATATATATATATATATATATATATATATATATATATATAAATAAATAATCGAAATGGTATCAAAATACATCTTTATTGCGCTAAACGGCAGGCCCGTCAGTACATATTTTTTTATCATACCCCCATCTTCATATGATCACACAGGGTGCCAACAGAACCAGTTAAGCTACATCTAGAATTGTATACAATCCACCTATATTGAATTCTTCAACACATCAGAGGTCTACAGGCACCACATTACTCTGTTGTTCCATCCACATTCCAAACTTCATCTTGGGGTACCTAAAATGACACATGCTATGCAGACCACATTTTGCAAAATACACTGATAAATATTGCGCTAATTCAGCTTCACTGTGGGGTATCTAAAGTGACAAGTGCTGTGCAATCTATATTTCAGAACACTGCTTAACATTTCATTAGTACAGTACCTATGAGCATTGGTCAGCAACTCAACTGCAAAGGGTTGTCCCTGAAAATCTTTTCATAAACTACTGCGGTCCTATGCTCAACATGTGAGCTATCCAAAGTCCTGACAGTACTAAACCATCATATCCATCAACGTGGCATCTATAATAAAGTAAAGGGGGGAGGCTCATAGATAAAATGGGGGGGAGGGGGCACATTTAAAACCAAACACATCCACTAATCAGAGTTGATAATCAAACCATAAATCTCATCACCGTTTACAAAAACATGCCTTCTTACTCAGAGTGCGCAAGTGAGTAAGCAGCATACTGCTGAATAGGAGATCTCAACATATAATAATATAATAGAGGCAACCTTTCGCAGCGCTGTCCCATATACAAGAGACACCACTCGCTATTAAAGTGCTCAAACAATTTTGCAGCATTTTGTTGACTGGGAGATAAAGGTATATATTACAGACACTGATCATCGAAGCCCAATCCTTTAGCACAGAGATTACACTTTTCAATCTAAATAGGGACATGCATCTCTGCATCTAGATTATGTTCCAACTGTCTCTCAATTCCTAAGGAGAGTATTATCCTGGCCTCTGCTCTTCAAAATTCCATTTCACAATCCCCCTTCTTGGATCCACTTTTATGTGTTTGATGCCATAAAAACTCACACTCTTACAATCACCATCATGAACATGCCAAAGGTGCTTAGCCATAGGATAGGTCCTATCTTAATTTCTGATGGCTCTTGAGTGTTGCAAAAAACGGACCTTGGGCTTGTGAATCATACTTCCTACATATCTTTTATGGCACCCACATTGAAGAATATACACCATAAAATCAGTATCGCAGGTGATTCTTTCTGAATTGGAACATGATCTCCCCTCAAATGTTTCATAAATGTGTCTATTTATCCCATACTTGCATGCTCTGTAATGCCCAAAACGCCAAATCCCAGACTCTTTTTGGTCAACCATGTGAATTTATCATTTTCTACAAACATGCTCCTGGTGAGAATATCTTCCAGTGATCTTGCTCTACAAAAGGTAATTTGGAGGTGAAGGCCAATCTTTGTTTTAATATGTTCGTCCTGTTGCAGGTAAGAATATTTCTAATCGCTTTATACTCCTGACTGAATTCCAAAGTAAATCTGATAGGTGATACTTCAGTGGATAGCAGTTCTTTAGAGGGTGTTTCACCATGTAACAGATCCTCTCTCTTTTTGGTTTTAGCCTTCACATATGCATCATCTAGGAACCCAGGAACCTGCTCAACATTGTCGAGGTGGCCTTTTCAAATGCGAAGTCATTCAAGCAAATTCAGTGTGCTCTCAAAAAAAAATATATATATATATAATATATAAATATATACATATATATACACACGCACACACAGACATATATATAAATACATACATATACTTTTAAAATACCATGGGCATTTAGGGCCAACCCTAGGGGTGACTCATACATGTTAAAAAAGAAGGTATAGGCATGGCAAAATGTTTGGTTTGCCATGTCGAAATGGCAGTTTGAAACTGCCTACCTAGGCTGCAATGGTAGACATGTTTTGCAGTGCTACTTTAGTGGGTGGCACAATGAGTGCTGCAACCCACTAGCAACAATTAATATACAGGTCATGTACATGTTGTACGATATATTAGGGACTGGCAAGTAATTTAAAAATCTGCTAATTAGGGTTATGACAATTCTAATAGTTAGAGAGGAGAGCACAAACGTGTTTTACACAGGTATTTGGGATCTGTGCATCACCACAAAAACCGGAGAAAGTGGCAGCCCTAAACGGGACACTAGGCACCAAAAATCTAAAGCGACTCAAATGGTCCTCTGACACCATTGAAAGGCAGGCAGAAGAGGCCTTACGGAAACTAGAATCAACTATCACAAGTGGGGCAAAGTTGACAACAGTCTGGGAGAACTTTGCCCTCAACCTCATAAAAAAAGATTCCTTAAGTAACACGAGAAAGGGAGCACAATTGAATCACCGCCAAAGTTCACTTTTACCGCTGCCAGTGCGCAAAAGGAAAGCAGCAGTAGGTAAATTATTAAGGTCACTGCATAAATGCCCAGATAATGGATCAATATTGACCGCCCTTAGAGAGCAAAGGAAATTGTATAAAAGGGATCTATGGACCTTTACAAAAGGCCAACAGGAGGCCCTGTGGGCCAAACTACATTTTGCGACCAAAACATCTGACTCCAAAAGATTCTGGAAAATCATCAATACAATGGACAATGGTGCAAAAGCAGGCAATAACGCAAGCATAACAGAGGAAGTATGGGTATCCCATTTAAAGTCACATCTAAAAGAATTGACCATCGAAGAAGGCCTCCAAATGCAGTCACATATGATTGGTGGGGATCTCAACATCCCTGAACCTTTGAAATTTACGGCACCAGAACTATTAAAAATCATTGGAAAGTCACGAATGGACTGTGCCCCTGGCCCCAATGGCTTACAGCAAGCACTATGTAAACAAGACATAGAAAGATGGGCCAATTTCCTGTCAGCAATGTTTAATGACGTGATCACAACAGGCATTGTCCCGGCATCCTGGAAAGGCTCAATAATCCACCCCATATATAAGGGTGGGAGCGCGCTCTCCCCAAGCAACTACAGACTAATCGCTCTTTTAGACGTTGACCTCAAGTACTTTTCCTGCTGTGTGCTAAAACATCTAGAAGCCTGGATTACAGAGAACAATATTCTACCCTTTAATCAAATCGGGTTCACCAAGCACCAAGGAACATTAACAAATCTTATGGGGCTAGGCTTGATCATAAACAGAGCAAAAGCAAAGGGGACTCCAACTTATTTATGTTTTGTTGACTTTAAAGCTGCTTTTGACTGTCTCCCGCGGCAAAATGTGGGCCAAATTACTACAGTGGGGGCTGCCACACTCTATTTTAAATGCCATCAAAATGATATACTCTGATACTTGGGTAAAGGTTAAATTGGGGGAAGGCTCTCACCTATCCAGGGCAGTCAAAACAACAGTGGGGGTGAAGCAAGGCTGTGTATTGGCTCCAACACTCTTCAACCTGTACATAGCAGATCTCCCCGCCAAGTTAAATGGTCACTCATCCCACTCTCCATCACTGGGCGGTCAACAAGTATCCAACCTACTATATGCAGATGACCTACTACTGATCAGTAATACCAGAATAGGCATGCAGAAATTGTTAAAGGCATTAGAAGAATACTCAGGTTCTAATGATTTAGAAATTAATCATAAAAAATCTAAAATGATTACCTTAAACCGCAGGCCAACCACCCAAGGTAAATGGCATATGAATGGGAAAACCCTAGAGGAAGTAACATCATACAGATACCTAGGATTGGTGGTGGATGCTAAAGGTAATTACATGCCACAAAAAGAAGCTATAAAAAACAAGACGCAGGCCCTTACTTCCGCCTTTTGCAAGCTAGCAAATTCAATCTGTGGTCATGCTCTGAACCCATTAACAGCAGTAATGAGAGCGAAGCTACTTCCAACTATCACCTATGGGACCGAAATAATGAGGGGGATGGAAGTAGGTCTTATGGATAAGCTTCTGATAAAAACATATAAGCGCGTTTTTCGGCTGCCCGGACGTGCATCGCCAGCCCAGGTCAGACTGGAATTTATGCTGGTCAAACAGTAGTTAGCCCGACCGGCAGCATACATTAAATGCTGCTACAAACTGAGCCGCGCTTCAAAAGGGTCTTTAGCCAATCTAGTCTGGCAGGAAATTATCCTAGAAAGAGGGAACCCCAACTACATAAGGTATCTAGAAAAAAGTAAGAATCTTTTGAGCTTAGATGAGGTATGGAACCGGTCTCTACCCATCTCCGCTTTCAATAAAGCAGTGAATAAAGCAAGTAAATTACAGAGCTTGTTAGAAGATAAGATCTCATTGGCCAAAAGGGAGCATAGTTGGTTGATCCTTAACTCCTACAAAACATTTAAAGAATCACCACTGATGGCTGGCTCCTACTCACAGAAAATAAAGCAATCCTTTCTCAGACTTAGGCTGGGTGAAGTCCCTACTTTAGACCTCATGCCAAAATGGAAGAAGGAGCGGCAAGTAGGCTCCCGGGAGTGCCGTCTCTGTCATCTAGCAGATGAAAACTTGATGCATGTGGTCTGCATTTGCCCAGCCCTGGCGGCCGAAAGGAGACTCCTACTAAAAAAAGAATTTAACGGTTTAACAATTAGATCATGCAGACAAGCATTAATTGCAGCCTTTAACCCTCGAAATACAATATTGAACATTAGGCTGGTTCAATTTTTGGAAATTTTCACTCTAAAAACCACAGCCTCTCGAAATAACCAACTCAGAGGGAGGGCGGAAACGATAGCGAAATCCCTATAACCCACTTTGAACATCTTAAAGAAGGGAAGGCTCCTAGGTAGTCCATTGGGTTGTTTAGCTTGTGTCATAATAAAGTCTGGTACCAACAACCAGACTTAAGTAGGGGTAAATAAAATCGATAGAAGGCCTCTTCCCACTTTGTCCCATTTTTACCAATACCTCATTGGGCTGTCACGGTTTTCTTTATATTTCTTTGTGAAAGGAAACTTTATATACCATTTCATTTTAAACAGAAGATTTTATTTTGCGTTGTATTTTTCTTACCTTCAATAAGTTTGTTCTGTTGCCCTATTATTAATGCCTTATAGCACTAGTATGTTTTTTTCTTAAAAATTTTTATGTGGAAGGAAATTTTACTTACCATTTCACCCTAAGCCAAAGAACTGTAATTGTCTTTTTGCACTAAAATTGTTCTGTTAAATGTTTACGTGGAAGGAAAAGTTTTATGGTTTTAATTAACTAATAAACTTGTTTTACTACTAAAAAAATGTACATGTTGTACGATATATTAGGGACTGGCAAGTAAATTAAAAATCTGCTAATTAGGGTTATGACAATTCTAATAGTTAGAGAGGAGAGCACAAACGTGTTTTACACTTTACTTCTGCTAACCATTGACAGAGTCCTAGGGCCAGCAAAAACGGGTTCGGCAAACAAAGGCAAAAATCGGGGAGAATATTACACAAAATATAGTAATTTCCAGCAGTAACATCTCAGCTACCTTTGAGAGGGTGTTCAACCTTGTCCTTCATTTGTTCAGATAACCCAGATTGTTTTATGCATCTGGCATAACATGTCTTTGCTACCGGGAACGACTTGGTGGAAAGTAGGAGAGGTCTTACCTCTATCATGTTTATATGATAAAGCCACTCTCTTTTAGGGATTAGGTTCCCCTTCTATGTAGATGTCTGTAATGTGCTTCTCAACTAAAAAGGAAATAATTCAATTAAATATGTTTTGCCTGAAGCTTCCTTTGGGAAGAAACTTCTTTCATGATGTAATTCTACTTTGACCTCATGGATAAAATGGCAATGCAGCTGCCAAAGATATCAATTTGCTTTCCCAGTTTCCTGAATGCTGACTCCATTAGTACTTCAGGCACTCCAGTAAGCATTGCATATGAAGTCTGGCATTGTGCACTACAGCGTGCAAAGGCCATCAACCCCAGATCTGACATGCTGTTGGGTACTGTTGGGAAAACAGAAGAGTGCAAATCTATCGGAGAAAAAATGTTTTATCCCTGCAAGGAAACACTTCTGCCTGTATTGTGTACAAAAATGAATTTTGGTGTTAAATCATTTTGTACCGAAACAATAGCATGTTGTTTGCTGCTGATGTGACAGTCTAGTCTTCTCATCGTCTCAGTTTGTAAGTCCTGTAGTGCTTTCTTCTGTAAAATGCTTTTCAAGAGAATCATCCAGGTAACACTGGACAAAACTACCCATTCGTCAGAAGAGAGCTGACATCACTGCCATGCACTTTGAAAATGCTCTTGATGGAAGTGCTTTAGTTAGAGTGTGAGACTTAGGAATGTTTGTTTGGACACATCCAATATCTCAATTAACGCTGCTTGAAAATTTGGTAAAGCACTAGCATTCGGAACTTATGTGACCCACTTGTCCGTTAAAAAAATCAGAAGAACAACTATACACTTTTATTCTTGCATATGCTAAGCACTCACTCCACTGTTTTATTTAGATGTTGTAGGGCGAATGTTTGTAAAACTGGTTTTAACCTCCGTGCAACGGCATTTGTCAAAAAGATAACATCCATTTCTTTCCTGTCTTTTGTAGCACTATTCCAGAAATGACGCAGTTCTCCCACCTACCAAGATAATGATGGAGTCACTGTTATGTATTTGTAGGTTACTTCACCACCCTGTCAATGGATGCGGCTTACTCTGCTAATCAAGGGTTGCATTTAATTAAATTAGCACATCTGTTTGTGTTGTTACTGAATTTGATGTTGAGATACATGCTGTTAAAAGCCCTCATCAATGTGCACAAAAGTATTTCTGTCCTATCGTCCTATATGCAGGTAAGGAGATTGTGTATTCTGTGAATCTTCAGCCTTACCAACTGTTGTGTACACTTATGCTTTCAATCCTAAAGATCTTATCAGCAGCGGAGACCCAATAAGCGACATTTTAGTAAATACAATATTAAGATCTTCTACTGAGCATGCAACTGCAGTATCTGCTGCTTTTAAAATCCTTGTACAAGTGGTGCAAAATGTCCTTCACACTGAATCTACACTGCTGCTTTCATTCCCAAACGAAACCTACATTTATGTCCTATTCTGAGACATTTTCATCACTTTATCCACAACTGCTGCAATCCACAAAGAAAATAATGTCCTTGTTTTGGTGCAAGTTTTTTTAATGAGATGTAGCTGCCTTTGGAGCTGCTAAAGTATATAAGAGGATCACCATTGATTACAGAAGTCCAAAGACTGAAAGGTGTTAGTGCTATCTTGGAGTTTTAGGTTTCAAAGACTCAAATGACCCTCTTGAGGGAGGAACCTGAAAACAAATTTAGCTTAATGTTGTGAGAAAGTGCCTCTTTTGACATGGTTAGACCCCCCCCCACTTTGTGCCTGGTACTTGATGTGGTTTCAAAGTTGTAGTGCCCAGGACCCCTGTTAAACAGGTTTCCTGGGTCAGATCTCTTTCCCAAAATTGTTGCGATGCACTGGCCCAATTGTCAACACCTTTCGCTGGCACTGTAAGTCCCTAGTAAATATTACTCGGGCACCCAGGGCATGGGGTTTGAAGGGAGGCCCCTTAGAGTAGCAGCACAGATTATGTCACCCTCAGGGACCCTGCCTCTAAGTGCACCCAGCACTGTCACTGCAGGCAGTGTGTCCTGGTGCAAACCTAAAATGCAAACATGACAGAGCACACAGCCTGTGTGACCTGTCCACTACACACTGCATGCAATATAGGTAAACCACCCCTCTGGCAGGCCTTACAGACCCTAAGGCAGGGTGTACTATAACGCATGTGTGGGCATAGATGCATGAGAAACATGCCTCTACTGTGCCCATGCCAAAACTGGGACATAGTAAGTGTCCATAGCAGCCATTTTAAATGCATGTGCTGGATACTCGTCAGTACAAGTTTCACAGCTACATGATGGCCACTCTGAACCCTGGGTTGTTTGATATCAAACAACTCATAACAATAAATCCAAACTGGTACCAGTATTGGATTTACTGTAAAATGTAGCCATGGTCCACATTAGAGGTGACCCCTGCACAAGCTAACTAACCCTGGCATGGTCGCTAACCAGGCTGCCAGCACCAGACACGATTCTGGATCCCTGGGGTGAGAGCCTTTGCTCTCTGGGACTAGAAAACAAATCTCTTCCTGGGCAGAAGTGTTAAACATCCTTCCACGGGAATGTGCACAGCCCTACCTGCGAGCTTCAGTGGGCTTGCCGCCCTTGAACCTCTACCTCTAGCCGATGGCTGCCCCCATTGCAAACCCACACTTTTGGCACAAGCAATGGTGAGAAAATGCACAAAGACCAGGAGGAGTGGCTACCCCCAACCTCCACCACCCCTAAGGTATTGCAGGCAAGGTGACTTCTCCATTTCATTTGAAAGGATCTTGCATGGTAGGAAAATATCCAATCAGGGATAGGGATGTGACCCCTGGCCACAGGAAGTGGTGACATAGTGGGTGCAGCCACCCTACAGTAGATGGCCCATTGGCCACTACTAGTTACTCCCCTAAATGCCCTCTAAATGCAGTACTTAGTGGGCATCTCTTGACCTTAAGATCAGATTCAACGGACACAAGAAGGCCAGCTACAAAGAAGACAAAAGGCCCGAGAACTGAAGTCCTGCTGCACCAAGAAAAGGGCACCAAACCTTGAATGCTGCACCCAGGGCTTGACAATCACCACTGAGGGGTTGACCGAACATCGGACAGACTCTAAGAAACCCAATTACACCTCAAACTTTCTAAAATTGCCCTTCAGAGTGAAGGAATCACTCCCTGCTAGCAAGAAGCAGAAACGAGTGATGTTGAGTTCACCGGCTGCTGACCAAGGAACATGACACAGCAGCTGGAACAAATTCCACCGACGGACCCGAAGGACAAACCTTCCAAGTGTGCCACGTTTGGTACCACTGCAACCCCCAGTGGTTGAACCGTGCAATCGCCAGGGGTTCTGGACTCCCAATGTCAGACAACCAGAAGAAAAGTCCATTCCGGACTCTCTGAGGACCAGAAGCAAGCACCAGCAGAGGGACTTCAGGACACAAAAGAACACCCCCCCCCCTCCACAGAGTTGCCCTGCTGACCTGCAATCCTCCCTCCACGTAACATACCCCCTGGTTCCAAAGGCTCCTTTTCACACAGCTCTTGGCTGACCGGTCTGCCCTGCACCCGACCCCCTGCTCTAAGGGTCCCCACCCCACTTGCGACCTCTACACTCCAATGGGACCCACCGGACTCACCTTGAAGTACTCCTGTGCAGTGCATTTCCAAGTGGTCCCCCTTGCCTGTCCTGCACCAGTTCCAAGATGTTCAGCAGCTTCTCCCGCTTGAACCGGGAACCGCCCAAACGTCTCTGGCTAGCCCACAGGATCCCTCAATGACCTCGACCTAAAAAAAAAAAAAGGAGGCATTTGTAAACACATTGCCTGATTTTATATGCATTTTTAAAGTTTTATCCCATTGATTCCTATGGTGCATAAATTAGAAAGTACTTACCTGATTTTGGTCTTTAAATGTTTATAAAACTCTGAAGTATTTTTGTAAATTAGTCTGGAGCTATTCGTTTGAGTGTGTGTCCACACTTATTGATACTGTGAGTACAACAAATGCTTAGCACTTCTCCAAGAGCGGCCTAACTGCTCGACCAAGCTACCACAAAAATTAGAGCATTAGGTAGTCTAGTTTTAATCTCTGTAAACAAGGTGGAGTTGCTCGGACTCTCTGTACAGTGCACATCGTTTTTGTACACTATAGAGAGCCTGCCTCCTACAAATGGACACTTAAGGGCTTTGTGGATGGTTAGAATGTCATCCACCACATATGTTGATTTAGAAGGATAAGTCAGAAGTTGTATCATGAGTTCTCCAACAATCTTCGAGGAGTACAGGACTTTTTTCTTGAAGCTGGTAGTGAATCCTTCTGTTAAGAACGTAATCAATCTTATAGAAGTCTGAGGAATGGTAGCACAACGGAAGGGTTTCTGTATGAGCCAGATACGAGCCCACCAGAGAACTGAAAGGTCCAGTAGGTCTTCTTCAGTACTCAGAGTGAACAAGTGACTTTCCTAATAGAATGCACCTGCTTCAGAGCAGATGATTGCTTCGTTTTAGGTAAGGTGAAGATAAAGCCCTCCCAGTCTCAAACTTTTTCCAGTGTTCGTTACATTGGACACAAACATACTGCACGATTGTCTGGCGGGAAGAGTATGCGAAGTGTATTTGGACTGATTTGAACAATAAAGGCCTCTTGTACAATTAAAAAAAAAAAACTGCCATGCATCTCAAAAGAGACTATACAACTGCCGTAGTAATAGTACAGGGATCAGCGATCCTCACCCTCCTCAGGAAAGCACACATCATTATAGAAGTTGAGCTGCCATAGCTGTTCACCTCTAGAATTGGAAGTCCGTCAAGCTACTGCAATAAGGGCGCCGACATCTCTCTTGAGGGTTCTATACTGCGTATCTACTCTGTTTTCTCTCTTTTTCCAGTTAAAGGAAAGGAAATATCCCTGCATGGAGGGAGAAATATTGAATATTCACCCATATCAGCGAACCCAAAGAGTGAATCAAAAAGCCCCACACAGGTTGGTAAGTCAAAAGGAAAGACATACTTGCTTAGCCATTTCCTTTTGCAATGTTGGGCCAATCTGCAAAAAATATCCCAAAAGAAAGTGTATCCACTTTTGTTTCATCATGGAAAATTTCAGGTCATTTTATCAATGGGTTTAAATCCTATGTGAATGGGATTTGCCCTTTTGAAATGGAATATACCAAATCCACATGTTAATTTTTTGCGATAGTACTTTGCCAAACTGGCTGAACTAATGCTACCAAACTGACCATGCACACACTGGCCCCTGTCTTCCATGTACGGTTGCTACTATTGTAAGTATTTTCTACTTTGTTTTCAAACAAAACCTAATATGCAGAAAGCAGTTCAAGCATGTTATGAAGCTTTGGAAGCTGACTGACTTTTACAACCCTAAAAATGTTTACAATGAGGGTATATGGGGGTATGCTAGCAGCGAAAAAACCACAGAAACATTAGGGCGTGTAAAATGCTTTGATTTGCCACACATCTGCTTAGCATCTCAAACTCCGAGGAATTCAAATGAATACCTGGAAACGTCAGCAAGTTTGATGACCTCATTTCAAAATCTGAATATAATTAATTTGTTATGCACTCCGTGTTATACAGATGCACAACGTTGGTGGTTTCATTGGTAAATAATCACAAAACTCCTGAAACTCACTGTTAAAACTTGCATTATTTGTTGAGATGTTTTTGTCACCCTTTGGTTACTGCAGATCACTGTAAAAATACAGTTTGTGCTTTTGTAAAAGGGGGCGAGGTAGAGTCCAGTTGTTAATGACCAATACCAAGCTGAGTGTTTACCAAATTTGCATTTTGTCCACACTCATGGATCAGAATGCTGGTGGGTGATAAAAAGCATCATCGCTAAACTGCCAGCTTTCCACACTGGTAACTTGAGAAGCGTCATGTATTTTCTGGGAGTGAACCATCTCCAACCAGAAACTGCTAACCAGGTGCAAGAGAGTATGGACTTTACTGTTGAGACAAAAGATGGAGCTGGATGGGGCACACCTTTAGAAGAGAACAAGACTTCTTCACAAAAACAGGTATCCCCTGGACCCCAGAAAGCACACACAAAATCGGCAGGCCAAAGAACACCTGGAGGCAAACTGTGGAAACAGAAATGAAGACCCGGAAGCACAGCTGGGATACTGTACAGAAACGTGTCCACAAGAGACAGAAGTGGAAATCCTTTGCTGCTGTTCTAAATGCCAGTTTGTAGCGGTCTTCATTCCAATACACCTGCTGGATGAAGACATCTAGTGTAACTGGGAATAGAACTTTAAACTTGATCCTGATGTAGTCTACTGGGAGCCAATGAAGCAACGGAAGGATTAACAACCGTTTAGATTGAGAAAAAAAAAAGTAGGACAGCCTGATTTTGAAGTCTCCGTGTTCCATAAATGAACTTTTTTGAGGGTCCTTTGTACAGGATTTTGGTACTCCGCTTTGTCTCTGCTCTATGGTCCTAAGGAAAAGTGGGAAATGGTCTTGGAAACAGTAGGAAGAGATTGAATAACTGACAAAAGAATTTGAAAGTGTTTCAAGTTATAAACGTAACATGATCTTTCAAGTGCTCCTTAAAATCTAGATCCTCGAGGAACTAGTAACAACTTTTGGTGGTAAAAAGAAGCGCTTCCATCATCCATTTATACTGATTTATGATTTGGCGGACAGTAGTATCCTTCAAGAAATGAGAAACTAGGTCGGTCAATAATCACAACCTGACACTTTAAATTACCACGCAATTCTGTGTGCCTTCAATCAGCCATTTCCAGTTTCGTTTGAGGATTTAAGAAACCAAGATAAGAAATTCAACATTTTTCATGTACCCTATGTTGGGAGAACAGGAAGTTCTGATTTCCAATTGCATTTCTGGGACACAATCACTTAATAAAACCTTTGTCAGCTAAAGGCATACAGACAACGAAAGTGAAGTTCGAGCTGTCTATGTCGTCCAGCCAGAAACCCAAGGTGAAAAACATCCTTTTTATTCACTTTTTACTCACCTATAATTTTAGGCTCCTTATGGCCCTCAACTGCTACGCAGCAGCAAAGGATTTGAGTGGGAGTCATACAGACGATGGCCTTTCCTTCCTTTCCCAAATAAAAAGATACCTGGCCACATGCCACTCATATCAAATACCCTTTCCATCTTCCCTTCCCCTTCCAGAAGCTGTGCTCTGCTCTCCATCGAAGCAGAAAATCATGTGCCACACTAACAGGCTCTCTGAGACCCCCGTCAGAGCAGACCATATATATATTTTTTTTTACGAGTGGCAATAGTGTGAAAAACTTTTGCTTCGCACTGTTATGCCAAAGTAGTGAATAACCACATTTAGATTACAGCATTCATGCTAGTGGTTTTCAATGGGAGCCACATAATGATAGGTTTGGTAACTGCATAACTGTGAGCCCTACGAAGAGGTCACGAGCAATGAAAACTCCGCAAAATCTGGTTAAAATGTGGTTGGACACTGCACAATTCTGCCTATTCCCAAGGTTACTGGACATAAAATTAGCTTTTATCACCATCAACTAGCAACTGAATATTAAATCTGTGTCATGACGGGAACAACCTAATCTGATTATCTCTGTCTAAATAATAAAATGGAATTTGAACAGCTGACATGGACATTTAGGACCCTTTAACAATATTCAAGAATCTGCAAGTGCCAGATTACATTATGAATTTATGAGGACACAAGAGTCCTTCGGCATACTGGAGCAATGGCTGAGGTCTGAACCATAAGACAACGGCAGGTATACGTTCAGAAACAAAAGCAAAATGATCTAATGACAATCTGGAAGTTGTATTGTGCAGTAAAACTTGTATTATATAAGGACTGCCTGTGCAATCTACCTAAAATGCAGATACAAGTACATACAAAAGACTCGATTTTGAGAGGGGGACATGACATGACTGGCAAAATGGCTTCCAGCATGTAATTCTGTTGAGGTTCTGAATATCCAGCATAATCCGGTCAGAATCCGCACCACACATTTATCAGAAAGGTGTCCTCTCCGGCCTCCGACTGATGGCATGTGTTAGGAATTCATCGATGTGCTGAAGACCAACTCTGGGACACAGTTCTGGCTGAGTGGGTGCCTGAACCCAACACAACTGAGAAAATGCATGAGAGATGATGTACTCTTCTGACTCGCAGTCAGGAGAGCTTGGCACTAGTAGCTTGGGTAAGGAGAGAATATCAAGGAGGTGTGAATTGCAGATATATTGTGAGGTGGGAAAGTACCATGATTTTGCCCACAAACTGAATCATGGCTGGAAATGTTAAAGGTGCACTCCAGCAGACTGCAATGCTGCAGAGCTAATCCTGACCTGAGTGAATATAGTGGGCAAGGATCCCAGTTCCACTAGCTGTGCCATGTCAGGCCAACATTTGAGAATGGCCTAGTGCTGTCACGCAAATCTCAGGACTTGCGTGGAATCAGAGCGTGATTTTAAAGAAGGTGTCAGGTGCCCTTTTGGTCCCAGGAACGTAGTGGTTTGCCAGGGAAAGGCAAGTCCTGTTGTGCTTCTCTCCCCAAAACACCATGACAGAAAGGTCCTATTTGGAAGGGTCGGTCTAGGATCAAAAGTTTGTTCACCTAGACATGGGCCTATCCTAAGAATGGTGCTGGCTTCCCAATTTTGCATGGCATGACCTGCCTACTACAAAGGCACTGAGAGAAACTTTGCTAAAGCATCCCCTCACATGTGCTGCTATTGCTACCATCTTCATGCAAATCATATTAACACAAGGTCATTTTAGTGACTCAGCAGTGTGAAGGTATCTGTGAGTGAGGGGTAGCCTGGAACTTTTTCCTCCCTTACACACACTCACAACTGATGGATGTTAGACATTGGGCACTGTGAAATGCTGTGGTCCTTCACCTTGTATCATTTCATCCATGTTCTAGAACCATTCATTGATGCAAGATTTTATAATAGGAAAATCAAAAACAATGTGCTAGCCCCAGAAACTCCATGAGATTCCAGCTACTGAGATGCCCCCAAGCACACAAGAATTATGGTTGACAATTTGAGAATGTCCTTCTGTTGGGAATTTGCCCTTTCTGCAGGGTCATCTCGTTGGTATTTTTATTGCCTTTTTGCTGAACCAGTTTAAACCATTTTGGTTCAATTAATTTCCCTATAAGGACCTAGTATATGGTACCAACTAACTGTATGCAGGCTCTGTAAATTAAATGCTACAAGTGGACTACTGCACTCAGTGTGCCATCCACTTCGGTGGCTATGTAAATGATGACTCCAGGCATATTAATGTAACCTGGCTGTGCAGTTTCAAAACTGCAAATCCTACCAGGCAAAATGACTCCTTTTGACAGGGTAGGATTACCATAGTACGCTCCCCTTCCACCATCTTCCCACCAAAGCCATCGGAAACCAATTTTATTGTGGTCAAAGAAATCAGCCACCTTCAAAAAGCCCAATGTGGATAGGATTAGACCTGGGGACATTTATCCTATCTGTTACTGGGTTTCCATTCTCACCTACTAGCTTGTGTAGGCATACATATGTCATCTCCAGGCAGCAATTTCAAAACACTACTGGACCTGAAAAAAAAAAAAAAAAAAAAAAAATCAGAAGAGGACTTAACCTGCTATCTGAAATCCAAGAAGAACCCTGGGGGACTGGACCTTCTCACTTTCTCTCTTTTTCCAAGACAAATATGTGGACTACAATGGTTATAAGGCTGAGCTCACATTCAAGATACAGATACACTAAAAGCCCCAAGAGGCCTTTCCTGCAACTGCCCAGCTGATCAGTGGTAAATGGACTTAGACTGGACTCTACCAATACACTATGAGTCTATAAATGCCCCCACCTCCCTTTTCCTAGGAGGTTTAAGAAGTGTGCTCTTATGGTGGATTGGGTCTTAAAGGACCAAAGTCAGAAGGTGAAATCATTTGCCTGGGACAAACTTGGTTGGATTATCTGACCCACGTTCCACCACAGTCAGTGTTAAACTGTGCCTAGGTCTTGTTCTAACGCAGCCATTGACTATCATGGTCTATTTTCACTTAACTTTAAAGAACAAATCATATCTCCGGTTCCCCTTATTGAATTTTCATCATTTTGTTGTATTCTTTTGTTAAATTTTAGCCTACTTTTCTAATTCATTTTGTAATTTTTATTGTTTTGCATTTCCACTTTATTACTTTTTAAGTACTGCAGAAATACTTTGCCTCAAAGTTAAGCTTGTGAGCCCTGAGCCATAGTTACCAGGGGTTGAGCTCAGGGAAATGTAGTGACTTTAGTGGATCACCCTGATAAGCATAGTCATTACTACTTGAGGTGGGTACTTGCACCACTTAACTAATAACCTAGTTTCTTAACACTTTCCAACACCAAATTGTGAACAATAAATTCAAACCTATCCTTTCAGCCATTCCGGAGCCATGGTATATATTGCAAAATAAGGTACACAGTTGCAATAGACGGTCAGCCTGTAAAAGCTTCACAAAGTAAAATCCCCAAAAGGGCTGGTACAAGTGAGTTGACACTAACTACTGTTCAGCCTGAAGTCTCTGATCTACATAAAAAGGTAACTGGCATGACAAAGGATTAGGTGCCTGAACTACCCAGTAGATGATGAAGACAGCAGGTCCAGGAAAAACAAGAGGGTGAAAAAACTCCCTGAAAAAGCTGACAAAGCATTGAGCTTTTCCAGGAAGACTGGTTCTGCAAAACCATGGTGCCTAATGGCCTTTAAAAATGTTTTTCTATTGAAAGAGCTCATGTGGCACTTGTTTCACCTCCTGGTGCATTTCAGAGACCTCATCGCAAAACTGATGAACTGTCCATTTTGGATGGAAGAAGCTCAGGTACCGATTTCCCTACACAGCGCCCTCAATGTGCAACAGCGCAGTCCTTTGCTGAGATGCAGATGTGCACAAAAACTTCAGATCAGGTCTATGCTACTCTTCCTGGTGGAATTAAAGAGGATAGCAAATAGGAACTCTCTCATAAACCCGCCCAGTGGCTACCTCAGATCACCGTGTCTACTACAGAATGAGATAATGTAGTCAGGCACAAGTTCAGTGGAATCTGAGAATGGGTCGTCATAGTCAGCCACAGGACATGAGATGGACCTGTTACTCTCATGATAAATCATATACGAACATACAGGTTTCAAGGATAATGATGTAGCTCCATTACTAATCAATGTGCAACCTTTGGAGGACCTCAAGTGGCTTGTTACATCTTATATACGAACTGCACAACTGTGATGTGAAGTTAAGTTTCAAACCTTGAAAGTACAAGACCCACTTACTGCTCACTTGAAAACTTGGCCTCAGTAGATCATCTTACTGCAGGTTTCCAGATTTGGTTGCAGCCTTTGGTACTGGGATGAAGTTTATGATTTAACATAAGTTGGACATTATCTGGACACACAAAAACAAATATGTAAACAAGAGAAATAAGAATGTAGGTAGATTGCTTGGCTAAGTAGGCAGGAAGAGGCAAGGAGGTTAACAGGGTCGATAGAGACCGGACAGAGGACTCTGCTATGGGAAACAAAGGACACAAAGACTATGTTTTATGAGTATTATTCAGACCTCTACTCCTCTACTAGTGGCTCAGAGACTAATTTCTCAAGTAACTAACCCATATCAGGATGAAAGAAAGTGAGACATATACTATGAGATTGCGATCGATATTGAGCTTGCCAATTTAAATCTGGTAACGTCTCAGAACTGAATGGTTTACCAGTAGAAGTAAAAAAAAAAAAAAAAAAAATTATACTGTGTCTAAGACTGCATGTTAGATTGGAAAGTATCTGGCTGAATGAAATTAAGATTGTAAACATCACATCATAAATTTGACAAACCAAGAATGGCCAGTAAATCATACCATCCCATCTTGCTGAAAATAAGATCCTAGCCAAAGTACTTGTGAAATGGTAGTTACCGATTGCAGCAAGAGTATTGCATCCTGACCAGTTTGGCATCATGCCTCACAGGTCTACCAAACTAAACCTGCATTATTTGTAAAACTGTTTACATGATCAGCCAAGGTATGTTATTTGGCACCTTGTGTGTTGGGTATGAATAAAGCATTTCACTATATTGAGTGGCACCTCCTGTACTAAGTCCTGAAAACTATGGAGTTAGGCCCAACTTATTTATCATGGATATACTACATTACACCAAACACTCTGCAGCAATTAGGGTAAATGGGACACACTTGGACACATCTGAATTATACAGTGGCACAAAATGGTGTTGCCGGCTCTCTCTTATTCTATCACCTACACTCTGGCGAGTGAGAGCCTCTTGCATTCTGGATTGAACATGATACATCTTCTCAGAGCTTTAAATGGAAGGAAGGTGGAGAGGACTGCACCTCATAGTTTCCCTATGATGTATCACTCAAATGCTTAAGATGTAACCCAAGAGTAATAACACGTTCATGGTCTTTTGCTTTTATGCCCAATTTCACATTTACTGAAGAAAATTGGTGTCATAGCCAATTACAGACCTCTCGTGGCTGGCAGCTGGTAAAAATGGGTGTTCCATCACAACAAAATTTCCAGTCCTGCCATAACATTGTAGGCAAACCGTGGAGGGCCAAAATCAAGAAGGTAAGTGCATACATGCATGTATAGATATACTATTCTTAACTCCACATGTGCATAGCTTGATATATCATTGATATCTCAGCAAGGTGTGTATATGTATATATACATGTCAAGTACAGTGATATATTTACCGGTATGTACTCACCTAGTCGATATTTTGGTCCTCTGCATTTTGTCTAAGTTATTATGCCAGGGCCCGCAGAACTGTCCTGGGCAAGCAGGGAGAGTATACCCTGGGCAATGCTTTAAACCAGAGTACTGCAATCTGGTGACTGTGGATGGCTTGGAGCATGGGAATTAAGAGGGCTATATACTCAGGGGATGTACCCAATGCCTTGGAACAACACTACAAGGGCAGAATTTACAATAATACTGCATGTTTAATTGAACTGAGAAAATTAGGATCATGGAATACCTTTCAGTAGACAAATTCGGATAGACGGCCAAATATACTACTGAGTAAGAACTGTATAATGGTTAACACAGTGTATTACCAATGTAGGAAAGTGGAATAATATGTAGTGAGGCTGGTTAGGCTTCAATATGCAATACTGTCAATACTCCAAACTGGGTCCTTTGGATTCACACTAAAATTCCCAGCTTTGTCCTAGTAGCATGGTACAGGGCAGTCAGGATACACTAGAGGAACAATTGTTAAGCAGTTTAGAGCCCCACCATGAATGATAAGTAATAGACACAACTCTAAAGAAACTGGACACCCATTTATAAAAATAGAGCAGTATTCTATATATATTTAGAAACCAAAACAAACAGAACACGGATCAGTATAACCAAAGTTATGGATTTTAGAAGAAAAAATAAATTAGTGCAATTCACTACTGTCAAAATTGAACGTTGCAGTGAATGGAGAAAGCAATGGGAGTTAAGGTGATTTTGTTCTATTGCCATTTTAGTGGTTTATGGTGGTAATAAATAGTTTATTAAAGGTTGATGTCTGGCCAAATTGCTATAACCAGGCACTGGATTGCCTTTACAATGGTTGGATCTTAAAAGGATTAAACTGGATTAGAATGTTGTTTTAAATTAACATTTGACGGAAGTAATTGTTTTATTTAATCTGAACTTGTTGCTACATTTTGGATAACAAACAAATATAGAAAAAGAGAATACTCTTTGGTTAAACTTGAAATCCTTTTGTACGTGGTCTAAAACAGTGCAGCAGATACAAAAAATATATGGGGCTATCGGGGGTGGCGGGGCCTAGAATTCGAGAGTGATTATTGCCACTTTGAAAACCTCACAAATGGTTCTTGCTGCTCGAGAAAAGCGATATTTACTATGACAGCCAATACAAGGTTTGAGAAACCGACAGCTCTCTTGATTCTTGTCTCTTGCATCAAGAATAAACTTGTTTGAGACATTCTGAGGAGTTAGTACACAACATAGACTGGCACATACCTTATGAATGGAAAATACCCTTAGGCTATTTAAAAAAAGCATACAATACAATGTGAATTTCAAAGACTGCGTCCTGATTTGAGAACTAGCTCGTCTGCTTCAAGTACTACTAGGAAAATTATTAAGACAACATTTATATTAATGGTGCTGAAATAACATAAGGCTATCATTATTAAAGCAAAAATGTGTCAACTGCTCAGTTATGGTAACAAAGAAACCGAAATAGCCTACCATGCTCAGGAAGTAAGATGACAAAGAACTGCTACTGTTGCACTCTAAAATACATTTCGCATAGATGAAATACAGTACCTGTTTCAACACTCATGGATTGATTACATTTGCGCAGGGTGCTATAACCGTTCAATTTCAGTGGTTTTCTTTTTTTCCAATTTAACCATAATGTCGGTAAATGTAAGTTAGGCAGTGATCCGAGAAAGAGCGAGAGTATGTGTGCGTGTATATTACACAGTGGCACTTGCCACTGTTACGGTTCATCAGCGCTTTCAATGAAAAGGCATTTATCTAGATTTGCTAATAGCGTTTGATCCCGTGGACAATCAGCACCAAATCAGATAAGGACTCAGCATATTCAGATAAAGCCGTGCATGGCAATTTTTAAAACCATTTTGCACAGAGAAAATTAAGTTGAGGGAATGAAAAAAATATGTTTTCCTATTTTGACTCCCATCAGATGTTTTGCCACTGCTTACAACCAACAACGCTGAACAGATTAACACAACCTGGCATTAAAGTAGAACTTTATTCAGAAACTGTGCTTTTGTTGATTTGATGTAAATCGGTCAAGCAGTTTTTATGTCAAAAATGTATAAAACAGTTGCTGGATGGGCTTCAAATGCTTACATCTTGGTCTTTTCAGTCCACTAAGGTTGAGGACTGAAGTCTGTGGATATCTGCAAAGTAAATATTCCAAATTATAAAGGGCTCCCAATGGAAGGGAGAGCCATTTTCCATCAAGCCATTGTCCCGAATGTTGCGATTGACTGGCAGCAGCCAAAAATGTACTCTTGCAGCAGTCATTTCAAAATACGGGAAACAGTCTTGCATTACCTACCACGAGCCTCCATCCCACCCCACCCCCCAAACAAAAAAAGCCAAATAAGTGGCCAGTGTACAAACAACTCGATCCCCAGCCAAAGTGGGTGAACCCATAATAGGCTACTGCAATGAATCAAGAACTAAAAAAAAAATAGTCAGCGACCAACAAGATTGGAAACTATGGGTGCCATCTTATGTGAATTGGGTCCATGGCCTAGATATCGAGGACAAAGACTGGGGGCATCATCTTGGATAGGAGTCTGTGTCCTAAAAAACTAGTCTGCAGGCAATTGACATGTGAGGGCAGTTTAAAAAAATAAAATAAAATAAAAGATAATACAACTTATGTGCATAAAAGGACCCATATTTTGCTATGGAGCCACCTACACAAAAATGGGCGTTGAATAAACTCAACCAGGGTCGGCTTTTGTGCGGAGGGAGCGGTGCGACAGCACCGGGAGCTGACGTCAGGGGGCCCCTGTGTTTAGGAATAACTTCCGAAACTAGCGATTTTAAAGCACATGCTGAAAAGTTCCATGCGCGTTTAGCCTTCAAGAAACAATTAAAATGTCAAGATACCTCTTGTGATTAATGTTCCTGCTTGAGAGAGAGAGATGGGAGTTTTACCTTGTGGCAGCTTTGACTCAACATAAAGTAGTGTAGAGGGTTAATATGACTGCTGCAAAAAAAACAGAACTATGTGGCATATTTAAGAAATGTGGCGCTGCACACAGTGCAGCGCCACTTTTCTTGCACCCTTTAGCGCACCCCTAACGCCACCGTGTGCATCATATTTAAAATACGGTGCACCGTGGCAGTAGTTAGGGGACTAGCATCAGAATGTTTTACACTAGTCCGGTGCTTTGCAGGATTAGCGGCAAAACTTTTGATGCTATTCTTGCAAAGCACCTAGAGGCCCATTGTAACCAATGGAAGCCTCCTTTTAATGCCTGCTCTGAGCAGGCGTTAAAAGTGCTGGAAAAAAATGACGCAAAGAAATCTAACAGATATCTTTGCGTCATTTTTTGGGCCCAACTAAAGGGGGGGATGACCCCTTTGCATACGTTATGCCTGGTGCAGGCATAATGCAGCGCAAAGTGCTACAAAGCGCAGCGCTTTTCCCCTTTTAACACTACTTTAGTGTAAAAACAAATGACACCAATGTGGCATTAGAATGGCACTAGGGGCTCGTAAATATGCCCCTATGGCAGTGCTTAATTTGTGCTTGTTGTTTCCGGTGCACAGCACCAGCACTTATTTTTGAGGACCAGCACTTATTTTTCTACCTTAAGCATTAAGAATATGACACATATGAGAAGGACGGAGGAAGAGAAAAACAAAAAAGCGTCACAATGGGAAAAAGCAGAAACCCACAAGAGTGAGCTGAAGGGACAGGGAGTGCCTGTAATGGATTGAAGAGGCCTGAGATGGCTTCAGGATTATGCTGTCTCTGTATTCCGCGCCACTTTTCTTGAGCCCTTTAGCACCCCCCCCCCACCCAACGCCACCATGTGTGCTTCATATTTAAAATACAGCACACCATGGTGGTAGTTAGAGGACTAGAGTCAGAAGTTTTTATGCTAGTCTGGCGCTTTGCAGGATTAGCATCAAACATTTTGACACTAATCCTGGAAGCCTCCTTTTAATGCCTGCTCTGAGCAGTCGTTAAAAGTGCTAGAAAAAAATGAAGCAAAGAAATCGGTCAGATTTCTTTGCGCCATTTTTTTTGCCCCCCCTAGCGAGAGGGTACCCCCCTTTGCATACATTATTCCTGGAGCAGGTATAATGTAGCGCAAAGGGATACAAAGTGGTGCAATGCATGCACTGCGCCACTTTGTAAATATGGCATGGCCACATTAGTGTAAAATAATTACGCTAATGTGTCGCTAGAATGGCGATAGGTGCTCTTAAATATGCCCCTATATTTAATGTGGCTAGCTGACTGGATTAGTAAAGCCAGCCTTTACAAGTGCTTTAAAACACATGAATGTATGTGAAAGGGGAGCGATGGAGAGATGAGGGGCACATATGCTGGGTGGTAGTGAGAGAAACCGAGGAGGTCATTGGGTGGGGGCCGCCACAATAAACTGTCACACAGGGCGCCACCAGTCCTAAAGCCGGCCCTGAACTCAACATTTGTTTTTTGTAAGTGAGCAGGGTATACGGCTCTTGAGACTGCAAACCCACAACTTCCAGCAAAGAGGGTTGGACGTTTGAGGACAAACTGTTGTATGTGGAACATGGAATGCAGGGCTCGTGGGGTGATACGTGGAATGCGGGCCTCGTGGGGAGAATTTGGAATGTGTTCTGCGGGTGGAGGGTGGCGGTTGGAGAGGTGCCGGCAACACGTTATCTAGGTGGCTCCTTTCTTTCACTCAAACGTGAAATTGCTATTACCTCGTTGGTCAGCGTCTTCCAGACTTCAACATAATTCTGGCGACGAGCGTTTTTCCTGGAGCCACCTCAGAACCTACGCACAGTGATTGAGCGCTTTCCGGAAGCGGCTGCGGCACTGTTGTCGGACATTTCATTTTCCCTAAAGGTGAGACCTGTTTCGCCGCCACATTCATGCTTATATGCCCTCCTGGAAGAAACCTTTTTGTGCGGCTTACAGCGAAAACAGTCTGCATGCGACTCCCACCCTTCGCGTGACCCCGCGCTTGAACTGCCTTGCGTCATGTGACAAGTGTGAGCGCGCATTCTCTCTCTTTCCTTGCTCCTCACGGCACGTTTCCTAGCAACCTGCGCGTACCTTAGCAACCTGGATAAGAAAAAGAGACTTTTACGGTGAAACACACGTTTCAGTACCTGCGTGTTCACAGCTGCTCTTGGATTACGTTTTTCTTAAATTTTTGGTTTTAGACCATTGACAAACTTTTTTTTTTTAAAGTGTTAATTAAAAAAAAAGGGAATTATTTATTATATACAAATCTTGGTTAGACAACTGTTATAAAAAGTTTACAACTCTTGGTCAGACAACTGGTTACAACAAGTCTGGCTTTGTCTATTCCAGGATAACGACAGAATCCTCTGTCTGTAATATTAGCACCCAATCGACCCTGTCATTTTTTTTTTTTTAATCTCTTTTGGACAGATTTAAGGGAACACTATGCAATCTGTCTCTGCTCCACCATTTTTAGAAACACCTGGTGAACCACCGGTGTCTTGGCCTCAATGGTTTGATGCATTTGAAACTTATTTAGCGGCTATCGGAGCATCACGGTACAGACCCGAGAGGAAAAAGTTTCTATTGTTACACTCACTGGGATTCGAAGGCCGAGAGACTTTGAAACACCTACTTGATGTCGAGGCGGCAGAAGGCGAAGAATTGGACGAATATCAGGAAACAGTAGACAAACTCATCCTGAAATTTCACAAACAGCCAAGCCTTGTTGTAGAACGCCACAAATTCTTCAAGAGGGTCCAGCTACAAAGTGAATCGATTGATGAGTTTGTCAGTGCTCTTCGTAAATTGTGTGCACAATGTCAATTTGGCGTATTCAGTGATCAGCTGGTCAGGGACCAGCTCATAGGGAACTGTTGTGACAAACACAACCAGCAAAGACTACTTACGATAGGGGATCCTTCACTTGAAGATGTGATTAAGCAGGCCAAGAGCATTGAACTGGCTCAAGCTTCTCTTAAAGAACTTTCGTCTCAACGCATGGAAGAGAAAGCTAGTGTCAACGTTGTCTCTACACGCAAAGAACTTAAGCCCAGCAACAATCAATTTTTCAAATGGAGTAATATTTGTTTCAGATGTGGGAATTGTCCACATGCAAAATATTCTAAGAGTTGTCCTGCTAAGAATGTGGTGTGTCACAAATGCGGCCCGACAGGCCACTTTGCTAGGGTGTGTCAGAGTCCTGGGAACAAGAATGTCAAGATTAGCAGTGTCTCAGAAGCCAGTGAGGTGTCTAATCAATGTTTGGAGAATGAATTCCGTGACATGATTGTTGTGGTCACAGATGAGCAAGCACTTTTGGGGAATCCTGAGGAGTGCGTGGACCCGTATGTGGATATTTGTGTGGGTGGCAAAGTACTCCATCTACTTGTGGATTCTGGTGCACGTATCACAATGATAACTATAGACTTGTTTAAGAAAACATGGGGTGCTAGGAAACTGTTCCCACCTGACAGAGCCCGGTTTCCTATGAAGGAAGGAGGATTGAGCTGGAGGGTTTCATCGAGGAGGTGTTGGAATTCAAGGGACGCAAGATCCAGGGAAAGGTGTATTTTGCTGTCAAGGGTCTCAATATATTAGGTTGGTTCCATCAAGGCCTCTTTGGTATGGTACTGAGACCAGGTACCAGTGAACAGGTAATGGTAGTTAAAGACCATAGTGGTATGAATTTGTCAACTCTCCATATGATGTTCCCTAGTGTATTTAAGAAAAAATTAGGATGTATCAAAGGATTTAAACATAGTATCAAAATAAAAAAAGGCGCCATACCCATTAAGCACAAATTAAGAGCGATCCCATTCAGCTTGAGGGAGGACCTTAAGTTGGAGTAGGAAAAATTACAATTGTCTAGGGTAATTGAGCTGGTTGAGTCTAGCTTATGGTTGTCCCCAATTGTTGTCGCTCGCAAACGCAGTGGCGAGATGCGCTTATGTGTTGACTTAAGGAGTCTTTACAAAGAGATTTGGGTCGACTCCTTTCCGTTACCCAGGATTAATGATTTGCTAGAGAAACTTAGTGGTGCGGTGTGGTTTTCAAAAATTGACATGGCTTCGGCATACCACCAGGTTGTCCTTGAAGAAGACTCTAGACATTATACGGCTTTCAACACGCCTTTTGGTACTTTCCAATTTCGTAGGATGCCTTTTGGTCTTGCTTCAGTTTTCCAACGCATCATGTCACAACTGCTGAAGGATGTTGAAGGTGTCCTCCTGGTGTTCCAGGATGATGTACTGATTTTTGCCAAACAGTTACCAGAACACGTCACGGTGCTTAAGCTAGCCTTACAGATTTTTGAGGAGAATGGGGTGGTTGTAAAAAGATGACAAGTGTGAATTTTGGAAAAAAGATTGAGTTTTTGGGGCACGTCGTTTCGTTGGAGGGCATCAAACCGAGACCTGGGTTGGTGGATGCTGTTCGCAATTGTCTTCCCCCAAAGAATAAGGATAAGCTGCGCTCTTTTGTAGGATTATGTAAATTTTATTCTAGGTTTATTCCTAATTACGCCTCCAAAATTAAATGTTTGTCTACTATGTTGAAGAAAAGTGTTGAATTCACGTGGGACAAGGATTGTCAAGACACGTTTGAGTTGGTAAAATCTGAAATGACCAATGCCAAAGCACTACGTTCATACGATCTATTATTAACGTGTAAGATAATGGCTGATGCAAGCAAGTATGGATTGGGTGCTGTTCTAGTTCAGGACACTGAACAAGGCGAAGCCACAATCAGTTATGCTTCTAGAGTATTGAGAGAAGCCGAGCTGAATTACTCAGTAATAGAGAAAGAGTTGTTGGCATGTGTCTGGGCAAGTGAAAAGTTTAGAAGTTATGTGTGGGGCAGAAGGTTTGTCATTGTGACGGATCATAAACCGCTACTTTACATTCTCAGCGGTGATAAAACCAACTATACTACACCGCGTATTGCCCGTCTCACTACTAAATTGTTGCAGTATGACGTGGAGGTTAAGTTTTTACCGGGGAAACTCTATGTGAGAGCGGATTTCCTCTCTAGATTACCTACGGAATGGTTGGATGATTTTGATTCTGAGGATGATAGAGAGGATTGTTTTGTTGCCAGTGTGGATCTTCCAGTGTCCAAGGCCTATAGCAAAACTGAATGGGAGGTGGCCTTTCTAAAGGATCCGATTTTGGCCCAGGTTAAAGAATTTGTGACCAATGGGTGGCCGAAAGAAAAGAATGTTCCCTTACCGTTACAACCGTTTTGTAAAGTTGCGAATGAAATTTCAATAGAAGATCAGATACTATTGAGGGGTGACAGGTGTATCCCTCTGCATAGTATACGTTCTGGTCTGATAAATTTGGCACACGAAGGACATTTTGGAGCGACTATGACCAAAAGGAGGTTAAGGGAGAATTACTGGTGGTCATCTATGGATAAAGAGGTTGATGTTGTGGTCAAAGGGTGTGTAGTTTGCAATTCTGCGGAGAAGGGGTTGAAGGTACGTACTCCACCTTTGCACCCTATTGAGGTTCCGGTAAGACCGTGGTCTAAGGTGGGGATAGACATGATTGGCCCGTTTAATTTTCTCCCTCACAATTTACGATATGCATTTGTTCTCATGGATTATCACAGTAGATGGCCTGAGGTTCGTTTTTGCGCTGCTCCATCAGCGACCAATGCTGTTAACTTCCTTAAAGAAGTTTTTATGCAAGAGGGCTTTCCGGAAACCATTATTTCGGACAATGGGGTGCAATTTGTTAATTCTGAAATGGAGGACTTCTTAAAACAATCTGATATTAGGGATTTGAAAAGTTCTTTATATCACCCCCAGACCAATGGCTTGGTCGAAAGAATGAATAGAGTGGTTGGGGATTGTATAAAATGGGCTAGACACAATAATTACGAAATCCTTGAGGCAGTAAGCACCATGTTGTGGGTTTATTGTTCCACACCGCATTCATTAACCAATGTGTCACCTTTTGAGCATTAAGAGGTCGTAAACCAACTACCGTTCTGTTCCCATTATGGTTAGCGAGTTCCTTGAAAAGCAAAGGATTGAGTGAAAGGAAGAGTGTGGTCGAGTGGGAAAAGGTGAGGTCAAGACAAGAACGCACGAAAAGGAGGTACAATACGATCAAAGCCACCAAGTTGTGTATGGTTTGCCCAGGAGATTTGGTGCAAATAAAAAAAAGTATGTTTGTTAAAAAAAGGTGATGTTAATTTTGGAAAACCTGTTAGGGTGAGAAAAGTTTGTGGGAGTGCAATTATGGTTGATGATGGTCACTGGTGGAACGTATCCAAGGTGGTAAAGTTATCCGAGGGTCCTGCTTCGAGTGTTAGGGATGTGAGTGACAACAGTAAGGAAGGTGAAAGGGGTTGTGGTGGAAGCTCTATGATACGTGTTCAAGACTTGCATAAGTCTAATGCACAAAGGTCTTCCTTGGACTGTACGGAAGGATGTCCACGCAGATCTTACCGGGAAAGATTTTTACCATGGAAATTGAGACCCGATCAGTGATACCTTTCAGTTCTAAGACTTCCTTTTTCTTCTTCGGAGTTCTTATTAATTTTGTTTCTTGTGGAACTTGGGGACATTTTGTCATTCAAAATGGTATTACCTTTCTCAAGTGTTGTTCACTGTTCTTTGTTTTCTTATTATTCTTAAGTTGTAAACAAAAACAAAAAAAAAAAAGGAGAGAGATGGTATGTTGTATGTGGAACATGGAATGCAGGGCTCGTGGGGTGATATGTGAATGTGGAATGTGTTTGCGGGTGGAGGGCGGCGGTTGGAGAGGTGCCGGCAGCACGTTATCTAGGTGGCTCCTTTCTTTCGCTCAAATAAATGAGAAATTGCTCCTACCGCTTTGGTCAGCGTCTTCCAGACTTCAACACAAACCAATCTCGTTCGACTGCCTCAGAGTTCTGGAAACAGATGGCATTTCCACCATTTCCACTGAAGACTCAGACCTCAGCACCTGAAATGAAAGACTGCTGAAGCTAAATTGTAGAGAGGAGACAGCCATAGGAAGGAAGTGAAGTAGTGTTGTGCACCGGGAAGACTATGTAGCAGAACAGACCATCAACTGACTTAATCATCTGTTTCATGTGCATCCCAAAACACGGACAAAGCTCAAAACCATAACTGTCATGTGTATTTTCTGTGACCAAAAGCTCTCAGCTGAGGACACAGAAAACTGATGTTCCAAATGATACAGTCGAAGCAGGAAAAAGTATGAGGTGCCAGTGGAACTCTGCAGAAGTGGTACAGAGTGGCACTCTGCTAAACGTGCAATAGGACCTGCTGGACCACCAGGAGGAGGAGATCAACCTGCACCTCGAGGTCTTCTCCTGATCCTGCAGGGAGTGATGAAGTGAAGAGAAAAGAAAGAGAATTGACAGGGCTTGATGGAAACAGTTAACAAGTGGGATTTCCATTGTGTGCAGGAGAGCTGGCATTACTTTTTTTTGCACTGGACAGTTTTGCTATGTAAAGGCAGAAATTTGACCACTGCAGAGCTTCGAACTCTTGAGCTGTTAGTCTACCCAAAGAAAGCGCTGCTTGAAAGACAGCGAGATAGAGACAGACAGATTTAAAAAGATATAGCAAGAAAGAGACAGAGTGAGATAGAGCTAGAAACAGACGGATGAGAGATAATGAGGTGAGCGAACAAGAGATTTGTGATAAGGGAGATAGAGGTGAAGATAGAGGTAGACGATCACTGACATAATCAAAAACAAAAATATTGTGTCAGTAGAGTATCGTGCCAAAAATATCGAGGACCAAAATATCTAGAAGGTAAGTGCGAATAGTTAAGTAAAGATTTACTATTCTTCACTCCATATCTCCGGAGAAATTCAGCAGGTATAGCTCGCGACCTAAGTTAACTATAACTTGCGCCCCATCCATGAACAGTTTTCTCTTCAATAATTTGACTTCTAATGTTTCACAGATATTTTTACTGACATTATGAAAGTTGTCAGGAGTGCTGTAATATCTGGGGTAATAAGCAGTGTATTGCGAGGGAGCAAGTTAATGTTACCTCAGGCCGCAAGTTCTAGTTACTTGAAAAAACTACCTGTACCTGCTGAATTTCTCTGGTTTTTGGCAAGTAAATTCAGAACCTAACTATAACGTCCCTGTAACGTTTGGTTTGTTAGGTGAATTTCTACGGCTTGTTTAAATTCTATTTCCTAACTATAATGTCCCTGAAACCTTTGTTTTTTTTTTCTAGTGAATTTCTATTGTTTGTTTTCAACATGAAGTAATTTTCATTACTATACGTTAACCACCCAATCACTGCCACGCATGGCCTACGTCCAGGTCCTGCAGCCAACCCCAAATAAATACCCAACCCCAAACCGTGCACAGCGGGGTTTGGCAGGAGGGACTGGTTGCAGGCCAGGCTGTCTGGACAACACCCGTAACCACCCAAGCTGCACAAAGCCATTGGCCGTGCGCAGAGGGAGTGGGCCGCAGGGCCTATCTCCCTGGGTGTGAGAATAGGTGTGAGATGGTGTCTCTGGGTGCAAGAGTTTCTGATTGCGCTCCAATAAATGAAAGCTGCATTCACCTCCACAAAGGATTTCAGAAATTTTCAATATGGAATTGCGAAGTAAACACACTTGCTTTGCCTACACTAAGCCCAGGTGTTAGGATCATTTGTCCTTCCCAGAAGTGAAGCTTCAACTGGGGCACCTGTGATATTTATTTATATTTGCAAGGGCTTCCTGTTGAGGTTTAATTTCTGTGAAATTAGAATCATGGCCAGAATGGAAGCTCACCTGCTCATTTATCCAACAAGAGTCCACAGTTTTGCACTACATGTGTATCGAACTGGAGCACTTTCAAATGGTTAGTTAGTAAGTCCTACTTCGTTGGCTGACTAGCCAGTGAGAGGGAGGGGTGCCGTGCATCCCCCCACCTAGGCCAATTTCAGCCCCAGGGACCCGTCCCCAGCCATCTCTCCAGGGCACCCAGTGTGCAATGGGACAGGGGATGGAGCCTCAAGGCCCCGCATCACCAGCAGGCTCCCAGACTCATGTGGGAGCCGGCATTACTGTCACAGACAGGGAGTTGCTAAACATGCAGCTCCCAGTCTGTGAGAGCAATATTTTCCTCTGTTTCCCTGCCCGCAAGTATGTGGGCAGGGAAACTGAGAAAACCTCGGCTTCCAGTATGCAAGAGTTGCTTGACAGCTCTCGCTTGCTGGAACCGGAGTGTTTGATGTGATGCCAAGTCACAGCAAACAGCTATGTCCCGGAGGTGGGCACCCCGGGAAATAGCAGGAGCCGGCCCCAGGGTGGTGGTGGCCCCCAGGGCCATTATTGGCCCCTTGAGGGGGCCCTGTGCACCCCTTCCAACATTTGAACTTGCCCTGGGGAGGTGGCGGTCCTCGGGGCTGTGTGGAAAGGGTGGGGGTCGGGCTCTTATTTTCAAACAATTGCCCCTTGAAGGTGGAAGTCCCAGGGCTGCAGGGTGGCCTTACGACCCTCCCCAGCATATGATCAAAACAGCCCCACGGAGGCAGCAGTCCCCAGAGAATGGGAGGAGGGGTCCACAGGACCCTACCCCCACTATAAGTAATGCATTTTTAGATGTGGAGGTGGTGGTCCCCTGGGCACGCGGCCCCCACATACTATTTGATTAAAACAGTGGGTAGGTGGTGGTCCCCGGGACATAAATAAGCCCAGGAGAGGGAACCCCCGTGCGCCCTTTCTTTATTTTTTACCTGCCCCCAGGACCTGGCACAAGCTTTGGGTTTAGTAAAACAGGCGCAGAAGACCAAGCATTTCAATTTTTTTTTTTTTTAAGTGGATAAATTCGAGACATCATTGCAAATTTGCTGCAAAAAGTTTTTTTTTTTTTTTTTTTTTTTTAATTGCTTTCGTGCCCTGGCTTTTGCTCAGAAACAACCTGGGTGAAGTGTTGGAAGCCAATCAGAGCCCTGCAGATTTCTGCACAAGCTCTTATTTGCCAAGTTCTCAGGGAGGATCTGCTACCTTAGATAAACACATTTGGATTTTCTTTATTTTCACTTAAACTTCTGAACTGATTTACATCAAACAACAAAAAGCGTAATCCACATTCCGAAAGCTACCTTTCTGCCAAATTTTACGTAATTCCGTCCAGAGGTTTGGACTGTAGTGGAGTTCAAAACTCCTATTGGAATTAATATGGGAAACACACATTTTTCGATCACCCATTTTTACTCAGCCCCCGTTTTACGGATCACCTCAAAACTTCTCATGCGCAACAAGAATCAATGACAAACCATGCCAAAGATATAGGCAAGTCAAAAAACACTTTCTATGGAAACATGGTCCTAACTACCTACTGACAACCGGCTGTAGGTCATTTGTTTGAATATATATATATTTTGTCACACAATATTTTTGTTTCCGATATTCTAAAAACCAAAGATAAAGATATAGAGATGGAGATGAAGAAATATAATAGGAAATAAGGGAAATAGAGGGTGAGAGATAAAGAGTGAGTTAAAAAGATAGAAAGAGATAGAAATAAGGAGAGATGGAGAAAGAGATTTTATCCAGCACTCCTGGCCCTGGTCAACCTATGATCCTTCAAGTGTATGAAACACTGAAGTTGACCACTGGGAGTCCGAGAGAAAATCTGGAAGGCTCTTGCTCCATCCTGAGAAATGAACCCAGATACATTAATTTCATGAATCTCCTGACAGCTGAACTATGCAAACTTGATATGAACAGAACTCAATCCAGAAATTGAGTTTTGAATGGGAAATATCAAGCTCTGCCACCCACTAGACCCGACTGTGCTCCTACGTCCCTAACAAACTTTGTACAGTATCATATTACAGATGCCACATATATACCAGTTATCACAGAATCAGGATGGTAAAGAGCTGAAATCAGACTGCTTACTATGTACAGGGACTAAAAAACAACACAAAAACGGTTTATAGCTCTGTATGCCTTTAAAAGGACCAACATCTGTAGAAAATCTGGTAATTCAGAGGGCTCAACAATTCAGAACCTAACTATAACATCCCTATAAGCTTTGTTTTTTTTCCAGTGATTTTTTGTTTTTGTTTTTTGAGGTAAAGTAATTTTAATGACGAGACATTAATCCAACCACCACGGCCACGGCCTGGCCTGCGGCCAGACCATGCAGCCAGACCCCCAACCACCCAACTTCACGCTGTGGATGGCCCTTTGGATGTGTGCGACCGGAATTGGCCACAACCTGTCTCGGAGTGTGAGAATAGGTGTGGAAGGGTGTATCTGGGTGGGAGAGTGACAGAGTGTCTGCATGTGGGAGTGGGTGCATCAGGGTCTTAGTGGGTCTGTGAGTGGGTACGTCAGTGTGGGTCTGTGAATGGGTGCATGAGGGTTTCACAGTGGGTCTGTGTGTAGGTGCACAAGAGTCTGAGTGGGTCTGGGTGTGGGTGTGTAAGGGTCTGAGTGGGTGTGTGAGTAGGCAAAAGACATCTCAATTCACATCACTGATGACATCATCCACATACATCAACTCAGACCCGTATACAACCTCTCATACACCCGCTCAAGCACTCATAAAACCATTCACATACCTATTCAAAGACCCATACAAGTACTCACACAACCACTCACTCACCAATACAGCTACTTACACACCCACTTGCTGCATCTTATACATCCTCTCTCCCACCCATTCAGCCTCTCAACACAGCCACTCACTCACCCATACAAGCTTGCTCTCACACACCCACACAACCATTTACATGCCCATTCACACATCCACACAAGCACACACATCCGCTCACTCACCTATCAATACATTGATAGACACTTACCCTTCAATACAGCCACTCATACACCAACTCACTTAACTAAACAGCTACTCAAAAACCACTCACTCACCCATACAGCCACTTACACAGCCACTAATTCACACCCAGAGCCAGACACCCACTCACAAACCAGTCACTCACGCACCGCCTCACCCACCCATATAGCCAATCACTATCCCATACAGCCAATGACACCAACACTCTCACTCACCAATTTAATCAGTCATAGAGACACTCACTCACCCACACATGTACTCACATACCTACTTATACACCCATACATTCACACACGGACACACACAGTCACACGGCCACTCACATAATGTACGTTAGTAATAGTATCAATTATTAGTAGTACAGAAAGTATTCTATTTTAATTTTTGTACTGCCTTGGTATATAAGCGTGACAGGCATAAACCTTTGGAAAACACTCACACTAAGTGGATGATGTCATCAGTGATGTCACTGACCATGTCATGAGTGATGTAATATGTGAGGTCATAGGCAGTGCATTGCAGAGGTATAAGTTATAGTTCGCTCAGGTAACTAGAAGTGCTGGATTTCACTGGTTTTGTATGAGTGAAATGTTAGCCTAACTTATATCACCCCTTTAACTTTAGATTTTTTCAGGGAATATCAAAGCTTTTTAAAATTCTATTTCCTAACTGTAATGTCCCAGTAACCTTTATTTTTTTAAGTGAATATATAAAAAGAGAGATTTATAGAGAGAGACAGTGATATATATATATATATATATAGGGATAGAGATATATATTACATACAGAGCGATACAGAAAGACATATATATATATATACACACACATATATATATATATATATATATATATATATACACACACACACACACAGACACAGACAGAGATATATATATCTAGAGAGAGAGATAGAAAGACTGACAGAGAAAAAGATAGAGAAAAAGCTATATATAGAGAAAAAGCTATATATAGAGAGAAAGAGATAGACAGAGCTTTATTTATATCAGCAGCTCAAACTTGCTGACATTTAAAAGGAAGGCTTATTGGAACATACAAATTTTGGTGCAGTAAACACCAAAACCATTATGTAATTCCCCAACAACACTCAATTGGGTAGAATTTATGACATTCGATAAATTTTACTCGGATGTCGGATTTTATTAGTTGGGACAATTATCACACAACTTATGAGGACACCGTGTTGATGGGCCTAATGTCCAGCTCTTGCTTAGCCCGCAGATGAATTATTTTCCTAGGTCTGTCAAAGACATTCTAGAAAGCAATCTTAAAAACTAAAATTGTTTTTTTTTAAATCTAAATTTTGGCAGATAAGGAAAATAATCCTACATGAGATCGTGATTGCTGGAAATGGCCCTTTTTGCAAGGTTATCCCTAAAACTTTTGCCTCTGACCTATTTTTGACTGTGTGCTGCCTTTCGTTTTTGCTGGCTTTATGACTCTGGGCACCTTACCACTGCTGACCAGTGATAAAGTGCAAATGCTCTATGTATAAATGGTATTGGTGACCGGTTTATCCATGATTGGCATATTTGATTTACCTAAGGCCCTAGTACAGTGCACCTGGTGTGCCCAGGGCGTATAAATCAAATGCTACTAGTGGGTATACAGCACAGATTGTGCCACCCACATAAGTAGCCCTGCAAACATGTCTCAGGCCTGCCATTGCAGATTTAAACTGCCATTTTGAACTGGTAAGTACACCCACTTTCAAGGCCCAAACCTTCGCTTTTACTACATTTAGGTCACCCCTAAGGTAGGCCCAAGTCAGCCCCATGAGCAAGTTGCAGTGTATTTAAAAGGCAGGGCATGTACTGGTGTCTTTTACGTGTCCTGATGGAAATACTGCTAAATTCGGTAAGCACGTTCTCTCCCATAAGGTAACATGGGGACGGCCTTGAACTATCTTTCAAGTGTAACTTCCCATTGGAGCAGATAGAGATATGGAGTTTGGGGTCTCTCCACTCACAATGTAAACATACACCTTCTGATGAAGTTGTTTTTTTAATTTTAAGTTTGAAAATGCCATTTTTAGAAAGTGAGCATTTCTTTACTGAACCATTCTGTACCTGTCTGTGAAATACATGTCTGGGTCAGGATGACAGTTGGGCTGTTTGTGAATTCACCTTAGACAGTCACACAAAGGGAGCTTGAGGTGTGTCCTGCCTATCCTGATGGATATTACTGAGCTCCTTTTCTGGGAGTGAATGTACTCGACTTTGCTTTCTACATCATGCTTTTAAAGGTTCTCCAAGGGAATGGACTGAGCTGGCCTCCTCTTAAGAAGTCTCAGGGACATCAAAACTTCATCTGCATGCACCTGAGCTCTCTTGTTGAGAGCGTTGAATTGCCAAGTGATGCCAAATCCAGTTCCTGGGCACTTAGGAGTGAGTTCTGGTCTAATCAAGAAGAAACAAGCACATCGACTCCAAAGCGACTTCGAACCGGCGCGATGCCTGACTTCGCACAGCTGCCTACACCGGACCCGCGGTCCCCACTGAGTGCAACAACCGCAACAGACACCATAGGCCTGATGCCGCCGCAGCACCTCCAAAGTCCCACCACCACGTGAGTCCCAAGTGTCATGTCACAAATGTCAGTGACACCTGACTGACTCCTCTGCAGCACCTGTGGCCCTGGGTGTGATTGAGACACCGCAAAATCGACATCCCACATCTTCACCTGCAGGATTCAACAACTCTGCCTGGTCGTAAGAAACCAACGCCTCACCACCGACACCGCTTCACCTCCCCTGCAACCGTAAGGAGCCAACACCTCATCTCCCCTGCCTAGCAGTAAAGAACCAATGCCACACCTCCCCGACAGAAGAAACCGACACCACAAAGGCTCCAGTGATGCCTCAACTTAGTGGAGCATCTTTGCTTCCTCATCATTTTCCATGGCATGGTACTGTACCTGGGATACGTGTGACTCAGTGACCGGCTCGCACTCCCTCGCAAGTAGCATTGGACTATTGGGAACTACTCAGTCAAGACGCCAAAATAGCTCCAGTTGGAGCTATTGTGTTTCTAAGTGCTTTACTAAGATTTAATCTTTAAAAATGTGTATCTTTACCTGTGAATGTTGGATGTTTGTTGTTTCGGTCTTGTTTTACTTCGATACATTTTGGCTATTTTTATAAATTGCTACTAAGTGGGGGTGGGAAGCAAACAGTCAGCTCTCTGGTCCGTGTTAAGATTCACACATGGCTCTCTGGGGACAGTTCTCACACAGACAAATAGGATACGTAGGATATCCAATTGTATATTTCCCAACTGGCAGAAATCCTGGCTGAAGTAACCTTGAATCCTATTTAGAATTAAGAGCTGCTGTTCACTTAATGCAATTTCATGCCAGCTCTCATTACTAATTATGCTTTTTAACAAATTAAATCTTTTTCTATTTTCTCCTATATTGTGGAGATGTAATTAGTGTCCCTAGGCACTGGCAGCGCTTAGAATATTTATGCTATTTCACACCACAATCACTATAAATTTAAATATTCCTAGAGGCTAGGGGTTTAGTCTTTGAAAAAACAGTCAGTGATCTGCTCAAGGTATGAGAAGTCTTGGGCCTTTTACCAATGTGGGTGCACAGTGTATCTTTTGAAGGGTAGGATATCATATTAGAATTAGTCTTAATACAGCATAGTTGTCTCAGAGCTTGTAGAGCAAGCTAATGCACCAGGATGCACCCAGATGTAGGCACAGATGATGGTATCTCAAGTTAATGGGCCAGGCAGGGACCTGGAAGATGTAAGTACGGCATTGCCGCACTGGTTCTGATTCTAGAGTAGAAGAGGAGGACTCTTGCTACTATTTTTTTTAAATGTATTTTTATTGTTTTGTTTCATACTTACAGAACTTTACTTACGTTACCTCCCCCCCCCCCCCCCCCTCAGCTGTTCGGGTCAAATTCCCGTGCTCCTTTCCTTTGGGCGCTGTCATCTTAGGTTTTGCTATCGATTGTTTATTGTCCGGCACATGGCAAACCTGCCTACTAGTCCGAGTTACTGTTTTCAGTTGAATCGGATTCCTCTGTTGATGTGTCGTGGTCCTGAGGGTTGTCTATTGGGTGTTTCATGCGATCTATCAGATTGTCCCATTGCTGTGCCCTCTCTGCGTTTCCTGCTCCTTTTGTAGCTCAAGGCGTAACACCTCGCCTTCTGCTTCAGCCCATTTAATCAGAGTGTCTTTCCACATTTGGACCCTCGGTCCTTTGGGATCCTTCCAGTGCATTGTGATTTCTCTTTTTCCTAAGATTAACGCTAGGTCTATGAATTTGTTTTTCTGGAGTGGGGTCTGGGGAAGTTTCCTAGTAGACTTACTGCTGGGGTTTTCGCCAGTTTTCTTCCTGTAATCTTTTTGATTTCTTTCATTACCTCTTCCCAGTAGTGTGCTAGTTCTCTACAAGTCCATAGCATGTGTAATAAGTCTGCCCCTAGTTCTGTGCATCTGGGGCAGGCGCTGCTTGTGTTTTTGTACATTGATGTTAGCTTGGCCGGGCTCAGGTATGCTCTATGGTATATGTAGATGTTGATGTTGATCAATTTAAACCGGGCATTCCTGGACACTTTGTAGATTTGGGCTGTGATATAACTCCACTGTTCATCATCTATGTGTTCCCCAATATCTGCTTGCCATTGGGTTTTTAGAGTTTCTAGAGAGGTCAGTGCTTCTGTTTGCAGTGTTTTGTATATCGTGGATATTGTCTTTCTGCCTCCCCCTATTGTGCAAATGGCGTGGCTTCCTGCGTGTGTAGGTGGTTCCCTTAGTCCCTGTTTCCAGTGTTGCTGTATCAGAGCTATTAAGGATCTATGTGTAAGAAACATCCCGGGCGGGACCCCGCAGTGTGTCATCATGTCCGTGTATGTCATGAGCTCTCCATTCCTATATAAGTCCACTATAGTGGATCTCTAATTTCTGGATCCCTGCTATAGAGCTACTTCCGGGGAGTAAAGTCAGGAATCGTAGGGGGAATTCTGGTGTATATGGGGACTTGACTCGCGCTCGCTGCAGACTACGCTTCCAGCATGCACTTATAACTTGATATTCCAGTGATTTTGTCACCTTCCTACCCCCTGGAGCCATTAGTATCTCTGCGAGAACTGCCACTTTTGCCTCTTTTCCTGGGCTTTCGGCTTCCAGTGTTATTACAGTGTGCCATTTCTTTGCTAGCCACTGGAGCTGTCCCGCCAGATAGTATAGTTCCATGTCGGTGGCTGCTAATCCACCTTCCGCGGTGGGCCGTTGCAATTTATGCAGGGCCAGTCTGTGGCATCCCGCGCCCCCATATGAAGCTGGTAATGACGGAATTAATTTCCCTAAAGGTCGCTCTGGGTATCAGCACCGGTAAAGTCGTGAAGCCATATAACATTCTGGGTAGTGCCACCATTTTTCTCAAGGCTACTCGCCCGGTTACTGAGAGGGGCAATGTTTTCCAGAACTGGGTGGCTGATTTTAATGCCCGAACTGCTTGGTTTATATTTCCTTCTAGGAGATCTCCCAGTTCATGATATATTTGTACGCCTAGATATTTGAACCTTGTCGAGTGCCATCCCAGGTTCTCGGCGGTTGTGACCTGGGGGGACCCTTTCTGCAACAGGAAGAGGTGGGATTTCTGCCAGTTAATATGTAGTCCTGACACGCTCCCGAACCAGTCCAGTAGGGACATAAACCTGGGTAGATCCCAGCTTGGGTCCTTTATAAATAGTATCATATCGTCGGCGTATAATGCAATCTGGTGCTTTCTTTCCCCGATAGCTATTCCCTCATAGTATTTCTCTGTTCTCGCCATCAAGGCCAATGGTTCCACTGCAATGGCGAACAGTAGTGGTGATAACGAGCAACCTTGCCTGGTGCCCCTCCCTATTTCATATGATTTTGAGATTGTGTGTCCTGTGTGGACTCTTGCTGTGGGGGTGGTGTATAACAGTCTAGACCACTTCAGGAATCCTGGTCCCAAACCCATCTTGTTCATTATTATTTGTAGATAGTCCCATCGTAGGCTATCAAATGCTTTCTCAATGTCGACCACCAGTACCACCGAGTTGGTGAGGTTTGGCGGGCCTGATTGCATTATTACTATCAGTCTTCTAATGTTTGTGGCTGTATTGCGATTTGGTATGAAGCCTGTTTGTTCGGGGTGGATTAACGCTTCCATGTGGGGCATTAGTCTGGTGGCTAGAATATGGCTTCATTTTTTATAATCCATATTCAACATTGATAATGGATGGTATGATCTTACGTCCGTGGACGGACGATCTTGTTTTGGTAATGGGACCACTATAGCCTCATTGGTAGATCTGGGCAGGTTACCACACTCCCATGCCTCTCTATATATATCACTGATCCGTGGCGCTAGTAGGTCCACGTATTCTTTAAAGAATTCTGCCGGTAACCCATCTGCTCCTGGTACCTTTCCTCTGGCCATTGCTTCTACCACCACCGTCACCTCCCGCGAGGTAACCACTTCCCCCAACAGTTGCTGGTCATCTGCTGCTAAGGTTTGAAACTGGATATCATCCAGACTTCTCAGTCGGTCTGGTTCTAGGGGTTCAGAGGGGGAGGCATAAAGTGCCTCGTAGTATTCAGCGAAGCTGGCCTTGATCTCTCCCCGACCGTATAATTTTCTGCCCTCCGCTGTCTCTAGTTCCATCACCAGGGATTGCTGCCTCAGTGGCGTCGCCAGCCAAGCCAGCAGCGCTCCTGCTTTGTCCCCCCCTCTGTGTTGTCTTCCTATATATTTCCTATAATCAAATCGCCTGAGCTTTTCTAGTGCACTGGTTATCTTATACTTGGTTTCTGATATTTGGGGTGCCAGAGCTGGATTGTCTGGTCTGTTTTGCTCTAGAGTTCTCAGTGCTTTCTCATGTTTGTCGATTTCCCCCTCTATTGTCTGTCGTACTCCTTGCGTTTCTGCTATACATTGTCCCCTTATTGTCACCTTGAACGCTTCCCATTCCTGCATTCGTGAGGAGGTCGAGCCTGCGTTATGTGCGAAAAACTCCTTGATTGCTTCTCTTATGGCCTGTCGGTGGGCACTGTCCTCTAGTGACTCTACGTTCATTCGCCAGTTCGGGATAGGGGGGCGGTCTCTCCGCCAATCTAGGGTAAGTAGCAGCGGATTGTGGTCCGATACTGTGCGGCATAGATATTCCGCATTGCGTACAGTGCTATTCACATCCGGGGAGGTTAAAATTGCGTTCAGTCGGACGTGTAAGTCGTGCATAGGCGAGTAGAACGAGAAGTCTCTTTCCCGCGGGTGGAGATACCTCCACGTGTCAATCAGTCCCCAGTTCTTCTGCCAGTTTGTGAAGTTTTTGGCTGTCCTGTGTATAGGGGAGGCCTCTAGGGGCGGATGAGATCTGTCTAAGATCGTGTCCGCCACACAATTGAAATCTCCCCCTACCACTATTGTCTGCGTCAAGTGGGGACCCCCACGTGCGGGACAGCGCCCGTAGGAAGGCGCTCTGGTCCTGGTTGGGGGCATAGACACCTGCCAGCGTGATGTCCCCACCCCCCAGTCGGCCCTTGACCAACACGTAGCGCCCCTCTCTATCTATTACCGTGTCTATTTTTTGGAAGGGAGTCCCCGGGCGTATCCAGATCAGAACTCCTCATGCATATGCCGAATATTCTGTGGCATATATCTGACCCCTCCATCTTTTGGACAGAGCTGCTACTTCTTTCCCTGTCAGATGGGTCTGCTGTAGGATTGCTATTTGCACCCCTCGTCTTTTAATTTGATTGTATACCCTGTATCGTTTAGCTGGGCTATTCAGACCTCTAATATTCCATGTGAGGAATTTGTAATCTAGTGGTTTTTCCATATGTCCTTGTTATAGGTGAATCTCTGATATGGTTTGCATGCCCTCGCCTCGTGTGTGACAGTGCCTTGGAGCTTTTGTCGGCTGATTCCCCCATGGAAGTGTATTCTCCCTATTTGAAGGCCTTTAACTGTTAACTTAACAACTTTTTTGTAACCTAAACTCCCTATCCCCAGGACCGGTGTGAGAACTTTCCCCGTCCAAACTGTCCCCAACTTGTAGACCATTGTGTATATGTTTAGAGGGGGCTAGGCTGGGGCCGTGTGCCGGGCCCTTAGACCCCGACCTATCGCTTATGTGTAACTTTTCATTTGTCTTTTGGCTGGTGTCCCCGTTCCCTGGTTATACTTGCAGTGAATGGAGTGCGGCCTTTCCTCGTTGCTGCAGAATTTACTCTTTTTTGTTTTGCCTTTGGGTGTGGTGTATCAGATGATCTCGTCTGATGTCCCAGAGGTGATCCGAGGGCAGCCCCCAGCTGTGTCCTGTGAGGAGCAGTAGGTTTTTATCAGGTCCTGAGTCCTGTTCGGATAACGACTCGTTCCGGCGCGGGGTAGTGGCTCTTTCATGCCCCAGCGATGGGGCCTTGCTGGTACTCTATGGGCTCTTTCTATTGCAAAGTGCTGTGTTAGGCCCTCTGGCGCTATTTCCTTACGTATCCATTGTTCAAGGAAGGTTTCCATATCTGGTGCTTCACATTCCGATTTTTCGGGGATACCCACCAGGCGTAGGTTGTTTCTTCGTGCCCTGTTTTCAGCATCTTCTGCGCGTCATTCCGGTATTTTTACCCTGGCCATCAGTGTGGCTGTGGTGTTGGAGTGTCTTGCATTTAGGAGATAGTTGTTCTAACGATTTTTCGTTGGCCGTTACTCTGTCAGACAGTTTTCTGTGATCATCTCTTAAGAGCGTCAGGTCGACAGACAGGGTGTCTATTTTAAGCTCCAGGGCCTCTCTGGAGGCTTGAATTGCTTGTAGCAGAGTGTCTAGGGTGGTTCCCTCGTTGGTCTCACAGCACATTCCTTCTTTTATTGAGCTTTTGTCTTCTCACGCTTCTTAGGTTTACCCATTTTCAGTGGGTGTTATGTCTTAGTGTCACTGTGTGTGGGTTCCCTCCTGGGTTGCTTGTGCCTTGATTGCCCTTTAAGTTGTGTCCTGTGGCAAGGAGAGCTCTGCTTACTTTTTCCCCTTTCTGGTAGTGCGTGTTGTAGGTTCCATGAATCAAGTTGCACCGTGCTGGCCGGCTGGGAATCTGATCATGTATTTATCGCCCACTCCTCCGTGTTGCCTTTGCCTTGTCTTGGAAGCCTCCCCCGGCTCTCCACGGGGCCCGGTCCGCAATTTTCCAGGCTCCCACAGGCTCATCCCTGGGTCCTCTTACTGTCTCTTGGCCCTCCTGCTTCCGGTCTCCCCTGTTTGTCCTCCACGCTGGTGGATGGTTCGGGACTGGTGTCTGAGGTCTTTCCCGTATTCCCGCTAGGTTTCTCCTGCTTCACCTCCAGGCCTGGGTCTTCGCCCGTATTCCCTCCTCCGATCCCCCTTACCCCTCGTCCAAATCGTCGCTCTGGGACCGGCACAGGTTCCAGGCGCAGCCCCCTTATTCCGGTGGCTTCTTACTGTGCCGATGTTATGCGGTTCCTTGGTTCTCCTCTGTTGTCCGGCCTTCAGTCCCGCGTCTTCGCAGGGCCGCCATTTTGTCTCACTGCTCCGTTTCCTTTTCAAGGCCGTAAAACCATCAAACTATCGTTTTAAGCATTCCAGTTGCTGTTGTTCGGTGCACCGGGGGTTCTTTTAGGTGCCATACGTTTTCCAAGTTCTTTGTTGGGGCTCAGGTAACAGGATTATTCGTGCGAAGATCGACAGCCCTCGGGAGCTCCGCTTTACGCATGCTGCTCGATTGGCTTCCAGCCACGCCCCCCTCGCCTCTTTTGTTTATATGGACATACAGAGTGTGACTACAGGCTTGTCTCGCATCCGTAGACCTATGGATCACTATTAAGTTTTACTTACATGTATTTACTGTGCAACATGTAATTGGTGTGGTGCATGCGAGTGGATGATCACAAGGGCAATAGCCCGCTTGAAATTTAGAAGCGTTCACTTAATTATAAAATATTTTATTAAAAAGACGATTCTGCCATTGAACCTATACTGTCACAGGCTACACACAGCAAGGTGATTAATCAAATCAACTTCATACAATAAGGCGTTTTAGTACCATGCCCAAATGAGCGCACACCAATGTTCCCGGTGTCTTCGGACTATTCAAGCTAACTCCATAATTTCAGATATAGTGGATCAGACACACCAAGTAAGTGTCAAAATCTTTGGCATGCCTGGTGCGTGACAGGAATGTGCCTTGCAAAATTTGAATAAGTGTGTAAGGAGTGGTCTCAGGGAGTGAGATTTCCAGTCCTGACAAAAGCCACAGGGAAGGGTGACAGAAACAGGTACACCAGATCAAAGGAGGAAGGTAGGGACACAGTACCGCACAGAATTTCTGGCTTTATCTTTCAGAGTTTTTAACCATACTTACGGAGGCATTCTTTAAAGCAACAGTTGCTACCAGCTAGGTATTTCTTAACAGAAGACCACCCCTCAACTCCTATTCCCTTATGAGTTTGAGATTGTTCGGAGCTCCTGTGTAGATCATTGGTTGCAGCCCAGTTCCACCGAGCAACAGGAAGGAACCCAATGATGAAGCAAGCCACCAAGGGACAAGCCTGGTGGTTGAGGGCACTTAATATATAAAGAAAACATTTTAGATTATTTTTTTTTACCTGTTTTTATTCAGTAATTGCACAGCATAAAGTACCTCAGAATGGCACATACAGTAGTAGCACAAAAGGCAGAACATTATACAAGAAGCATACAGGATAATGTTCTGATGTTGTTGGCCATGGCTTTCTACATCAAGAATTCTTGGGGAATCACAACCACATGCAATAAAAGTACAGCTGGTGCAGTGCAGATGTGTGGTAGTGGGAGAATACGGTGCCATAGCATGATAGGAAGCAGGCAATGTATGAATTTAAAGAATAACGCCCCAAAAACAATAATGCAGTAATTAATGGCAGTGGCAGCAGCAGACCAGTGACTGATAGTCCGCCCAGGGTGGGGGAGGAATGAGGATACATGGGGGGGTCAAAACTCACAAAGGGGAAGGTCTACCCCAGGAGGTAAGAGCCAGATGGCCAAGGAGATTGAGCCCAACCCACCGAAAACTACCATACCCCACAGACACACAGCCACTGCAGTAGCTGCAGCGAGGGACTCATGTCCAATCAGACTCTGCCTATAGGTGTACAATTATACACACCCACTTGCTCCGTCCCACCCCCCATCTGTCCATTCGCCCATCCACACCACCCCTCATACACCAGGACTCAGCTACACACCGTTCAGGCATCCAGGGAATCTGCCCTTGAGGGACCCAGGAGCACAGCTAACTCTGCGACCTGTGAATGCCCAGAGGGTGCAGCCTGCCTTGTCTCCTCGGCTATCAGCCCTTCCAGCACATCACCCCATATTGGCAGGTGCCGCAATGGGTTCTCATCAGTATGACCCAATTTTAGACTTAGATCCTCAACCACACCCCACTCGTGCAAGTCCGCCCTCCAACTGACCAAGTCTTGGAGGGGGTCAGGACGCATCCAGTTTATTGCAATGTGAGGCTTGGCCAGCACCAGTTCCAGCGAGACCAACTTATGTTACATTCGAGTCCCAGTTTTTGCTGTCGGTAGTACGCGCAACAGGCAGTGCTTGAATGAGGACTCGATCTAGACTCCTATGACCTCCCACAGCTCGCACAGTACCCCATCCCAATAAACCTGCAGCCTTGCACAGTCCCAAGTCACATGAAGGAACTTTGCCAGCTCTAGCCCACACTGAGGGCATGCTGGGGAGTGTGCCACATTAAAGCTATGTAGTCACTGAGGCGACAGATAGGTATGGTGTAAGTAATGGAACTACGAGTGTTTGAAGCGGGTGCTGCTGGCTACCTCGCAGACCTCTGTAAACACCGATCGCCACACACCATCTGTGAGGGACAAAAGCATGTCTGCTAACGATCAGTCATGAACCCTCGTCACGATATGCTAAAAATCTGGCATGGACCCGGCTCTCCAGGACCAACTTTGCAGGACCCTGTGTTAGATCACCCCCCCTGAGGCATCTGGGTCTAGTAGAATCTGTAGAGTCTGAAACTCCTCTGGCTCTGCTGGGAAATTAATCCCTATCTTGCAGTTGGTGCTTGAAATCTTAGCGTACTGTAGAAACTGACCAGGTTGTAGTTGATCGCAATCTCTCCCATCTCTTCCATCATAAGGAAGATGACGTTTAGATATAGGTCCCCAGCTGTGGCGCACACCCCAGCAAGCCATCACGTACGATTCATCACCTTTTGTATATCTCGAAAACAGTGTAATCACTGAAGGGGCAATAGTCTAGAGTATGGGATACTGCAAAGGACCAGAGTGACTGCCTGCTCCCACACCCCCACAACTTGACAGACTATAAATGGGCAGTCAGCAGGGACACCACCCCTGCTCTCCCAACCCTTAAGATACCCCTGTACCTCCACCCCCTTGCTGCATTCCACTAGCCACCCTCATCATTCGGGCGCTCTGAGCAACACTGTAGTCCTGCAAAATAATACAGACGCTGGTGCAGAAGACCCAGACCTCCAATCTCTACATCCAGCCTTAGCACCTCCAACTTCACCCTGCTCCCCTGACTGGCCCACACTAGGGCTAAGAGAAGGTTATTCAGCCTAGCAAAAGTAGCCTATGGTATTCAGCAGAAAGAGTTCTGCAGGACAGAGAGAAAGTAGGAGCAGAACCATCCTGCTCAATTTTACTCTCCCCCTAATGGAAAGGCAATTCCAGAAGCAGATGGAGGCGTTGAGTCCAGTGACGACCATCCCCATGTTTAGAACATAATTGTCTTCAGTTGTGTGGGCCACCTGTATACCCAGGTAGCGGAAGTGGTCGTGGTCAAACTCCCGGCGGAGTTCTGTCACAGGAAGGGCAGCAGCATTCAAATCGTCCCGCCAATGGGAAGAGAACCAACTGCTGGCGGTTGACGCATAACCCAGAGACCTTCCCGAAGGAGGCCACCATTTCCAACAGTGTGGCCACCGATCTCCGAGTGCCTGACATAGATCAGCGTGTTCTCCACATAAAGGAAGATGACACAAGTGCGACCCCCCCCCCCCCCACCACCACCACCACAATGCCCCACCTGGCCATATCACGTGGCAGCTGTTTTGCCAGGAGTTCCATTGCCAGGGCACAATGGATATCCCAGCTTCATGCCATGCTATATAGGTACCCCCTTTAAGACCACAGCTCTATAATGGACATGCGCCATCTGTTGGTTGTACAGCAGGTGGACCCACAAGATGAATTCTGAGCCAATCCCCATCCTCCTTAGTACTTCCCAGAGGTAGTCCCAACCAAGGATATCAAAAGCCTTCTCAATATCCGGCATGACCACAGTCACCAGCACACTGGTGCCACCAACACCGAACGAAGCACATGAGAGCCTCTGCAAATTAATTTGCAGTCATCTGCCCGGTATAAAGCCAGACTGGTCCTTGTGAACAACATGGGTCACCACACACACCAGGCGCATTGTCAGGGTTTTAGCCAATGATTCAGTGTCAATACCCAGCATGGACAGGGGACAGAAGGAACTGGGGTCCATCAGATCTTTGCCTGGTTTCAGAAGCATGACAATTTGGGCTTCTCCCATGGATGGATGTGGGGAACCCATATGCCTGGATTTCTGAAGAGGCTCCAGTAAGCATGGCAATAAGAGGCCAGCAAACGCCTGATAATATTCCACCAGAATCCAGTCTAGGCCAGGGGCTCTGCAGCGCCATGTCCTCTACAGCTTCCTGCAGTTCCTTCATCTGGAGTGCCTCATCAAGGCCCCTACTCTGCACATCCGTGAGAGTTCCAAATCATCAAGGAGTCTCCCAAGCTCAGCTGGGGTGATCCATGGACCCCCCTCCTATAAACCTACGCCAAATGATCCCACATCAAATAATTAAATACCAGCCTGAGTAGTAGCTTCCATCCTGTCAGGGTGCCTTAGTGTTAATATGAGAGGAGGTGGGAGCTCCCGCTTTAACAGCCATGCCAGAAGTCTCTCCGATTTATCCGCTTTCTAGTGCAACAGATGCGGATACTCATGTCTGGTCATGCAATTCTGCCTGCCCCAAATGTCCCCAATTCGCCGCTGGTAGTGCAGCAAGTCTTCATGGTGCACCTCGTTCCCAGGATCTGGGTGCTGAAGGTCGATCAGGACCCCTTCTGCCTCAGTCAGCTCCCTCTCCAATAGCCGCCTCATACCGCTAACCCTAGAAAGGCACTCTCCAAGCATCACCACTTTGGAAGTGTCCCATTCCAGCCCTCTTCCAGCAGTGGACAACCAGTTTGTATTGAAATACCTGGCAGTCACCTCATGGAGCTCCTCCAAAGACACCAAAGGGGGACCCTTGGTCGGACTCCACTAACCACCCACTCCAGCAGCACCAGAGCATGGACCGAAAGGAAGTGACCCAGGATGCAGACTTGCGATGTGGCAGCCACCACCTCGCCAGAGACCAGGAACCTGTCGAGCTGGTTATAAGCCTCACAGGCAGGAATGTAACATGTATATTCCTGTATCCCAGGTTGCGTCGCGCACCACACGTTTGTAGTGCAGAAGGTCCACCATTGTGTCATATGCGGCTTGGTACGTGGCCACGGAGGGTGCCTATCTGAACTGCCAGAAAGCACACAATTTAAGTCTCCAGACCAAAACAGAGGCATGCCCAGATGCAGAATTCATTGCTATGCAAATTCCAGGTAAAATCCACTATCATCCACATTTGGGACATAGACACTCAGCAGGCATACTTCCACGCTATCTAGCAGGCCATGTACTAGCATGTACCGTTCCTCTATGTCTGCTTTAAAGCAGGGAACCTGCGGAGCCATCCAAACAATCACCCCATGGGTATAGGTGGAATACGTGGCAGAAAACATCTGATCCTGATGCTTCTTATGGACTTTTTGGACCTCATTCTCCAATAAATGCGCCTCCTGCAACACTGCTATGAGCACACTGTCTACAAAGGTAAGTCTGCACACTAACATTTCATGTACACACAGAGTACAAACTGAGCCCATGAACATTCCATTATATAAATTTAAATTGTGCCATCAACTCGTCTCACTTCTCTCAGTGTTCTCCAGGCCCTCCCACCCAAGAATCTCACCGGTGCCGCTGTCCAATAGCTAAAGAAACCGTAAACCAAACCCTCTCACCCACGGGATAAACAGAAAATCAATATGTTCCTCCCCAATCATTACTAACTCCCCCAAAAGACACCCCGCGCAAAAAATAAAATAAAAAAAAACCAATCAGAACACAAAAGAAAATCCACAAAAACAGAAAATCAAGGAAAGCCGCCGCTAAACATGGTCCCCAAGTCTCACCATCCACACTCAAACTCCACACACAATCAGTGAAATAGAGCAGATGGGGCAGGGGAAATAGGGTGGCGGGGGGATGGGTATGAGTGATGGTGGTCGGGTGTGGAGGTGTGCAGCACCCAACAGTACACTTCCTCCACGCTCGACTGCAGTCACTCACACTGACTCTCACCCACACTCCAAAATACCATCACCTAATAGTTACCCCAAACCCAGCAACGATCATCATACAATACATCCACTCTCATTCACGTCAACAGTCCTGGAGTACCAGGAGGGGGAGGGGAAGGTGGGGTTGATGGGCCACAGCAGACAGTCCACCAGCCACCCCGAAGCCTCAGTATTCCCCAGTCTGCGGAGTCTCATCTACAACCTTAACACCATTATCATCAGAGTTGGAGACTGTCACCTCCTCCATCAGTGGCCTGACCGCCTCGGGTTCAGATCTCAGCTGTTCAGGGTCCAAGAAGGGCATCTGCACTTCCTCACAGTCCAATCTTGGCTGTTCCAGGTCCAGGGTACCATCTTGGCGGACCGCTACTCGCTGGGAAGAGAAGGAGCCCGCCTGTCTCCCCACCTGCCTCGGGGCCCAGGCCTCCACGGGGCAGTCCCCTGTAGCCCACAGGGCTGGGACTCAACCATCTCCCTGCACGTCAAGCCAGTCCCAAGCGGCATACGGAGTGCACGATCTGCGCGGAGCACCGTCAGCTTGGCCGGGTAGAGAAGCATATACTGGAGCCCCAACATCTTCAACTTTTGTTTCATCTCCCCCCTAAAGGATGTCCACATCTGCTGCACCAGGCAGGTGTAATCAGGAAATATACGGAATACATGGTTTTCGAACGTGGGGGTCGCCATCTCGCCGGACAGCTCAGATAATGGAGTCTTGGTCCCTATAGTTACAGGTTTTTGCAATGATGGTGCGCAGCTCCCACCGGTGCCACTGTGGCAAGAGCACGGTGTGGCCAATCAATAACAAATGGAAGATGGCACCAGTCAGGCAAACGTCTTTGATCCATCGCTGAAGAAAGTTTGAACAATTGATCCTCAACCCACTCCAGAAAACCAATAAAGCTGAGGTCACATCTCTTGGAGTGACCCTCCGCATCTTCGGAGCTGTGCTCCAGGACAGCCGTTTTGGCCAAAAGGTTGGTCAGCACGGCCTTCAGAGAGGAGGCCTCACTCTGCAGTTCGGTCACATTCTGCTACTTAGCCAAGAAGTGTTCCGCCAAGGCGCAGAGGTCAACCATTAAAAGCCGCACATTCAGGGAGACGGCATCTTTCTTGGCCTGCACTGCAACAATAGACGCCTCTATCTATTGCAGATAGTACTTGTGACCCAGTAGGATCCGGCAGCTCCCCCTAGATGGTCCCCCACAAAGGGGCCGTAAATTGGTCCATTTTAGTCTGTTGCACTCCTTGCTGTGGCATATCCTTCCCCATGATCAGGGAGTGCCAGGCAAAAGTAAGAGGAAGAGGTCAGGGAGGCCATGGCAAGTACAGAGGTCTATGCCCCTGAGGAGCGAGAGTACAGCCAAGGTGTCGCAAAGGGTCTCACCATCCACAGGAGCCCAAACACAAAAGACGGGATGGGGCACTCAGTTCAAGCAGGAGCCCTGATGGAAGTCCGATGAGGGCAGTACAGATTCCCAGCGGTTGAGGTCCAACACCTTCACCCCAACGGATTAGTCGGCTGAAGCCCTCCAGGTACACAACCAGCACCACTCTGCTGGGGAACCTCCCAGGGAATAAGGGAAGGCAGGCAGGTCTACAGCACTGCTTCTGCTCCGTGTCGGCTACTCCGCAGCAGGATCGTCTGCACAGCAGCTCTGCCCTCCTGGCCAGGCAACACAAGCGCATCCCCTTGCGCAGCGGCAATCAAGGCCCCCATGACACTCTTCCAGGACACCGGGGCTCACCCACACACCCCTTCCCACGCATCTTCAACTGAGACGCTGGGTGGTTCCCATAAGCAGCAGGACTGCACTGGTTGGGGATTTCAGCAAGCCTCAGCTGCATGTGTCACTCCAGGATCAGTGGCCATGTGGAGGGATAGTGCGCCATCGGGAAGCAAGCGTCAGGAGACCGGGGCATGAAGAAACCCTGGCAGTAGAGAGGTCCAAGTGGCAGTTGGGCAAGCAGTCAACTAACGTGGAATGTGGGCGCTCTTTGGCAGCAAAGACCCATAAAGAAGGTGGGGTGGGGTTGAGTCCAGACATCCGTTGCATAGCAGCAAGACTCACTGGTGCTGTAGAGCCAAGCACCGCATAGCAATGGACAGCATCCCCAAGGAGCTCACTCTTGGCAGGTCAAGTAAAGAAAAGCAGCACCCCACAAACCACCCAATGACATTGTGGTCTGTTGGCCGCAGTTATCACGGCCTGATGTGGTCCCGCAAGCGGCAACGAAGGTCCTCACAACCTCCCGTGAAGGAAGGAAGGCAATGCACAGGGCAAGTGGTGCCCTGGGCACCCGCCCCGCGGTTGAGTGCCAGATGCCTCACAGGTCCCACAACTTTGAGGAGCACCCAACTGGAGACAAGGAGGACCGAGTCTCTACAGCGTACAGAAGTAGGCCACCCCGCATATCACCCATCACAGGCAGGGGGGTCAATGGTCCCATTCAGGAAAACTGCAGCTGAGCACGCTGGAGTTGTCAGGGTAGGTCCAGTTGTATCTGCGCACGCCCCAGAGCAATGGGGCAAGCACAGGTCCAGGCTGCAAAGCGGAGGGACAGCCCAAAGCACAGTCTGCAGCACCAATTCCATTTCAATCGATGGCCCAGAAGATCTGCCTGTGGGAGTCAGGGGCTCCTCCCTGGAGCTAACCAGGAGCAGTGAAGAGGGCCGGACACTTATGCCCAGCAAGGGAGCCCTGCCACAGGCACCAGCGAATGAGCTGCGTAGCCCCCGCAGACAATCAGGGCTGCGTCAATTCAAAATAGTCAGCAGACCTGCCTCAGGGTCTGTCACCGTGCTTCAGCATTATTTATATTAGAGCGGCATTGCCAGGCAAATAGCAAAAGCCAGGTAGCATCCCCTACTGTTGAAGGTGCTCAGGTGGCACGTCTCAGGCATTTAAAGTTGGAAGGGCAGGATAAATGTAGGATGTTGAATGGGCCGGGAGCAAAGCTCACTACAAAGCATCTGATGTGGTCGCCATCATGACCACGCCCCCACATATTTTGTTTTGTTTTTTAAGAGAGAGGCCTGGGTGTCCACTTGGTAGCGCACAGCTCCCTAATATGTGTATAATTACAAAAATGGGTCACGATTTTTTTGCCCAGGTCCTAAAACTGCAAGTATACCAGGCGTGTTTAATTTTCTAGAATGTGGAACCATACAAAATAAATTATAAGAAACAGGGCCACCCTATAATTCCTATGGGTAACTGGGTAAATAATCCTAAGAGAAAAACAGCATTCCATAAGGCGGCATTCTATTAAGATGGACCGAACAAATTTCATATTATGTTGACCCAGCAGTTGATGCTGCCAAGTGGCTAAAGTTTGTATATTAAGAAAGTAGTGGGAAGTCTGCAAACAATATCAACAAGTGAACTTAGTTTCAAAGGCACTGCTATGTGTTATTCAATATACACAGTTCTCAAAAACCAAAGTAGTATATTATGTAGGTAAGGCAGTGCAGTGTGGTTTCAATGAACTGTGAAAAATAACAACTTACTTACCTTCAGTAAAAAAAAAATGGTGGACACTCTAACCACAGAAACCTTATCTTAGCATATTCCTAGGGGACAGCTTTGAACCAGAGAGGTTTCAATAGCAGTGCTCCAAAGCACCACAAAGCGGCTCTATACCAGCCTGGAAGTGACGGTGTAGAGTTGCATATAAAAAACCTCAGAGCAGATATCTTTTTACTATCTTTTCCTTTGCTGTGTTCTCCGGTACCAGAGCACACAAATGTTGGTTACAGCATCCATAGTACTAACTGGGATATTTCAGATGTTCTAAAGATGCCACTCTACAAAATGAGATGTGGCAGGGCAGTGAAGAACCTGTGGTTAGAGTATGCGCCACAGAGTTACAGAAGGTAAGTAACTAGTCATTCTGAAGGAAACCCCTAAATGGATATTCCTCACCTTAGAATTCCTCACCAAAGAAAAACTTATTAAAAGTTGGAAGGTCCATGGAGAGGACTCAGAATAAAAACTCTTGCAGACCAGAGTAGGAAAACCATCCTTCCCACCAGACCTGGCTGTCAAGATAGCAGGGCTTCCTGAATGCATGCACCGATGCCCATGTCCCTGCCTGGCAGATATCAATGACAGGTACTCCTGCGCGCCACAGTGGTATGAGCCTTATCCCTGGTGGAATAGGTCTCAGATTGGTCAGGGGGCTGGCTCTTGGCCAGTGCATAACAGTTCTTAATGTAGAGGACTATCCACCTTGACAAGATCCTCTCCTGCATAGCCTTTCCCACTTCACGCTGCATAATTCTTCAAATAGCTAATCACCCACTTGATAGTTGGTACAATCTATGTAAAAGCTTAGAGCTCTTCTAGAGTCAAACTGACTCTTTTTTCGCGAGGCGAGGAGGAGCAAAGAACAATGATAGAGTGATGGATTGCTCAACACTGAAGTGAGTCATGACTTGGGTAAGCAGTCCACTCAAGTCCTCAGCACCAATGAGTCTTGGAAAAAGGTGGCGTAGGGCGGTTGCATTAAAAGTGCTTGTAATTCATTCATGCAACAAGTTGACCTAACTGCAAAGAGGAAGACAAGGTGGTATGCATCAGCTTAAAGAGCATACAAGTGAGAAATGTCAAGACCAAGTTAAGGTCCCGCTGGGGCATTGCAAACAGAATGAGAGGAAGCATCTCATCACAACAGGTGATCTAAACAAGGATGGTTGGTCTAGCAAATGTAGAAACGCTGAAAAGGAAGACCAACAACCTTTTATAGTGCCCACTGCAAGGCCTTGCAGAGACAAAGCAATATAGTGCCCACAAAGACAAAGCAAAAAAAAGGACAGACAGCTCCACCTAAAGGGTCTATATATCGGGCACTGCACCAGCTAACAAATTTATCCCAGCGCCCAGCATAAATGTATTTTGTGGAGAGGTGTTTGGCAGTGAGGAGGACATCCACTACTTCTGGCTGCAAATGAAATGCAGTCAATTTCTGCTGGCCAATCTCCATGCATAAAAGTGTAGACTGCACTGGGTCGGGTGGAGGACTCTTCTCCGTTGGTAAGATAGGCAATCCTCCTGAAGTGACAGCCTCTACATATTCATATGCTCAGGAGTTCAGAGTACTATACTTTCTTGTAACAATCTGGGCTCCCCCCAGGGTGACTGGTACTCGTCATGCTTGATCTTCAGAACCCAGGTGAGGAGAGGAACCAGTGGCAAGGTATACAGTGAGCTCTCAGGAATGAGTTTCCTTACAAGAGTAATAGCAGAAACCTAAACAAAGCTAGTGATGCTGTGAGTTAGAGGCGGAAATATTTAGCCAGAGTAACACCTACTGGTGTAAGGCACACCATGCCATTTTGGTATGTAGCTACCCACTCATGACCTGCTACACAACGTCTACTTAGTCTGCCCAGAATTCAGGGTCACAGCACTCCCACTTCTGCTTGAGTAAACTGGTGACCATAAAAACACCCTAGAGCTCCGACCATTCAAAAAAAATGCTAGGCCTCTTGTACTGCGTGGCGATTGTGTTGTCTTTGAGAACCTGCACCAGTGTTTTCTTGATGGATGGCAGGAATGTCTTCAGAGACAGATGACTGTCCCCCATAGGTACAGAAGACGGTTGTGGAGCCAACCCTTCACTGGAGGCCACAGACCTCTGATCACTTACCCCCAGGTGATCTCCCCACTCCCCAAACCAGCAGTTATGAACAAGTCACCTCAAGGGGGCGAAGGATAAGTGTCCTGCTTAAGAACAAACTGTACTCAGTCAACCACCACTATAGATCTTGAGTTCCGTCTGTTGAGATCTGGAGGAGTCTGAGAGGTGACCTTGATGCTGTTACTTCAAAACCCTCTGTAGGGTCTGTGGGTACCACCCAGTTGACAAGGCAGATACATGAGCCTAAAAGGCCAAAAAGCCTCCCACCCACCCTCACCTGGAACCAGGAGTAAGCCTGAAACATAGAGATCATACCCTGAATGTCCACTTCCATCACTTTTCTGTAACACCTGAGGGGCAATGAAGAGGCCAAAGATTTCCACGTTCAGCTGGCTGAGGGAGGTGATGTAGGTTGGTGGCAGGCTGTGCTTCTTGACAAATGTATGACTACAGGAGTAGCCACCCTCGAACCAAACAATGTTTTAATTAACTGCCCACACTTGAGCTGATGTATCTTATTAGGTGAAGGTGGGAAATTCCTGTCACTGGCATGAAGGTGTTAAATTTTATCTAGAAGGGATCCTTTCTTAGCCCTGAAAAATAACCCTGACCTGATTTTAGTTAAGTGCAGAAACATGTTGGCAAATGATCGGCATAGCACCTAGATCATCCTAGTTGCGTTTTTTTTCCCCATACCAGATTTACACTAAAGTATTTTTATTATCTGGATCCCTGATCTGTCCAGGCATTCCGTTTATCGGGAATTCCCTTTTAACTTGAGGTTGAGTCCGCCTTGATAAGATCTTAACATGGCAGGGCAAAGTAGACGATGATTAAGTATACCACATATGGTGGGGGTGAGGCTTCCTCATCCATAAAAACTGAATTCAGGTCTTGGTCATAGGGTGTGAACATGATAAAACATATTTCCTGTCCTCTTTTCTCTACCTGTACTCTGTGCTTACTGATATGAACAGCCAGCGAAGGATATCTGAAGCCACTTAAACAATGATAAAGGCATCCTGTGATGTTGCAGCAGCCATAAAGCAATCATCTAGACAAGGATACACTACTTTCTTATGTTCCGTCTACGACAACTACAATACACTTGGAAATGTTCTTGATGCAGACTTTAGTCCAAAAACTAGGACTTTAAACTGGGAAGGATTGCTGCCCACTACAAGCCTTAGGCACTCCCGACGTTATAATACAATAGGAGTGTTAAAGTAGGTGTCTGAAAATCTATAAACCACATCCAGCTTCCTTGATGTAACTGAGGGTAAAACTGGTTTTACGGCCAACATCCCGATTTAGTCATATTTTTTTCCATTTGCTTGTTGTGATGAGGTTGAGGATAGGTCTGAATTCTTATATGGGCCCACTTTCTCTGACCAGAAGATTTCCTTTTTGGAAATGAGGGACCTCTTCTATTCTCCTCTCTTTCCTGTAAAGGGTTGACCTCTGTTTGGCTATGCTCTCTGTGGCACAGAAAGGATTTATTTGGTAGAATAAATTGAGATTTGAACCTCAATGAGTATCTATTTTCAACAATACTGCATACATCTGTCTCCTATTATCTTTTGACAATTTCCCAGGTGGTTTACGATCATTCTCCCTACCCCTGAGTGACCAGTGAAGAGGAAAGAGGGAGTGACTGTTTAGGAGGTGGTTTTCCTGTGGCTGCAGATGGTTGTTGGCCATCTCTCCCTTTTTAAGGCTTACACTGGCGGTAAAGTGGATTGTTGCTGAGATCACTGAGGGGTTTGAACCCACTGAGGGAAGCAGGCCTATGATAGGGTCTACATCACCTCTTGAATACCTTCCCCTTCTCTAATCTTTTGGTTACGAGTCTCCATTTTAGCCTTCTTCTACTCATCTAATTCAGCTCAAGATCCGAACTCCGAAGCAGTGGCACTAGCAATCTTCACAGCTGTAGCATTTGTTCTGCACATTTCACCCCTATCCCGAACTAAATCCGTCCTCTTGCTTTCTTTGTCTGAGGAAACAGTGGAGGTCGGAGCTACAAGATGTGACTTTTTGGCTACTCAGACAACAGAATTCAGACGTGGATCCGTTCTGAAAAATAAGGGTCCTAGTTGGGTGACCTATTTTTTTTTTTATCCTAGCTGCAGTCGACTATGAGGCTATGTCCAGCAAGTACTGGGATTAGGGTGTGGCTTGCAGTGACACTTATCCCGTGAAACCTGTCCGAAGGACTTGCTGAGCCTGCTTCAAATATTTGCATCAAAGAAAGTTAGAGTTAAGGTACAAAGCAATTACCAACAACCTCACACATTGGCCATTTGTGGTCATTACCTCTTCCTTAAAATGTTCAATTTATACAAAGTTTGGACATGGTGTGTTTTGTTTTCAGGGGTGCATGTAACTGCATATCTGAATGTTTTCACATTTTGTAACATCACTGGTTCTTTTTCATAATTTTGTGTTCAGTGAAGGTTTTGGAGTTTTTAGGATGTATTTTGTATTGACTATATATTTTTTATTTGACTAATAATTAGCGAACTGGAATATGTGAATAGTGAGCCAAAAAAGTTCAATCAGACCTTTGTAAAGATTTTGTCACAGCAGTGTACTCAATTCGTCAGACTGATTTGAGTATACAGTACCACAGAACGAGATATTTTCTCCTCAAATAATACTCTCTTTCAATTAGTCTCCTGATTGTATCTTACATGGGTTTTTTCTGCAAGCTAGAGCCGTGTGAAATAAAAATATAAGATCCCAGCAAAATGTACTTTGTTAACTAAAATCTACAACTTTCTCACACAAGTGAGCCTCAATGTCACCTTAAGTGACAACAGTAATATATGCACGAAAATTCGAGGAACACTGCCAATTTCAGATCTCAGTCTGCCGGGAGGAGCGGGGGACAAAACAGTATTGCAGGATGTGCCCTCTTCTTTGTAGGTAGGTAGGCATGCAACACCGGTAACCCCCAAATGGCAGAGGGATTTCTTTTTCGGTTTTTGTGCTGCAGATTTATCCCTGGTAACTCAACCATTCTTTTACCATAAGGTGTCATCTGCATTTAAGAGTAGAAGTCCCTGGGTGCAACTTGGAAAATCAGAATTCCGATGAGTCTGGTAACTTCTGTTACCAGCCCCCTGGGAAACTCGTAATGGGAACCAAAATCTACGTCAGTTAATCTAGCTGCTAACCGTTGTACTGCAGCCTTGGAGGTGCATTTAAAACATACGAGAATATCCATTACTTGTGAGTAACTCGAGTTTTTCGTCTATATAATATATGCAAGGACATCTTGGTGCTAGCAACAAGAAGTGCAGTCGGCCCTTACCATGTCGAAAACATTCCCCATAATTTACCTTAGAACACTAAATGTAAGCATTTCATCAAATCTCCAGCCTAGCAGCAAAATGCTGCTTATACTTGTGTAAGAAGACAAAGGGCGACCCTCACAAGGGTCAGAGGGCAGGGCGCATTCAAGACATCCTTATTTCACACCACTCCTGCCATTTCCTTCAAAATTAAGATCGTTTAAATGAACAATAAGATAACGCTCTTTAGCAGTGGAATTCAGGTAGTACATCCTTCATTTTTTGTGAATATGCATGCTCTGTAATCACCCCTCATCTCGTTGTGCTGGAAAAGAGCATCAAGAACAAAGTCAAACTGGTGTACATATAGCCGTTGGAGAATTAAAATGTATAACCAGCATTTGGCAAAATGACAGCTATTATAATCGCAGGGAAGGGCTGGTGCGCTCATTTCCCGGGCATTGCTTCCACACTAAAAATACTACTTTATGGCTACAGATACAGGTTTGAAACTCATTGCTTCGGCAATCCATCGTAGTTTTATGGTTGGGGAACTGAGAACCCACCCAAGGATTCCTTGATTTTCCTACTACTGTGACTATGTTCCCTAGTCGTCTGTGAGAACCGCTGCAGATGCCATAACGTTAGAGTCTGAGCCGAATTAGGTTCGCATAACCTACTTCCCAGAAAGAATCACAAATCTCATAAAGCTTAAAATGAAGTTAAATGGCCAGAGTCTCCTAATGATGCAGCGTAGGAGGAAGCATAAATGTCAAGGTTCAAGCATTTGAATTCTAGTATCTATGCGTAATAAGCTAAGTAACCCCATTAGATGCTGGTAATGAAATGGAGGCGTTTGTGGGTGGAATGCCATCCACAACACTGGCTGACTTCTGGCACTAATCAATGCACAAATGAGATATTCCCAGATTAACAGGTCGATAAGGTCTCGAATGTTATGCTATCCATTGCTGGACAGAAAATGAAGCTCTAATCGATCCCAGGCTTTAGGTGTACCCTGGATCACGAAGAGTCACTGCTTTCAAAACAGTAGAAGGGCAATAATTTGCCATAGGACTGAAGCATAAACATGCAGTATACACAAAGGCTTGCAAGAGGCAAGGGTTTCCCAAGGCCCCAAGATGCTCTTATAGCCTCATCTGTTGATGCTAATATTTAGCTGAATGCCCTCATCCCCTTTTACCATTCCTTTTCAACCTCTCCTGACAGGCACAGCTCCTTCACTGAGGCAGAGGAGAGTCGGCCCCCCCCGCCCCTCGTCAGCAGCAGCTTTATTATTATTTTATTGTAAAATGGGTGGGGCCACGGGCCATGACAGGCATTTAGAGGGAGTGCACAGCACTCCCCCCTCAGTGCACATGCATATTTGGCTGGCCGTCTTGCACTAGGCTCTCTCCAACCCGGCACAGCGTTACCGGGTCGGAGACTGCAGGCAGAGACTAGCACTCTGCCTTGTAGTGCCCTGGCTGGGCGCTCTAGACCAATCCAAACGTTGCTGTCATGCTACCAGCAGCATGACCGAGGCGTTCGGATTCGCCGCAGGGCAGGCTGAGAGCCTGCAGCTGCAGTGAAGGCAAGAGGAGCGGCACAGTGGTGGCGGCGATTCAGGTAAGTTTTTTTTTGTAATTCATTTTTCTCCCACACCAAAGCCACGAGCCACTCCTGCCTCCTGATATCAAGAACTCCCTTCATTCCTCCCCACTAAGCAAAACTGAAAATTTGGGGGTAAGCAGGCAATAGTCCAAGGAACCAACACATGCACCATCCCAATGTCTTGTGAAAATAAATGTTACAGGCTGCTGTTAAAAAACATTGACAGATTAGTAGATCAAATGAATTGCAAAATGCTGGGTAGGGCGCACTTTGCACCAACTGTTTGCGACCAGCCAAACAGTATATGAGGCCCACTACTGATGCACTAGTTAAGGCTCCAGGGCTCTTCTAGCAGTAGGGTCACTACTGACGGTTTTTGATGGTATCAGCTATCCAGTTGTGGTTTATGCTTGTACACAAATTAGATCACGCCACTTTAAGAAAGGTTTAATATTGTTTCAGATAATATGACTAATTGCAAGAAGAGGGTGGTTCATGGAATACCGCTTTCTTTTAGTTCAAGGCAGGGTTTTTAAGAGCAACTGGGAGTAATCAATAGTAAAAGTTCAGAGACCTGTCAGAAACACTAGGAGCTCTCGAATAAGGCATGCCCACAAACTTCAAAATCAGAAGAATCTTCTATAGATAGACATTTAAAAATCCCTGAAATGCACTGACTAGTTTTGTACATTTTACCAGTCTGGCATATTTGTGTTTTTGCCCATGACTGTCCATGTACTATATGAAAAGGCCCCCAAAAGGCAATCGCAGGAGATTGAGCAGCTCAGAGCTGTGTATTAGTCGAGCTAGACCTCTGCTTATTCTATAAGGCCAGCACACCAAAGATACTACCATCAACGCATGTGCGTTCTACAAAAAGTCAGACTGCAACCCTGCTTAGCTTTGGACTGTCTATGAAGGGGCACAATCCTGGCAATTGGGTCTGTCACCACGATCATTTGGATTTGTGACCTGCTGCGCCATCCTCCTCCATACAACCAGTACATGCACTGGCAAAGTCTATAGGTCTGGCTTACATTTCGAGTTCTGACTATAACATTATAAAAGTCCACAAACCGCCACCACTGCTCTCTGTATATAATGCATTTATGAGAGAAAATGTAATATGTAAGGGTTCAGTGTACTTCTGTGATGTGAAATAGTCTTTGGCGCACACGAAATTACTTCATAGAGGGTGGTTTGATAAACCAAACAGTTAGCAGTGAAAAAATGGGTTTGCCCATTACCCGGAGGTAACAACGGCACACAATATTTATCCATGGGAACCTCAGGAATTCTCAGACAAACGAGGGTGGGCTAGCGGGGCTAGGAAAGCCAGCTAACAATACAGGGCGGGCAGGAGGAGCAGCAAGTACACAACAGAAGGTAGGCCAAGGGGCTGGAAAAGAAAACAAAGGCTGGAGGGGATAGGAAGCAAACTAACAAAGTAGGACAGGCTGGGGGAGATAGGGAAACACAAGGACAGCGGAAGGCAGGCTGGAGGGGAAGACATGGACAATGGGTGGAGGGGAAAGAAAGCAGGGGAAGAAGCAAAAACCGCAACAAACAGAGAGTAAGAAAGAGCAACACAGAAAGGGGAGAAGTACATGAGACAGTTGGAAAACATCCCCACCTGTACAGTGCTCCGTGGAGGATGGAAAGCCTGCAGAAGCTGAGGAATAAGCAGCAATCAAATTATGGTGACAATGAAGCCAACCAATGGTAGGCAATAGGTGGGTTCTAAGCCCACCTATTTTAAGTTAACAACATGTCTTGCAATACAGTGTAGGGAAGATCTAAACAGCAGCCCTGCATTGATTTACAGCAGGCTCAGACCAGCATAACACGAAGAAATGGACAGGAGGGGCCAAAAAAAAAAAGTACCTCAACCAGGATGCTAACAAAATGTGAGACAAACATCCCACTCATCCTCGAGAAGATATGATCCTTTTAGTGCCGTTGGAAGAGCTAGGCTGATGTTAGCTAGTGCTGGATATACTTTTGCTTCGGTTATGCATCTCAGCGAATGGTGTATTTTGATTGTCAACACCTGGTTTACAATAGTTTTTTTCCGTCTATAGGCTCACACTGCCTCTTCACTCCCAACCAACCAGCACGATATTAGTTCCCAGCGTTGTTATGCCAATGACACCTCAGAACATGGAATGCAAGATGTGCCTGTGTGTGTGTGGGTGGGGGGGGAGGGGGGGGTGAATAGACTTCTTAAACTAAAAACGACCTCAAAAGAAATCCTAGGGCAAAGCCACGCTCTGCAATAAACCATTGACAAGGACTCGCACACAAAACCACAGGAAAACAAAACTGTTCGAGGCACCTTTTGATGCAGCGATTTTGTACCTGAATGTTTTTAGTATTTCAGTTGCAGCTTAGTCATTCTCAAAGTGTAATCTTGGGAACGTAAATCTCACTGTACTGCTATCCACAGGTAGCTATTGTATCCACCAGAAAAAGCATTACCCAAGGTAAGTAACTTGTTCTTTTGATGGATACAAACTACCTGTGGATTCCTCACCTTATGAATAGAGTCCCAAAGCAGCACCGCACTTGGAGGTGGGTGCCCGTCTGATTACACCAAGAAATCTTGTAAAACAGATCGCGCAAAATGGCCGTCCCTCCGAACCTCCGCATCCAAGCAGTAATGTTTAGCCAAAGTGTGGAGGGACGCCCAAGTTGCCGCCTTACAAATGTCCACCACCCGGACTCCCCTTGCCAGGGCCGAAGTGTCCAACTTAGCCATGGTGGAGTAGGCCCTGATACCCTCAGGAGGAACTTTCTTTGCCAGTGAGTAGCAAACTTTTATACAAAGAATGACCCACCTGGAGATTGTTCTTTTAGGGATTGCTCTGCCCTTCCGCTGACCAACATACCCCACGAACAGCTGATCCTCCAGGCGAAAGTCTTTCGTCCTCTCAATATAAAAACTGAGAGCCCTTCTAGGGTTCAATCGATGGAGTCGCTCTTCCTCTTTAGAGGGGTGGGGAGGAGGGTAGAAAGAGGGAAGGGTAATAGATTGCCCCATATGGAAAGGAGTGACAACTTTTGGCAGGAAAGCCGCCCTGGTTTTCAGTACCACTTTATCAGGGAAAAACAAGGTAAAAGGTAAAAGGGGGTTTTACGGAAAGAGTTTGAAGCTCCTCAACCCTCCTAGCAGAGGTTATAGCAATAAGGAACACAGTCTTAAGCACCAAATACCTTAAAGGACATGAATGCATGGGCTAGAACGGTGAACCCATCAGAAATGTTAAAACAAGATTTAAATCCCACTGAGGCATGTGAAAGGGCGTGGGGGGAACTTAATAAACCCTTAATATACCTATTTACAATCGGAGATTTAAATAAAGAGGGCTGGTCCAGGAGACAAAGAAAAGCCAATAGAGCGGCCAAATAACCTTTCACTGTAGCTACTGATCAGCCTTTCTTTGCTAAATCAAGAGTAAATAACAACACATCGGAAAGGTGGGCTTTTAAGGGATCTTTCTGTTTCTCCCCACACCAAATAACAAATTTAGCCCACCTACTGGCATAAATGGATTTAGTGGAGTGTCGCCTGGATGATAGAATAACATCCACTACATCCGGTGGGACAGAAAAAGAACTCCGGTTGCCCCGTTCAATCTCCAGGCATGAAGGTGCAGGCTCTGGAGGTGGGGGCGTAGAACCTGCCCCTACGACTGCGGAAGGAGGTCTGCCGTGAGCGGGAGACCGAGCGAAGGGCCCTTTGAGAGTTGTAGAAGGCCTGTGTACCACACCCTTCTCTGCCAATCCGGTGCCACCAAGATGACTTGGGCCTTGTCTTGGCGAATCTTCCTCAGGACCCGAGGAATCAAGGGTAGGGGGGGGGGGGGGGGAGAGAACGCGTAAAGCAACTGGCCGTCACAGGGTATTTGAAGCGCGTCCCCCAACGCTCCTTGCAACGGATACTGGAGACTGCAGAGCGATGGGCAGTGCGCATTCTCCCGAGTGGTGGATAGATCTACCTGCGGAGACCCCCACATCTTGAAGATGTACCGGACTAGGTCTGGATGGAGACGCCACTCGTGATCGGCCAAGAAGTGCTGACTGAGACTGTCCGCAAGTACGTTCAGAACTCCGGCCAAATGATTTGCTATCAAGCAAATCTGATGGTCCTGAACTCAGGACCAGAGCTGCAGAGCTTCTCTGCAGAGAAGGTACGACCCTACTCCTCCCTGCTTGTTTACGTACCACATCGCTGTAGTGTTGTCCGTGAGGACTTGAACCGACTAACTGCGAAGGGAAGGGAGGAAGGCCTTGAGAGCCAGACATATCGCCCGCAGTTCCAACAGATTGATATGAAACATCTGTTCCATCGGAGACCAATGACCCTTGATCTCCAGATCCCCAGATGAGCACCCCACCCTAGAGTGGAGGCATCCGTAACAACTGTGGCCACTGGAGGTGGTAGTGAGAACGGCCTTCCTTGGGAAAGGTTGCCGTCCACTGCCCACCACTGGAGATCTGCTGCAGTGTCCCTGGAGATCCTGATCGAATCCTCGAGATCCCCTTTTGTGCTGAAACCACTGCCTGTGGAGGCACCACTGAAGAGCCCTCATATGCCAGCGTGCATGAGTGACCAACAGAATGCAAGAAGCAAACAGACCAAGCAGGCGTAAGACCTTGAGGACCGGAACACCCCCTCCATTTCGAAACATTGGGATCAGCGCCTGAATGCCCCGAATCTGCTGAGGCAGAGGGTAGGCCCGATACAATGTTGTATCCAGTACTGCCCCTATGAACAGGAGGCAGTGAGAGAGCTCCAAGTGAGACTTGGGCATGTTTACCGAAAACCCCAGATCGAACAACAACTGGGTTATCACCTGCGGGTGATGCAGCGCCAGCTCTGGAGACTTGGCTTTGACCAAACAATCGTCCAGGTAAGGGAATACCGCTATTCCCTTCCGCCTGAGATGTGCTGCAACCACCGACATCACCTTTGTGAAGACTCGAGGTGCGGAAGTAAGCCCAAATGGAAGGACCGCAAACTGGTAGTGTTGCGACCCCACCACAAACCGGAGATACTTCCTGTGCTACTTGAGTATAGGGATATGAAAGTACGCATCCTGCAAGTCGACAGACACCATCCAATCCTCTTTGTTCAACGCCATAAGTATCTGCGCTAGAGTCAGCATTTTGAATTTCTCCTGTTTGAGGAACCAATTCAAAATCCTCAGGTCTAGGATCGTTCTCAGGCGACCGTCCTTCTTGGGGGATCAGGAAATATGTTGAATAACAACCCTGACCCCTTTCCTGCTCCAGAACCAACTCTATCGCACCCTTTGATAACATGGCCAGAACCTCCTGTCGCAACAGAAGATGGTCCTCTGAACAAAATGAGGAACGGGGGGGCATAGGAGGGAGGAGGGAACTCCTGAAAGGGGAGAACATATTCTTTTTCTACAATATTCAACACCCAGGAGTCTGCTGTTATCAACTCCCACTTGCGGAGAAAAAGACGAAGCCTTCCCCCTACAGGAGAGGCATGTTTGATAAAGTGGGGAAAACTAGGGCTGCTTCCCTAGCTGTTGTCCACCACAGGAAGAGGATGACTAAGAAGGGTGCTGCTGGACTGCCCCTCTAGCTCTAACCCTCCCACGCCTTCTAAAGGGTCGATAAGATGGACTGGCAGGCTGTTGGTCCGAGTACTGGGGCCTCCGAAAAACCGCCCCACGACCAAAACCTCTGAACCTGCGAAAAGACCTATAAGGGGCCGAAGAGGTAGCCTGTAAGCCTAAGGACTTTGCTGTAGCTCGGCTCGCCTTAAAACGTTCAAGGGCAGAGTTAGCTTTCTCCCCAAACAGCCTTTCACCATCGAAGGGCAAGTCCAGTAAGGTGGTCTGTACATCCGAGGAGAAACCGGAGGACCTCAGCCACGCGTGCCTCCTTGTAGCAACAGATGTCTGCATCGCCCTAGGAACTGAGTCTGCTGTATCAAGGCCAGATTGTATAATCTGCTGCGCCGCAGCCTGGGCATCCGAAGAGTGTTCCAAAAGGCCTCTGTGCCTCCTGTGGCAGATCCCAGACCATAGCCTTGGCTGAGTCCATAAGAGCATGGCCATACCAGCCCAGCACACAGGTAGCGTTCGCAGCCTTAAGCGCCATGCTGCAAGACGAAAGGATCTTTTTTGAAGACTGCTCCATTCATTTGGACTCCCTATCAGATGGGGATACAGGGAATGAACCAGGAGCAGACTTTTTGGAGCAAGACGCTTGAACCACTAAACTCTCAGGGGTTGGATGACGTGACAGGAACCCAGGATCCCCGGATGCTCCCCTATATCTCCTTGCCACAGCTCTATTAACAGCCGGAGACGAAACTGGTTTCCTCCACAAGTCCATAATATACTCCAACAATGCCTTGTTGAAGGGCAGCAAAGGATCAGCTGAGGATGTAGAGGGATGCAGCATCTCAGTTAGCAGATTTGTCTTTACCTCTGCTGCAGATAAAGGCAGGTCTAAATAGTCCGTTGCCTTTCTAATGACCGAGTGGAATGATGCTGCTTCCTACGTAAACTCCCACGGAGATGAAATGTCCCATTCCAGGGAAGTATCCAGCCCACTGGCTGACCCCAATCCTCGGTATTCCTCCAAAGGCTCCATAAGCTCACCCTCTTCCAACTGCCGGTATTCTTCTTCAAGGAGACGCAAGACCTTTCTCCGAGATCTCAAGCGGGATTCTAACCTCGGCGTCGACATCGAATCCGCCGCCGAAGCCACCGCTTCCATATCCCGACCAGGCACAGAAGAAGATGTATGGATCCAAGCATCACTCGGACCCGGCGCTGACACGGACTCCAACGGCGCCTTCTTCGGAGTCAGCTGGCACGCAGGTAATGGAGCCGGCTGGCCAGGTTAGAGCATCGGCTGACGCGGAGATGGCAACGGCGCCACAGATCTAGATGGTGACGCCATACCTCAAGGAGACATCATAGACGTCGACCCGGCACCCTCAACTGGGCAAAACAGCATAAACTGCTTTATCTGATATGGAGCCGGAGAGCCCAGTGAAAAAGCTAATGGCCCCGTGAGACCTGAAGGTGCACCAGCAGGGGCCATAGCCTGGAAAACAGCACACATGGCATTTAAAAATGCCGCCGGATCTGCTCCCGGAGCCAGGAAGGCAGGATATCTCGGATCTTGATCCTGCTGCTGCACATCAGGCTCTTGCGGCGCCGGTGAAAACTGTGAAAACTGAGGGCTATGAGGAGCCACCTCATAGACTGACGGCGTCGGAGATACTTCTGGACTCTGGGGCTGCGGGGTCACAGATGGGCTCACCTCCCAATTACTTCGACGTCTAGCTGATGGAGACCTCGACCGGCTCTGTGTCGATCGGCGCCGTGAGTCATGACAGCGCCGTGAGTCATGACGACGCCTCTTCTTGTGCCTCCTGGAAGAAGTGTGAGGGGAAGCCCTCTTGTGACCCTTCTTAGCCTTCGCTAAGAAAAGCTTGGCCTCTCTTTCTTTAAGTGCCTTAGGATTCATACTCTGGCACAATCCACACCCTTCGACATCGTGCTCAGAGCGAAGACACCAAAGGCAGTTCTTATGTGGATCAGTGACCGACATCCTACTGCCACATTCATTACAAGGCTTGAAACCCGATGTTCTCGGGGGAGACATTGTAACTACCAAAGATACACACTATCCAACGAGCCAGGAAAAACATTTTGGCGTCGAAGGCACGGAAAAAAGGAAACTGACGTCAGCACGCCAGTGAGGACCTCTTATTGGCACGGTGACGTCAGACGGAGTCGCATGGAGCCGTGCAATTGTGACATCCTAGTCGACGTGGAGAGCTAGGAAGAAGACTGATGCTGGCGAAAGGATGAATTCATAAGGTGAGGAATACACAGGTAGTTTGTATTCATCAGAAATAAGCTCTTTTTCAATGCAGCTGGTTTTCATAAGGGAATGGTCAGAAAATAATAAATATATTTTTGGCGTTTGTTCACAGATCTTGTACAGATAGTAAGCTTTGTCAGTATCACCACCTCATCAAATGATTTACTAAAGAAAAGAACAGTAAGGTGGAAGTGATGAATTAATCTCTTTGCAAGTCCTCATATCGTCACCCAAACGACATGCAGAGAAGAAGACACTGACAGATGGACTCGTTTCAATGTGACATCACCTCAGTGCAACGATGAGAAGATCTTACTCACCACTCTTGTTGATATAAAAACATGTTTTGTTGTCCATTGAACAATAACAACAGCTCAGGTAGGGTAAGACAACAGCAAGTACTAGTTGAATTGCAGTAAGATTTAGTGTAAAAAATGTTCCCTTCCAATATCGTCCTAGTTCTGCTACTAGCTCACGAAGCCTTACAATATATGAGGCTAACCACCAGGATTGACCGCATGGAAAAGGGGCTCGTCAGGAACGGTTTCCACCTGCAAAGCAGAACCAGGGACAAATTGTGCCACTGTTTGGAAATTGCTCAGAATTTCCTTCAGAAGAGGCAAGGCTCGGTCTGTGTTCAACACTATGCCAATGAGTGGCACATAAATACTGTTGGTAAATCAGAGATGGGTCTCAAAATAGAGAAAAGCCTTGTTTGTGATGGAGAGTTAATATCAATGTAAGCTGACCAGCTATCTTTGACACTGGATCAGAAACAAACCAGTTGTTGAGATGTGCTAGCACAGACGTGCTGCTATCATTGACATCATGATGGACAAAGGACTCCAACCTTTCTCTGGGACAAGGAATGGCTGAAATAGCATTTTAATCAATCTCACCAGCACCACTGCCAAGTGTCCCCCAAGTCCTTCAAGGAAACATGAAGAGTAAATAAGGGAAGTAAGGATGTTAATACACAGAGAATAGGGGCTTCCTGAAATGTGGAAAGGCGCATCCCAACTGAATTTTCTGCAAAGTCCGCTGTAGAGGTAGGCAGAATTTCATTCCAAGTAATTCCATAAAATTTTTGAAGAATTCCACAAAAGAGCACAGAGTGGGCACCACACCTACTGTAAAACAAAGTATGAGGAGACATACCATGCGTAATTCCCAATACTCACCACAAACCTGGTTCTCCAACCGCAGGATGTCCTGGATCTGCACGTACTCTGCAGGTAATCCATCTCCTGCTTGCACTGGTTTAAGTCCTTCAACCAGAACACCATGGCTACGCCAGTGGGTCACACTGCAGCCGGAGAGCGCTAACTGTGGTCACCTCGGTCACCATCACCAGGACACAACCAGCCACTTTCTCCCCTGGGCAGTATACCTTGTCAGACTCACTGAACGTCACCTGCATGCTTGAGCATCTCTTGAAGACCACCATGATGGACAAATGAAGGATCAAAGGCAGCCACTAGCAGGCAAGAAATATAGAGTTCTTCCAGTTAAATAATCTATCAGCTCACTGCCATGTGCATGGAAAGTGACTGGCTGTGATGTGATGTACACAGTGACAACAGGCCCATTGGTCACTAGACAGCTGCACAGCTGCTATTCAACCAATGAGAGGCAAGCAGTGGTGCACGGACAGCGATTGCCAGGAACTGAGGAGCACAACAGTAGCAGACTAGGTTTCCCGTGGTGTGCTAAAAACAGCAGAGCGACAATATGAGCCTGTAAACTGGCATGAAAAACACTGACCGCCATGTTAGAGAGAACACTCTAAAGCAAAGCAATAGGATTTCTTCGAGAAAATAATCAGCAGTCATTGTCTTTTACTTCTAATTACAAGAATCAGTCTAACAATATATTGTCTATTTTTACAGTTCGTATGATAATTATTATTGTGATTTTAAAGTTAGGAAAATCTGTCTGACGCACCAATTATTTACTGCTATTTTATTCAAGACTTTGCGTATGCACATGCATAGGAAATCAGATAATGCTGGGGTAATCTATCCTTAGGTAAGTAAGTGGAGCACTGCAGCCGCAGCCTTGTAGAACATTTATACCATGCAGGCATTTCATTTGAAAATCTGAATGTATAATAAGCACACAACAGCAAAGTAACCACCAGCCTTCAGTTAAGTTTGCACTCTTTGGAAAAAAAGCCAATGAAATCTTAATGCCACTCTTGAGTGCTGGCTCTGGGTTAAGACTCCGTGAGATCACAGAAATAATCAACATTGATGAAACTGTATTGCCAAAATAAGATCACAGGATGCAGTAAAATCAGAAGGAACCATTTTAAGAAATGTCCTGAAAGATTTAGATTTTGGACTTGATGACAAATTTTGTGATGTCTCAGAGCTCCGCAAATCATGGGTCAACAAGAATGCCTAATGATGTCTTAACATTTTTTACATCATTGTTTAATATCAGCAAAACAAAACTGTTATGAACTAAAGTTCTTGAGTTCGGAACAGAAGCAAACAAAATTGATGACGAAGAAGTGGAAGACAAGCCCATGAACCAACAGGCTTCTGCTGTGAAAATGTACTGTCTTTACCAAATCATGTTTAATTAATTACATCACAGTAAACAGAAAACACCACTGACTATGATGTCTGCCCTCGCAATCTATGACAAGTGCAAGTGTAGGGAGCTAATCACTTCAATGAATAGGACTGGAATATCAGCAAGTTATAACTACATAATAATATGGAGCAGGAACTTATTAGCAGCTCATGCTGTAAAATCTTGTGAATCTGACGGTATACCACTTCCAAGTAACTAACAGTAAAGGATTTATAGTTGCCGCTCAAGATAAAGACAGTTCTTTGGCTGGAACATCCAGCACACATGATACTACCATGGTGCTTTTTCAAGACTGTACCAATAAAGTAGCTGCTGGAAAACAGGCTGTGTCAGCTGTAGGCATAAACAAACAAAACTGCTACCTTATAACCCAACTGCCTTTCCAACGTGTGCAAAATCACTACAAGCCATCAACACGTCCCAGTCTACCAGAAAGTTTCAAAGTGGCTGATGAAATGGATCTTCTACCTAATGCGGCAGTCCGCAAAGCTGTTTTAACGCAATTTATTATATAGATTATTCGATGCGGACTGAAGGATGAAGAAAAGCCAGTTCCTCCTTGGGCTGCAATTCATGCTCTACTCTCCCAGAATACAGTCCCACTGAAGAAGGTTGGGTTTTTACCAGTAATACCCCCTCCAGTCACAAACTACGCAAAAGTATACACAGCTCTAAAAAAATATAAATTCCAAAATGCGCATGCTCAGCTTGAAGACCAGCCTATCATGACAATTTTCTGCAATGAAGGCGTTTTCCGTATTCCATCTGACATTTAGTGAGCAATCCAGTAGAATTTGATGATCTTTATCCAATGATGGGCGTTTTCCACATGACAAAAGTTGTGTAGTGGTGTGCAGGAAGTTCTCAGTGGAAGAGGCATAGACTATACACTAACTGAGGCTAATTCTTTGGGAGCAAAACTGTCCAGTCAATACGGAGCAGAGCTCACTATGCTAGTTCGTTACAAAGTATGCTCATCACATCTGAGGCTATAGAAACATTGCGTTGGAATGCTTTCTGAAACAAGAATGACAAATTAGGTTTTGCAAATCGTATCTCAGAAGTGAACAAGGCACAGGATACACTCATTCAAAAGACAAAATGAAAGCCAGGCAATGTTCAATACACTTAGTTAAAAATCAAAAACCTGAAACTAAGTTTGTAGAGTTTGTCAAAGAATGTGAAGAAAAATCAGAACTGTGAAAATATGAGCGGGAGAATGTTTATACACGATAGCTCTAGTAAAAACTTGGTACATGATGATCGGGAATGTGATTGGGAGCTGCATGTGAAGACTGTGGAGTCACTGATTACTGTGTTTTGCTAATTTTATTGCACAAACTACCAGAGATATGGGTACTGGTATTTGGAAAGAGTGAAGAAGCTAGAGGTGGAAAAACCACACCTCTACAGAAAATTATCCAAAACATTTTGTCGTGAAAGACAGACATGGAAGGTTCAATACTGTGGCTCCAGATATGAAACTGGATCAGACAATGAAGCGATCACAGAAAAGCTTCAAGGGAATTGTTGGTCAGACACATAAAAGTGAATATGTTGCTCAATGGCAGCTAGTATACCATTAAGACCTCTCTATTTGCAGTGTTTTCACACCAAACGCGTAGGAAAGAGAGGGGAACATTTTTATAAACATGTGGGATAAAGAGGGGAAGGTTTTAATAAACATGTTGATAGCATTCTTTATTTCATACAGCAGCAAGGAAACCCATTTGAAATGACTGCACCTGTGCGACTGCGCAACTTTGTGATCAAACAATATGTGGATAATGATATAAAGACACATCTATTAGATGTCCTGGAACACAGATTGTATCTATATGTAGAACTGAAGGAGAGATTTGTATTGAAAAAAACAAGCTGTTTGACTTATTCAATAAAGCTAAACTTCCACACTTTAATTGGCATAGTAAGAGTTTCGTCCACCCAGCCACTACAAAACAGGTTACAAAAAAAACAACTTTCACTAGCACAGAGAGATGGATGTAGCAAAAGAAGGGGTGAATTTATCAAGGACATTCTGTTGCATGATGATCTTCTAACAAACGCATTATTTGATGGATATAGTGCAACCAAACCAGTGAAGCACAAACTCTTACAAATGCTCCCAAAAAAGCTTTCACCTGAAACTTTTCAATTTGAAAAGGTGTCCTCATTGAAAACTGCTGTTGTTGTGGACACTCGCACAATTGCAAAAGATCAAGATTTCATTCATGCAAAACTTCGGAGCGGTCATTCAGACTGTTCTACACATATCAAAGTCAGTGTGCACCTGCATATTGTCTTTGACAGTTATCTTCAACTATCTGTCAAGGTATGTGAGAGAATCAGACTAATGTCTACAAGTGGAACAACTGACCTTCCCTGCATCAAAAATCCGACACCTATACCTGTGCAACTTGGTAAATTCTGGTCATCAACAGCGAACAGGATGAACTTGGACATGTTAACTAGCCAAAACATTGGTGATGTTTCAGTGAACACTGAATATCCAATTATTGCAAGCGGAATGATTGTGAATAAGGAGTTGGTGCCTGCAGGGATTTATTCAAAAGGTATGGGCCATATTGTTCAAGAACATAACAGCAAATTGGAGGAAGCTTACCTTCATGTTGTGCCACATATTGAGTGGGCTGTTCGAAAAGGTTCCGCTCAAGTCATTGTACTGTCAAATGACACAGATATTATTGTGCTACTTAGATTTTTTGCAATGCTCATAAACCAAGGAGTGCTAGAGTAATGGGTACGTCATGGAACAGGCGAGAAAAGACACTCCCGCTTTTTTATTCTGTACAAGAAAAATGACCAAGAGATGCCCAGTGTTCCTATGAAGGCACATATTCTTAAGTATGATGATGCTATGATCAAAATTAGAACAGAGCTTGGATCTTTAACTGCTGAACCTGCAAAGTTTCTATGGATTTGCTGAGACAGAAGAAGAATGTGACTTTAAAGACATAGAAAAATACTGTGTGTATATGTGGAAAACGAGTTCTGACTGTCACACATTCAACAATTGTCGGTACAGTGAGTTCAAGAGATCAGTCCCGCTCAGGGACCTTCCACTGACTTTATTCTGTGTGCAGACACATTAAAAGAGCGTTCTACTTGATCAGAAGATATGTAAATGTTTTGGGTCATGCATATGTAGCGAAAGATCTGTGTGAATTTGGATGGAAATATATTGACGGGGTGCTAAAACCTACAAAATATCTAAAGCCTCTACCCACAGAGCTTACTTGTACTTGCAAAACATGTGCTACAAAATGTCCCTGTCGGTATGCTCTTCTCAAATGTTCAACATTCTGCAAATGTACCACAAGCGATTGCCAATACAAATAAAGTGAACTATGAAAATGTGTCTAACACAACAGTGAAACATTTTTTCATAGTCAGATCATTAACATTGTTTGGTGTGCACATCAAAGGATTAAAAAACATGATTTGTTTCATTTCTGTATTTGTCGCTTCTCACTTTAATAAAGCTCCCATTTGCAAAAATGGCGGAAGGGCTGCTCTGAAGAGTTATTTTCAGTCTCTAAAAGACTACTGATCCCTAAAACCTGTTTTGACACCAATATGAAGTATCTAGCTCTCATGGTTCCTGAAATCACAGCAACACATCTTTAAAAATGTCGTCCAGAAATATTTGGCCCGGATGAGCAATGTTTACCTAAGCTTAAGTACTTCTCTAATGATCCAAAAACACAAATCAAAATTAAAAACCTATGGACAATTTTTTTTATATAGAGGTATACCAGGGGGCCTGGATTATAAGGTTTTTGCCTGGCTCTTCCTGAACCTTTCAATGCAACCTTGTTGAACAAGAGCTAACAGTCAAAGGCCACACTCATATGCACCTTAATAAGCTGAACAGAACCACTGCCAGCGACACCGCTAGGCCGAGGCCAGCCATGGCCGAAAGTGTCAAAAAGAGTACCCTTAGATTGCACTTCTTTAAGAGTACACCTAGACTGTACTTCTTTAAGAAAGATCATGTGCACTTACCAATATCTTGTGAAGGAGAAAACTGTAAATCCAACCTGCTACCATGAAAAGAAAATACAACAAATAAACATAAAAAGGGAGATTTGTGAACATCAATGTATCTGTATGAAAGTTTTAAAATCCGAACCATGTGCACTCCTGAATAAAAATAAAACCTCAATACAATTAAAATGTCTGAATAAATACATTAAAGGGAGCATGCACAGACTCTAGCTGAACAAAAGAACTACTTGATACCCCATCACCAAAACTTAATGAGAAGACGAATGGGACACCTCACCCACATTAGGATTTAGCCTAGATGGACGAGTCCCTCAAGAAATGGCAAATGATGGAAAAAACTAAGTATGAAAAAGCAGGCATTCCAAAGGCTGAACGGGGTATATACCAAAGCCCACTGCCCCTCTGTACTTCATGATATATTATTTTGAAGAACTGATCTAATGAGATATTTTAAACAGTTAAACTGATCTGCAGTCAGAACAAAGGAGGACCTCCTTCCTCATAAATATCGGTAAGGGGCTCAAGAATGTGGCTAGGGCTGGCTGACTGATGGATATACCAAGGGTCTGCAGTCAAGAGAGCCCCTCTCTATCCTCTTTACCCACATGTAATTTAACATTCTGTACTGGCAATCTTTACGTCCATGAGACGAAAGCATGTTTCAGAAGGCAGCATAAGATCGTAAGTCGTGCAACTGGTTTTTAATATCCAAGGAGATGAAGTTGATTGAACTGTTTAGATTCACTTAAATTCCAGGCCAGGTCCCTGGCATGCTATCTTAGGAGTTTACTTATCAGCCTGCCTCTTGGCATGCCACCATTTATTTCTGAAGGCATAACTGGTACATATTTATTTTCTCAATGCACAATGTATTCCCTTCTGCTTGTTTTTTGTTCAGAAATGCTGCATTTTAAAGCGGCCTGTCAGTTTGTTTTACCAATGATGAGATATTTATTTATGGGACTGGTACTTGTGGGGCGGCAGCCACATGTTAACAATATGCCAAGATCTGCAGGGGATTTAGAATGCCTTTCTGTAACGTCTACTCTGTCAGCATTTTGTAAAGTGCAAATTATAGCATACCTGGAAATACTTGTTCTGGAATTGTACAGAAATGTTTATTATATTGGTTCATTAGAAGAAACGTTGAAGTGGTGTATCACACATACAAGCTAACCGAGAACTAACTGTGGAACTGTGCAGAAAAGTGATTTAAAAGTGAAGGTAATAAAAATACATTCAACAGCAGACTAACTCCATAGTTTTGTGGAATATATCTATGTTTATCTGCTATGGGTGAAAACGTGTACCATGATTTGTGTAGAGCATATTAAAAGCTGCATTAATCCTACAGGTTCTATCAAACAAAGCTAAATAAAAACACAATTTTAACACACAAAATGATGGCAAAATTCACATAAAGTATGAAGCTGTTTGACTACACGATGCAGACACATGGCACCTACTAAAATCCAAATCAATGCCCCCTTCTGTTTACACACATACATGTAGACACCTGACGTGAATGCATAACCAAATGAGCTTTCTCATCAATTCATGTTATTTCGCACAAACGAGTTCCTAACCGGACTTTTCTTGCCATTTAAACTGAAAAGTAAAACAGTTTCACATAAGCGAGCCGACAGCTGTCATGAGTGCAAAGCAGACACACAAAAGGAAACAGAAGTTCGCTCGCAGAGAAACAATCGGCAAAAGTGCAATTATCCATGTAGCCAGCAAAAGTGCAGTTATCCATGTAACCGGCAAAAGTGCAGTTATACATGTAACCGGCAAAAGTGCAGTTACCCATGTAACAGGGTCGATGTCATGCAAAGCGCTCGATAACTGCCCAGTGAGATTGCGCCGCCTACAAAATAAAAATAAAAAGTAGTCCAGAATCCATGCGGAAAACATCGAGCTTCATGTTTTCAATAGTTTGCTGGTGCACTCAAGGAGGGCTAAACACCGGAAATGGCACGACATGTGCATGCCTTTCACTAATGAAATCAAGCAAATTTTTAAAGGCAAGCCCATGAACCAACCAAATTGATGGGCGTGGTTAAAAGCCCACTAAAGAGATAACAGCAGGGACAGAGCCTTTGTGCGCTCAACCCTAAAAAGTATTATGGACATGTGAATCTTCCAATATACTCAACAAGTGGTCTCTAAAGGTATAAGGCTGTTCATATCATCAACATTTCCTGTTTATATTACAAGACCTGATGAAGATGACCACATTTCCTCAATACTGAACTTACCTTCTACACATCAATTACTGTTTTACAAGATGCAAGGAAATATCTGTAAACCCAATTATTCTGAAAAGTGTTTGGATTGCTCCTACCTGTTACGGTTGCAGTGTCCGACTACTGTTATCATAATTTGTCAGTTACCACTGCAATGCGTTTGGGAGCTACTTCAGTTACACAACCTGAGTGCATGTGAGCGGTGTGTGGTGATGGGCGTGCTGGTGACTGAGGTAGTGGCTGAGGATGTAGTGCATGCAGGTGTGAGTGGGGACGAGACCGGGAGGGAGGAGGATGTGGAGGAGGGGGACACAGTGGATGTTGCTGTGTCTGCATGGGGATGGTGCTTGTGTGAGTGCCTGTGGGATGTGTGGTGCTTATGTCTGCCATGTCCACTCGTGTGTTGACGTGTGTGCATGTGGTCTGTAGGTGTGCTTGGGATAAGCTGAGGTACAGGAGATTGGGTCTGGGTGGAGGAAGTTGGAGGGGGGCGGCTGGACACAGGGACAATGGCTGCCATCAGGGCTGAAGCCAGAGCCTGAAATGCTCTCCGTTGGGCCGCCTGGCCAGAATGAATGCCCTCCAGGTATGCATTTGTTTGTGCAAATGCCTCTCAACACCCTGGACGGCAATCAAAATGGTAGACTACCCAACAGTGAGGGATCTCAGGAGGTCAATAGCCTCCTCACTGAGGGCAGCAGGGCTGACTGGGGCAGGGGCTGAGGTGCCTGGGGCGAAGGAGATGCCCACCCTCCTGGGTGAGCGGGCACGAGAAACATGCTGAGGGGCTGGTGGGAGGGGGGTGGGGGGGGTTGTCGGCTGTACCTGTTGATGCGGTGGGCACAAAGGTGCCCACCACCGCAAGGGAGCTCCCATCAGAGGAGTCGCTGTCGCATGCTCCTGTCCCCATCGTGGAGCTCCCCTCGTCCTCCATCCCATTGGTGCCTTCAGACTCCGTTACTTCACCCTCCAGGGCCATGTGGGATGCAGCTCTCTCTCTCCTGCTCCAGTGCCACTACTCCTCCCCCGGATGATGCTAATGCACGCAAGAATAGGGTGACAGAACAAAAAAGGGGGGGGGGAGAGGAGACAGAAGAGGCACATGGTCAATGCATGCAACACCACTACCGTTGGCGGACACAACACACAGGGAGTAGCCCTATGCACTAAGCCATGCACTAATAGTGCAGGGGCAAAGCACCTGCCCAAGGGGGACTCTGTCTAGACCCATTTCATGCACAGCTGGAACCCATGGGAGCCTGACTAGGTGTAGAGGGAAAATACCACCTTGGATTGGAGTGGGAATGAGGCTGCAAAACAATGGATCTACCTTTGCGCATCTACCCTGGCCTAGGGGAACCCACAGCCCTCAAGTGCCCATCCAACTCCAGATATGCCACCACCAGGATCCAGTACATCAGAGGGGTCATGGTGCGACGGGCACCCCTTCCACGTTGGGAGGCCATCCCCAGCTGGGCCTCCGCCGTCTTCTTGCTCCAGCAGAGCAGGTCCTCCCATCTTTTCCAGCAATGGGTGCTCCGTCTATGGTAGACCCCCAGGGTCCGCACTCCCTTGGCGATGGCACGCCAAACACCCTTCTTCTGGTGGGCACTGACCTAGAGGAAAAGTGAAGTTATAATGGATGTTACTCTCCTGTACAGTTCTTCTCACACATTGGCTACAAACCTCCCACCCTGGCCCAGACATACATACACACACACACACACACACACACACACACACACACTATCCTCACATGCTGGCCTGTCACCCCCGCCTCTTCCATCCACGACACTCCATACAATCATGTGCCATCCACCTTGCTCACAGTGTACTCACATGTTTGTCTGGAGGACCGTACAGTTGCATGTACTGGAGGAGGGCCCCATCCACTAGTTTCTCCAACTCCTCCGAAGTGAAGGCAGGGGATCTTTACCCAGACACTGTAGCCATTGTCGCTTCCAGACACAGATCATAGCAGCACTTGCAGTGTAGGTCCTCTCCTGTTGAAGGTCAGGTATCAAGTGAGGGAACAGATAGAAAATGGCGGTCATGTCCGCGACGGTACGTACCGTCACCGCCGGCGTACATCGTCATTGGCTCCTGGAACCCATAGGGCCCAATGTTAACCAATGGTGAATTTCGCCGCGGTCTCCGACCGCCTACCGCGATGGTGTACAACGCCAGCACAGTTACCTCATTTCACCTTGTACCACCTTACAGGTCAGGCAGCCGCCATTTCAGGGGGCCACGTGGCAGGCCAAATAACTGCGTCGTGCCTATTTAGGCCAGGAATACGGACAGACAAAGGCACAGAGAAAATGTAATGTTTTTGCTAATCAGCCTTGTGATACCCAAGTGTTGTATGACTCTCTGCTCACCGTTCTCCTCCATAGGGCACGTCCGCTGGCGTAGGTGATGAGATGGTGGCATCCTCCTGTGTACAGACCCCTGGTGGACCTGTCAAAAATGGAAGACCGACACATCATTATCACTTACAGACTTGATCGTGCAACAATCCAGGAACTGTGTACCCAGTTGGAGCCAGACCTGATGTCAGCTATACCACAGGAATACCCACTCTAGTGAGGTCCTGTCTGTACTCCATTTCCTGGCCACTGGGTCTTTTCAAACAACAGTAGCCATGGCATCTTGATGTCCCAGCCAATGTTCTCGAACGTGTTGTCCAGAGTGTTGTCTGCCCTGCTGAAACACATGCGCAGCTACATCGTTTTCCCTCAAGTGGAGGATTTGCCCACAGGGAAAGGTGACTTCATTGCCCTAGGAAACAACCCTAACATCATTGGTGCCACTGATGGTACACATGTGGCATTTGTCCCTCGTCCCCCGCAGGAATGAACAGGTGCACAGAAACCGGAAGAGCTACCTTTCTATGAATGTGCAGATGGTGTGTTTGGCAGACCAGTACATCTCCAATGAAAATTCCAAGTATCCTGGCTCAGTGCATGATGCCTACATTTTGAGGAATAGCAGCATCCCTTATGTGATGGGGAAACTCCAGAAGCACAGTGTGTGGTTAATAGGTGAGCCTAAAGTCCTCACACAGTTTCATTTGCTGTCTGGGTATGGGAGATTCCCTAATGTTTGGAGGATGTCTAACAGTTGTCCCTCGATATTTGCAGGTGACTCTGGTTACCCCAACCTGTCATGGCTACTGACCCCCGTGAGGAATCCCAGGACAAGGGCAGAGGAACGCTACAATGAGGCACATGGGCAAACTAGGATGATAATCAAGCGCACCTTAGGCCTTCTGAAGGCCAGATTCCGGTGCCTCCATCTGACAGGTGGCTCCCTATACTACTCACTGAAGAAGGTGTGCCAGATCATCGTGGCCTGCTGTATGTTGCACAACCTGGCTTTGCAACGGCAGGTGCCTTTTCTGCAGGAGGATGGGCCTGATGCTGGTCTTGTGGCAGCTGTGGAGCCTGTGGACAGCGAAGAAGAGGAGGCAGAAGAAGATGTAGACAACCGAAACAACATCATCATGCAATACTTCCAGTGAGACACAGGTAAGAAGATGGAACTGCTTCCCACATCTCATACTATTGTAGGACCTAGCATAAGTCTGCCTTTTTACCTCTCTGTATGGACCCTGACTTGTCACTTTGGCTTTCACAGATCTGGGTCCCAATTTGTGCCCTCTACTAGGTTTACTCCTGGCCTACAGCTGTGTAACATTGGTATGTGAACAAGTACATTGGCATTGCTATATTCCAGAGATTTTGCAATTACACATTTGTGAAAGCACAGACTGACTCCAGATTTTTTGGTGATTCAAGGGTGTTTATTTCTGAGCAAATAAGTGGAGGGGGTTGTGAAATGGGCTGGGGGAGGAATGTCCATTGCAGAGTCCAGTCTCTTGGTCTCACAGGTGCATTGTCCAATGGGGCATAGGAAGCAGAGCTATGGCAGTTTAAGGTAGAGAGGGTGACAAAGTGGGACAGAAGGGTGACATTCAGGAGGGTCTTATTTCCTGGTGGGGGTCTTGGCAATGTTCTCTGTCTTGTTCCTGGATCTCAGGGACCGTTTGCGGGGTGGTTCTCCTTCTGCAGGGGGTGGGGTGCTGGTGGCCTGTTGGTCCTGTGGCGGTGCCTCCTGTCCACTAGCGCCGGAGGAGCTGGCGGGCTGTTATTCGTCCAGGCTAGCGTCAGGGGCCAGTTGGTGTGCCACTGTGCCCCTCATGGTGTTGACAAGGTCTGCCAGCACCCCTGCAATGGTGACCAGGGTGGTGTTAATGGACTTCAAATCCTCCCTGTTTCCCAGGTAGTGTTCCTCCTGCAGCCGCAGGTTCTCCTGAAACTTGACCAGTACCATGGTCTCCTGGGAATGGTGGTAAGCTCCCATGATGTTAGAGAGTGCCTCGTGGAGTGTCGGTTCCCTGAGCCTGTCCTCCCCCTGTCGCACAGCAGTCTTCCCAGCTTCCCTGTTATCCTGTGCCTCTGTCTCCTGAACCGTGTGCCCACTGCCACTGACCCCAGGTCACTGATTTTCTTGGGTTGGTGGGTTTTCCTGGGTTCCCTGTAGTGGTGGACACACTGCTGATTGACGTGTCCTGGGGACAGAGGGATGGGCCCGCTGGGTGGGTGCTGTGATGGTGTTTCCTGAGGGGGGTTGGTTCAGTGGTGGTTTGGGACAGTATCAGGGCAACAGACTGTCCCGAGGTCCCTGATGGGCCGGGCTGGTCATTTTGATCCAGGCGTGCAGAGCTGCTGTCATCACTGTGGGCCTCTTCTGTGGGGGGACTGGATATGTCTGGCACCTCCTGTCCGGTGACGATAGGTATGGGTCCTGTTGGGGTGTAAATGCATAGTTTTAGTATCTGTGTGTGCCATCTTGTGCATTGGGTGAGGTACCCTCTACTCCTGTGCTTGCATAATTGTGTTTGCCCTTTTGTGATAAGATGGTTTGGGGTCTGTGTGGGTATCTGTACTGGACATGCTTTGGTGACGGGGGTCCATGCATAGGTGTGGCATGCAGGGCCTTGGTATTGAGATGTGTGGGTTGTGATAGTGGGACATATGTGAGATGATGGAGTGATGGGAGTGAGGTTAAAGGTGGGGGTATGTGATGGCATGTAGGTAGGGTGGTAGGGTGTGCGGGATATAGTAATAGAGATTTTCCTTACCAGAGTCCAGTCCTCCTGCTACTCCTGCGAGGCCCTTAGGATGCAGTATTGCCAAGACTTGCTCTTCCCATGTTAGTTGTGGGGGAGGAGATGTGGGTCCACCGCCAGTCCTCTGTACAGCAATCTGGTGTCTTGAAACCACGGAACGTATCTTCCCCCGTAGGTCGTTCCACCTCTTCCGAATGTCATCCAGTGTTCTTGGATGCTGTCCCACTGCGTTGACCCTGTCGACGATTCTCCGCCATTGCTCCATCTTCTTAGCAATGGAGGTGTGCTGCACCTGTGATCCGGAAAGCTGTGGCTCTACCCGGATGATTTCCTCTATGACCCTGAGCTCCTCCTTTGAGAACCTGGGGTGTCTTTGAGGTGTCATGATGTGGTGTGGGTGATGTGTGAGGTGCTGTCTGTTGTGATGTGTGGGGGGATATGTTGGTGTGTGTTGTTTGAGGTGCGTGGATGTTGTATAAGTGATGGCGTTGTGCGTCTGTGGATGCTGGTGTTGTGTTTGCTAATCGCTCTCTGACCTTCTTCCAAATTTTACATTGTAAGGGTTTGTGGGTGGGTGTTTTATAGTGCTGTGAGTTTGTGGGTGTGGTGTGTTTATGTGTATCAGGTGTGTGTATTTTGAATTGTCCAATGTGGTTGTGTTTTGTAAGTGTGTGTGTGTATTTTGAGCGTGGCGGTGTGTACCGCCAATGGATTACCGCGGTTGAAAGACCGCCGCGTTGATTCGTGGGTCGCGATAGTGTGGGCGTATTCTTGTTGGCGTGACGGTGTCGATTTTGGTATCACCAGTTTATCACTGACCTTTGGGTGTGGTGGACTTGTGCGGGTGTCTGTATTGCTGGCAGATTGAGATGTGGGTCGTAATACCTGTAGCGGAATTCCGCCGCCGCAACAGTATGTTCGCGGTCTTCAGCACGGCGGAAAGCAGGATTTACCACCAGGGTTGTAATGAGGGCCATTGTCTTTTAAATTAAACATAATAGGGGCTTCTACAGGGCACATCCTGAACTCAAGTATTTAAAAGTGCTTTCAAATGTGGTAATAAAGAAAAAAAAAAAGAGGCTCTGTGAAATAACATTTTTGCCTGGGATCACACAACTTGGACAAGTAGGAAAGCCAGTATTGATTTCAGGTTATCTGATTTAAAATTCTGAAATTCGGCCACCAGATGCATCTCTCTATTCCTTCTCTCCTGTCTTATGTCAAAGATCAGTGTTTTGTATGTTATTCTTGGTGCATGACGAGAAAAACAAGCATAGCAGAACCGACGCAGGCCCCCAAAGCAATCCAACAAACCAAGAATGCCATTTATTATACAACTAATATGTTGAAACTCCCGCCTCGACCCCACCCAAAGCTACACTCCTGTGTTTCGGTCACCAAGGAAAACGACCACTGTAATGATCTCTATGAAGAAATGCCAAGGAAAATTATCTATAGGATCTAATTGATGATGAGGCGACTTTTTCCCACCTGACTTCCTGATATGGTAAATAGTGGCACATAACACAAATTTGTGTCTAGTGACTTTTACAGTCTTGCCCCTCGAGCACTCTTCCTTCTCAACTGGAAACAGTTGAACCTTGTATCTTCTAAGGAGTGTGGATAAACTGCATAAAACAAGACCAGACGTGCACTAGTGACCCTCCCAGGTGAAATAGCTTATTTTAACATGCATCTGGTGCTTCTATCCTGGTTTCTTTACAAATACCTATTACGAGTATATATAGAAATTTAGATGGGTAATTGAGTTACCAGGATGTCTTTCACCAAGGTGTTCTTAGTAACATCAAATAGACGAGAGATTTGCTCTTGTTGTCTATGATGTCTCTCAGACACTAGGGGGGAATCATCCTTGTAACTCAGTTGTCCACATATAATTTTATGTGATGTATGACCCCCAAAATAGTCTACCACCAACTACTAGGCTGAAGCAAAGGAGTACGTAATGAGCAGTCATACATAATATGGCCTCCCTTGCCTGTCCCAAATGTGAAAACACACCATACCTGCAATCCTTAACTAATCCTCACCTCTTTACCTACCTTGCTCTCCTCCCCTCGTGTGCCAATGGCTGCCACCAAGAAAGAGTGGCATTTACGCACTATCAGCAGAAGAACACCCCAGAATTTATGGCACTTAAGTGCAGATGACACATCTAAAAGGGCTCTTAGATCAGCAAATATGGCTTTGGTGTAGTGATCGGGAACAACAACAGACTGGGAGACGTCTTTTACAGCAGCTAGATTCTGAAATGCTCTCTCCCAATGTTTTTGAAACGTTTAGAAGAACCATTCAAAGCATGGCTGTAGCCTCTTACGTGTGATGGTTGTGTTGGTTATCTGGTGAAAGTGCCAAGACATTTCATTGGTGCCATGCTTTAAAAATACTGCAAACAAAAAAGAAGTAACCAGTGACCTAGAAAGACAATAGTTTATCAAGTAAATCACATCAAAGGAGTAATTTAACATTTCAGTAGAAACTCCATATCCTAACTGGGTTTGAGGGAAGCTGTGCAGAAGGCTGGGAGCAGGACCTGTCCACTGCACACTGCCAAGGGAATTGATGACCGGGCCTGCCACAGGCCAGGTCCTTCAGCAAACACCCATTATGCAGGACTTCTGACTGTGCTTTAGGTTGAGCGTAGTGGTGAGCTGAGCACAGGTCGTAAGGCATGCTGGCTTGCAGCCAACCATCACTGTGAAATACAGCAAGGATAAGTAGTGGTGGTTGGCCAACTGGGGGGCTTAGGCAAATACTTTGGCCCTCTGCTGGACAGTCTTGGAAGAGGCCGAACACAAAGTCTAGTCACAGGCCAGGCCCTAAGGTCAACCCAGTGTTGCCTTTGCACATCAGGAGTTAGCCACACAAGAGTTTATGTGCAGGGTCTGCAGCATCATATAGTCACCACTGTGGTTGACTGAGAAGGATGTGGCCTGTGCCCCACTCTATAATGTTGGCCGACCTCTGAGGTTTAGTTTCACTGCCTGCTCTTCACCTTCCTTCAGCCATGTGCAGCAGTGGTAAGCTGCCAGGTAGAGTTGAGTGCATTGTATAGCTTGAGACTATGTCCTGCAGACAATACCTGCAGTGTATGGCTTTTGACCAAGCAAAAGGGGTTTTTAGCTGCTGTGGGGGGTGGGTGAAGGTTTTGACAAATCCTGCCCTGCATGACCGAAGGGTGCACAAAGCTAGCTGAGTGGCTACCCAGACTGGCACACAGCTAATTCTTTGGCCATGCACTGCATCCACAGCAGGTGAAGGGGTGACTGAATGAGTTATCAATTTTATGACGCTTGCCACCAACAATGTATTTATTGCTATTATTTTTTTGTTTTGAGAAATGCTCTTTGCTGTTAGCATTTAGCTACCAACTAAGATAAGATCTTGCCAAAAGATTATTTTAGAAGTGTAATTTCTGCAGTGAAGGAATAGTGAAGAAATAATATAAATGTATTTAGGGCTTATACAGCAGAATGTGATCACATATTAGCTTGGAATGCACGGAGTTGTGCTGTTAAACCATGCCAACATAATTTTCACTGACACTGCTGTATATTAAAAGGCATTAAAAAAATGCCTCCATTTTTTTTTTTTTACACAGCATGCATGCTAGGTGCCACAGTCTAACCACGGATGTTGAGTGGAGCAGGTGACCTGGATGTCCACAGCAACATCCCTTCAGGGCTACTCATCCTAAATTCGTGTTAGTGGGTGTCGGAACACCCAATTTGACCTTGTGGGCTCCAAGGAATAGCATTAGGTTAATACTTTACCTTATTCAGGGGCCCAGGGTTTAGGGAGCACAGATTAAAATATCCTCCAGAGCCAGCCAAATTGTGTGGTGCACAGGAACTCAGTTATCCCTTCCCAAGTGAAATAATTGCTATAATATCAAATACATGAAAATGGCATCTAAGTATTCTTTCAATGTTTGTGAGTGTGATAATACCCACATATTGCTTTCAAATAGCCGTAAAGGAGACAGAAGAGTGCAAATAAAGCAAAATCACAATTGCATATAACCATGTCAAGTTTTTAAAGTGTTCTTGACATCAACTTGATTAACAAGTCACTCACCTCCAGTAGCACTCTTTCTGGTGGATATTCTAACTGCAAATTCCGCACCTTATGAATTTCCCCCAGACAGCAGACGGGATCCTGAAACCTCAAAAGCAGTGCTCCTGTGCCCCAGCATGCGACACCGCACCTACCAAGCAATGCTGTTCTACTCCATGATGAATACATTTAAGTGCCATAAAGACGTGTTTCTTTTATGGACTTGTCCACTCCCTTAGACACAGAGCCAATCAGCGATCTGAATACATCAATGTGCAGATACCTATACTGGATCCTTTCAGGTGTCAGAGACCATCCACATAATGGGTTAGATAGAGCATCAACCAAAAAATGCATTACTGAAGTTAAGAAACCTTTTCTTTTGATGGATACTCCTAACTGCTGATTTTTCACCTTGATACCAAATCAGTACTTCCCAGTGTGCTGGGTCTGTGGGATGGCTCAGAATAAAAGAGCCTGGAAGACCAAGTAGGGCAAATGCTGATCTCGATAAACCAGATTGTCAAGGCAGAAGTGGTTTATGAGTGGGTGCACTCATGTTCACATAGCTTCTTTACAATATCCAGAATCAGTATTCTGCATGTAAACGCAGTGGTAGCGGTCTTGGACCTGGTAGACTGAGCCTGTAAACATTCTGGAGACTGCTACTTCGAAATGTGTAGTAAATCTTCATGCAGAAAACTATCTGATAAGAGATGGTCTATTTCTGCACTGTCTTGCCATTATCGCCCCAGAGAACGCCATACAGACCTGAACATTCACCTGATGTTCTTTGCTATGATCAATATCAAAATTGAGTGATTTCTTGGGGTCCAAACGATAGTCTCTTCCTTTTTCAAGTAATGAGGTGGAGCAAAAGTCAGGAGGGAGATTGCTTGTTCAACGTGAAAAGGTGTCACCACTTTCTGTATGAATGCAGCTCTTGTCTGCAATACCACTGTCTGGGAAAAATTTTGTACAGGGAGGCTGCACTAAAAGGGCCTGAAGTTCACTCATCTGGTGTGCAGATGTTATTGCAACCAAATAAAAAACAAAGTAAAAAACAAACAATTTTGGCTGCAATGAGTTCAACTGGCGGGTATCGCACCAAGCCACAAACTTGCCTAATACCCTGAATACACTTAAGATCATCTGGCTGCCAGGATAACATCAAAGACCTCAGTCGGATCATCACTCAACTTTCAAGCACAGTGGTGCAGGTTGCGCTGCCTCAAGTATAAAACCCTGACCTGCTGCTCCCACAGAACAGCCTCCTAAAGTGGCAGTCGGATTGGAGGGCAGATCCCGAGGCCCAGAGGTTCTGGGTATTACACACTTTTGCCCCAGTCTGGAGCCACTAGGATGAAGTGAGCCGAAGCCATTTCTAAGCTTCAGAACACAGGGAAGGAGAGGTAGCTGAAGGAAGGCATATAGAAGACCCCTACTCTACTCTAGGTGGAGAAAAAAAAAAAAGAAGAGATAGAGAGAAGAGAGAGAAGAGAGAGAAGAGAGAGAGAAGAGAGAGAGAAGAGAGAGAGAGAGAGAGAGAGAGAGAGAGAGAGAGAGAGAGAGAGAGAGAGAGAGAGAGAGACACCTCTAGGAGTAACTGCAAGTTGTGATCCTGTAGGCACTGATAGCTGACTTTGTCTGCCCTTGTGTTTAAGGATCCTGCCAGGTGGTGTATCACCAAGACCTCTTGGCACAGGACCTAGGACATCGACCCTCTTTTTGCAGTACCACATGGCAGTGTTTTTTTCAATGAGAACCTGCATCAGTCATCGCTTGGAAGGCAGGAAGATGTTCAATGCCAAGAAACTCCAGCACACTGAAGTAAAGGCCAGTCTCCATCTGCTTAAGTTCTCTGATATCTGCTTCTCCCTGATGACCTCCCACCAGAATAGCAATACATCTATCACCCTTAAACAACAAAGGGTAGGACAGGAATAGGAGCGCCATTGGTCCAATTTTGGTAGAGAAGCCATCATTGCACGTTTATTGCAGTCTCCTCTGACACATAAATGGAATCTGGCAATTTTGTCTTGGTGCTGGCCCACTGAGCCATGAGATACCACTGCAAAGCTTTCAAAAACCCTGTGGCATAGTTGCTGAGCAGGATGTTAGTACACCAAGAAGCCTCCAAGCCATCCTCGCTGATCTCCAGGTCAGAGGCTCAAACAACTGTTTCATAGCCTGAACTTCCCGGACTTGTTGGTGCAGAGGAAAGGCTCAAAAGTATGCCGTGCCCATAATGGCTCCAATGAAGGGGAGCCCATGAGAAGTTAGGTATGACTTCGGTAGGTTGATTGAAAACCCCAATTATGTCAAGAGGTTTGCAGTCGTCTGGACATGGTACACCACAGACTTTGGTGTGCCTGCCTTCAATAACCAGTTGACAAGGGGAAGGCTAGTACCCCCCTATTGCAGAAGATGGGCAGCGACCACCACCATCACCTTCTGGAAACCTAAGAGGCACTGGTGAGGCCAAGAGGGAGCACAGCAAACTGAAAGTGCTGGTGGCCCACCTTCAACCACAGGTGGAGTCTGTGGGCTTTTAGAACTAAATGTGAAAGTAAGTGTCCTGCACGTCCAGTGCCACAATCTAGTCTCTGGGATCCAGGGTAGAGAGAACTTGGGCCATGGTGAGCATTTTTAATTTGTCCTTGCACAGGAAGGTGTTGGGGGGGCAAATATCTAGGACAGGACCCCACACAAAAGTAGTAGAAATAGCACCCAGTACCTAATTCCGAGGCCAACAACTTCAATGGCTCCTTTAGCCAAAAAAGAGGCTAGACTTCCTGGCACAAAACAGATGCATGACCAGACACCATTGAACAGCTTCCCTCTCTCTCAGACACTCTGTCGGGTCCGTTGAGCTAACAGCAAATAATGCTCCTTTCCTCACCTGGCAGCAAAGGCTTGGAATAACCTCCCTCTACACCTCAGGACTGCACCCTCACTCCAGTGATTCAGTAGAGCACTAAAGACCTGGATGTTCGAATGATCATTGCTCCACGCAGCTGCATGCAGCTCCAGCGCCTCAAGACCCTCATGGGCGATTTGCTACGTTCTATAAAATGATTGACTGATTGACATGAACCTCAGAGAAGTGCTGCAAAGTAGGTGGCAGGTGCAGTTGGTTGAAAAGAATAGCAGGGCCTAACCTGTTAAACAATCTGCATGACCCATCTGTTCGATGTAATGTGCTGTCACCACTGCAGAAAGTGTCTCACTGTGTCTCCTGTCAGGTGACTGCGCTGCTAAGAATCACTAAAGGGGTTTCGAGATTTAAGCTGGTGGGACAGAGGACAGGGATGAGCGCAGCCTCTGATGGCCAGTACGTAGTCTGTTAGGCCCACTGCCCCAACTTCAAAAAGGCTGGATGGCCTTTTGTGTTGTCTGTGAACCCTGATGCAGTTGATAAACTAAGCTCCTGGCATATCCCGGAAACAGGCAAAATTGAGGTAAATGTAAGGTGGGACAGCTGACTGAAGCTGAAAGGCTCAAAGAGCATGCTGTGGCTTGACTCTCCTTAAAATGCTGTACATCAAGTCCACCTTTTCACCAAAACAGGTTGGAGAAATTAATAGGCATGTTCTTGAAGGATGCCTGGATGTCCCTAGAAAAGCCTTGGAGCAAAGCATCACGCTCACTCACATAACCCTTATAAGACAATCCACAGTGTCTAGGCCGCATCCTGAATAGTTCGGGCTAAGATGTCATGCAGGTCTTCTGGGGCTCACGGTTAGATCGCACCAACTATGTCCCAAAGAGCATGGGTGTAATGACCGAACAGGTAGCTTGTATTAAGAAAACTCAAAGCAAGGCTGGCCAAGGAGAACATTCATTTACCTGAGGTACCAACACATTTTTGGCTCCCTGTCAGGAGTGGTTAGATAGGGGTTTGGGTTTACTCTACTGGTGGATGCCTGACCACCAGGCCCTAAGGGGTTGGCTGATGAGTCAGCAAATCAGGGTCGCCTGGGCCAATCTATGACGACAGGCAACTTGTTGGCTTAACTGGGGGACCAGAATATGGCTTAGCCCAAGTGCCTAACCGTGTCAGTGAAGGCTTTGTAGAAGGGTTAGAGGTCTGGTCAGTGCTAGACCAGGTCTGAAGAGCTTGTGTCACTACATTTGTCTTCCCCTCCACAGTAGAGAAGTGGAATTCAAGGACTTCAAAAGCTCTCCTAATTATAGTAGCCAAGGATGTACTTTCTCTATTAGTGGGCCACATGGGGGAAGGCAAACCAGTATCAGATGAATTATCCAGCTCAATGGCACCCCTCATGTGCCACCTGTTATCATAGTGAAGCAAACTCTACCCGTGCACACCACTCGTCTCCATATGTCTGGTTCTGGTCTGAGTCCAAGAAAAAACCTGCTTACACAATTCCACTGCTGTGCACAGCATCTGATGGATTAGGTTTAGACTGTAGCACAGCAATATCTAGATGTGGTCTTGGTCGAAGTGAAGTCAATTCAGAGTCAAACTAGAAAGCGCTGTGATTACTCCTTCAGGGCCAGTGGCGTCAGTGCCAGCGTTCTATGGTCTGGTGCAGATTTTGGAGCCGAACTCAAAGCTGGTACTGACACCGATACATCGCCAGAAGACGGTATTGACATCCATACCGAACCCAAAATTGGTTTAAGGAGCACAGACAGCACAGAGGGCAAGCCTGTCAGCAGTAACCTGACTGGCATGCTTCTGGCTCCTTTTGGCTCACGTTCAGGCACAAAGGATCTAAAGGGAGCTCCAAAGATGTGCAGCAAAGCCTTCAATCTCGCCGATGGACCCAGGAACTCTGGCTGCATCAGGACTAAGCAAGTAATCTGTTCCTTGGTAGAACAGGAAAGTAATCCGAAGGCATGGAGATGCCTTTGCACCTTCTCTAGAAAGCAAGAGTAGTGGGAAGGGGCAGAGTGTCACTTGGGCTTGGTTTTCTTCTTCAAATTACCCAAAAACTTTGGCCAAGAAGATCTGCAGAAGGGACAACTTCAGGAGTGTGAGCGGGTTTGTGCTCTTAACTTTGAGTGGGGTGACATTGATGCTTTGTGCTCTGCATGTTGAGCTTTGCTGCACTATCTCTGATTGCTTTTGGATTCATCTAGGTGCAGTCATTGTAGGCCTTGGAGTCACATGTCAAACCCAAACACCAGCGGCAAAGCTCATGGGGATCTGTCACAGACATGTCTGTGACAGTCCCTACAAGGTTGTTTTAGGGGATGGCATATATTTGCACCCAGGAAAATTTGTCAAGAAAATTTCTCCAAAGAGCGAAGGAGGAGTGGTGCTCGGATCCAAGGCTGAAGGTGCAGAAAGAATGGATGTCAGAGTACATAGGTAGAGCTTCTAAGCGGTTCCAATCATGACTTCCCGGGCTGAACAGAGTTGATGCAGAGTGAGCAGCAATACTTTGGAGTTTTCCAGATCAGGTTTTGGGGGAAAATTCACAAGGTGAGGAACCTGCAGTTAGACGCATCCATCAGAAATGTATGAAATAGAAAACCACATAACAGAACGGAGCTTCTTCAAGCACTCTCTCCATTGTTTTTTTTGTGTTTCATTATAACATGGTTAAGTATACAAATGTTCATCATTTTATGCTGTGCAAAATATTTATAATAGCGTTATTATGCATTAATAGTAAGCTAGGATGTTGCCTCTATATTCACTGCTTTGCAATGACAAGGCAAGCATGAGCATAGATATTAATGTGTGGCTTCTATATGAATGTGGCACTTAGTTACTTTGTAGTTCAGCTTAAGATGTTATTTCATGTACAGATATGAATACCTGTACTGCATAAACATTTACGGGGATACAAAACAACAGACTTAGCAAAACGTTCTCTGTATTAAACAGAGAATAGACTCTTTCCCTTTAAAGTTATGAAAAAGATGGTATCGTCATTTCATTGTGCACTCCTTATGCTAATTGGTAACCTCACCAGCGTATGTTAGTACCTTGGCCCCATACTTCCATACGATGCAGTTGTAATGCACAGGGCATTCACGTCAAGGATCTTCATATGGCTCAATACATCATGGCATAGGACAAATAGAAAATAGCTTGAACACAAGAATGGAAGCACTAAATTGTGGCTTTGGACATTGGTTTCTCATCTTCCTCGAGGATATAGCTAGGGTGGGACTCAGGAATGCTTTAAAGGCTTGTCAGGGCTGTTCCATGTCACTGCTGTGAGCGAAGGAATACCACTTATGTGCAGCTATATCGTCAGGGGCAAAGCACCTGCTTATAGGACTGAAAATCTCGATGGCGGGTTGAAGGAACACGGGACTATGAGAGAACTGGGGAATACCTCAAGAAATCCACAGCGATAGATGTAGAGTTCATGCTGGGGAACCTTGCCCTTCCATAAATTAAATGAGCAATAGTAAACGCCCTCCAGCCTCCGATGTACCTCTCTCTCTCTCAGGTACTCCCTCAAATATGGACAAATTCGTGTTTGCCTAATTATTAATTCTCCTTCTCTGTGAATTGACCTCGAAAGTGGATAAATTGACCATCTAGACATCAGTGAAGGAATAAAAAATAAAAAAAAGACCAAAACTCAAGTGGTAAAAACAATTAGCAAAAAGTCAAAGAACAAAAATGAATAGCTATGAAGGGAGACAACAATTTGGAAATGCGATACGTGGCAAGAATAGCACATGATCTAGTTTTTAAGTCCTCTTGGAACAGAGGAAAAGAAAGTTACCTTGGTGTATTCAGTACGTGGTTGGTAAGCAACAGTTCTAATAGAAGCAGTGCAATAACCATTGGCTAAGTTACGAGTTTTGATTCTAGAGTGGTAATCACTTGACAGGATCCTGCAGATTAGTTCTAGAATGTGCAGTAGTCTGTAGCGAGTATATAATGCAGATGTGATATGTGGATGCACAAAAGGCCCCACTCGTCAACCAATGATAAATGGTAACATGGTCTAATTTGTATAGTGGTTTGTACCTCTAACGGGGCCACGAAATGCTCCGATTGACATCGGGTTCCTGAGAAGCCTTTTCACAACCTGTACCTGCGGTTAATCATGAGCTGTTGTAGAAAAGTTTGAGCCTAGATGTGGTACCGCATTTTAGCCTCCCCCTAGGGGTTACTTGCTTTCACTTCTCAACCACATGCACATACCGCACTTCTGCCCCCAGAATTTCCACCCACATACGCTCAAAAGGTACAGATGCCGTCAAGCATACGTTTATTTAGACAAACGCAGAAGTGCGAGTCCCTCACTCACACACTACAAAATAAATATTTGACGAGCAGCGGCTCGATCCACTCATTTGTGCTGTATACTTTGGTGAAACTGTTACCCACCATAAACCTAAAATATGCCAACTCTCCTTTAGTCGATCTGAGGCCGCACTCCTAACATCCGTGTTATTTGCAACACATTGAAAACTTCTTTCCCCATAAGGCCGTCAGTTCTGATTTTGGTTGAGGTCGTGCACTACATACAGTAAGTGGCATTCGTTTCTGTAAGCCACGATATGTATATATTCTAATCAGTCATGTGTGTGCCTGCTCCGTTACTACATATGTTTATGAAATACACTTTTGCGCATGAGAAGTCTCCGTTCTCCGAATGAGATGCCACAATTATGCTTGATAAATATTCGAGGGAACGCACAGCTCTGTGCAAACATCTGGGTGTTTGTGACGTTTGAGGATGGATTTATTTATCCATGCTACATCTGGTGACACCCGTATGATAGCACTTGTGAATCAAGCAGGATCTACTTTAAACCTGTCCAAGCTTTCCTGCTGCCCGAAAATGGTCGTAGGCAAGTGTTTACAGTTCAGAGGGAGAGCCGACCTGACAGTTCGGGCTGGATTTTTACTACCGGAGTAAGGTCATGCCAGACTTGCATGAAAATAGTTCTCACCTGAAATGGCACCCATCATCTTTTTGTTTAACTCAGCGCGACACCATAAGAATGACGGGTATACCCATACGTGGGTCCTGTCCAACAGGAATGGAATCAAGCTGCAGCACCTCACTGCAGGGCTCAACTGGCCAAAACCAGTCTATGGTTGGTTGTTTTTGGTTTAGAAGGGGTCTGGACTAGCAGTTCGGACTGGACTATTCGTACTGAAGTATGACAAAGCCTAATTTGTATGAGTGGTTCTTGTCTGGAGTGGCACAGTAGGCAAAAAAAGATAGACTGGATTATGTTCCAGAGTAATTTAGTCTTACTACTTAGACAAACCATGGTGGGATCCGTTATAAATTCAGGTCTTGAAAATTCAAATATTTTAAATCTGAAAATCTCTAAGAAATTGATATAGGTACTACAAGTAGCCCATGATATTAGTGGCAATCCGCCACCTGTCTCAGGTGGAAGGAATGCTTGCTTCTCAGCCAGAGAAGCTGAGGAATACTATAATGTAATGCATAGAATGTTTGGATTTATCTCTAGTAAATACATTATATTTTTTGCCATGATATTCAAGAGTAAATGTTTTAGCAACATAGCTTACATAGTCAGTCAAATTCTTAACAGTACCTTCTATCTATCATCGTTGGGAGTAAGAATAGCATTGTGAACCTGTCTAAAAACTCAAAGCTTTTTTTAAAATTTTATTTAAACCAGGAATATGTGGCCATCCAAAAAAGCTGGGACATAGTTCCTGGATTATCTAGAATGAAAGAACTTAGACAAATAACTTCAGTTTTATTATTGTTAATCTAAGGCCAATTCTGGTTCATCCCGTTTTCTATGGCATCTAACCAAACACTAAGGTTACCGTACTGATTATCTGACCCATCTCATTTGATCATGTGTGCTGTTAGAGTAGCATGGACAGAGACTATAAGGGCGATGTCAGTGACTCTGTAAGAGTGCTATATCAGAGTGTGTAGACAAGCTAATGGTCTGAATAAATGGGGACAGTTATGGTCTGAGTAAATGAAACAAAGCAAACTTTAATAGTGTTTCAATGAAACTGGAGGAAGAAAATCAAAATCAACTGATTCACTTTGACAAATGCAACATTTTAAAAACAAATTCAGAAAGACCAGAACAAAAGAGAATCTTTGATCTGTACCCAGTATTGATATTATACACCGTGTCTAATACAGATAATTTTGTAACTTGCCAGGATTAGCAACCTAATTGAAACGGTTTGAGATGGCGTGACTACAAATGTTCTAACAAATGAATAGCAACCAGCATCTCAAGAATTTTGCCCAGACATAGAATAACATACAATAAAAATAACTTTTATTCAGGGCTTCATAATGCAGTTATGTCCTTTCTAAGCTCTGTAAAACCAAGCGTTATTATATGGCAGTTTCATAGTACTCAATTTAACAAACTTTATCGAGTCGGCCTTGCAAGGATTTGAATTTTTGATCCACAGATCACTTCATTACTCAACAAGGAGGATTACACTCACTAGGCGACCCCTTTTATGATCTCTCCTTTACTCATCGAAAACACAAAAGTGTCCCTCCTATAAAGTGGGTTCCTAAGGTTAGAATCCCTCAACTCCAAAGAAAGAAAAGAGTGTCTCAAGCCACAGAATTCCACATACATTTAAATGTATCTAGTGTCTAAAAACATATTGTTTATTTAATGATATATAATTCATAAACCCATTTATAACATAGAACCACAATAATCTGATAAAGAATTATTATATCCCCTGGGACACATCAATTAAAAATTAAAACAATTAACACAATCATGCCAAAGCACTCATACAAAAATGTAAAAAGAACTACAAGGACAGGACATAATCATGAATTACAGGGTAGATAACAACATAGGAAATCCTTCCCCAGACGGACCATCCGGTCTTGCCAATTATACTACAACAAAATAATAATTAGTCCATGTATCCAGCTTCATAGTCCATAGACTTTCATATTTTGAGGAAATCCATTTGTTTCTATTTTATTTTTCGTTTAATCAGAACATCGTGTGTATAGATCTCAATCTTTTATATAAATCCTTCTTTATACCATTATCTAAAGGGAAAAGATAAATCCAATGTAATGTCTTTGTCCTGCATGGTAGTGCCAATGTACATTTTGATGATAAGTGGCCCCTCAGGGTCACTCACCTTCTTCAGGGCACATAGAGATGATAAAAATAGTCCCAGGGACAAATATAATATTCATAAAGTATACATTCTTCTAAACAGAAGGGCTGTTAGTGTTTCTGTCACTTGCTTACGTAGAGGGAATACCCTCTCAGATGCTTCCTTTTGCTCAAGGTACCTTACAAATCCTAATTTCGAAATATCAGTGATATTTAATCACCGTCACAGGTCCGTTCACTTTCTTTCTCATCCACAATGCCCCAAACGCAAGGTGGCGAAAGGACGCCAACACCAAAGTTGGTCCCGGTAAATTCTAGATCGACTGAAACATTGGGCTCTCACCCTTTCATTTTCTTTCAACTGCCGGAATGCCAGTATTTACACACCAAAAGGTGCCTCAGCAACTTAAGCGGCAAAGAACCTTTATTCATACACACAAACATTGTAAGGGGTAGTTTTGTTAATGCAAAAGTGAAGTCAGAAACTGCACTGAAAGGGGATCCGAAACTACTAAGGAAGTTAAATCCCGAAGGTGGGCAATGTGAGTTTTGACCCATGAGGGGCAACCCAATACCTCACCTCTTTACCCTCCTTGGTGACCCAGTCACTAGCATAACAAGCCAGACACTCTGAACCAAAATGTGACACCCTTCTGACATTTCCAAAGACAATTCGACTGACTTTTCTAAAGGCGATCCAACTGACTGTGGAACTACATTTTTGTCATCATGTCTTTCCTAACATCTTTAATACAATGTTAACAGGGTGTTACAAGATAAGGGTTCTGCATAGTTTCACCCCTACCAAAAATATATAGAACATTGCAAATGCACAAATATTAGAAGCATGTAACCATATAGTCGCCAAATGTTAAATATTCAGGTTAATATACACCATCAAAAACGTGATAAGCTGATCACCACAGAATAAGCCAATAGTAAAATTCACTTAAAACCTAAGCTCTGCAACCGGAAACAGCATGTAAGACGTCTCTCTCAGTGGCTTAAAGAATAACCACACAATCTTGCTCCAGCTAAAGTATAAAATATCCAAAATAACGTTTGCATGCACACTATGGCTCACTTGTTAGATTGCAGCCCATCCATTATAAGTTACAACACTAAAACATTGGCTCTCCACTCTAGATTTAGTGATGTTCTGGCACAACCGACCTCTTCATGCAAGCGAAATGAGAGTTTCAAGGCATACACCAGCACCTACAGGTGCCAAAGTATTCACAGGCAGTCTTAAGAGTACCTCATATCCTCCTTGTGAATACGACTAGCATCATGAACAAGTCAGCACAATACATTCTTAAATATATCTTATAAGAACACTATACACAAGAGTTGTAGAGGTGACCTCCAAGTAAAAAATAACATGAGCCAGGCAATATAATTAACACGGTACTTTCAGTATTCACGTCAACTCACCACCATATTGTACGATTCTGGAACTTCAATTTCAAACTGAAATTTCCCACTTTGGTAATAGCCCTCATCTAAAAAAAAAAAAAAAAAGAAGAAAAAAAAAATACTCTGGTTAAAATGAAAGCAACCATCTGACCGGCTTATGCATGAAAAATATAGCATATTTAGTAGTACCCAAAAAAAAAAAAAAATAGATTGCAAATTTATCACTTCACTCCATGTTGTGAAGTAACATCCAATTAATACCCAACACTACAACCATAATATTTATACTCCATACTTCGAAACCAGGACTGAGTTCTACACTAATCGAATGTGGACATATATATTTTTTTAAATAAAATGACCAGCAATGGTACTAAAAACTTCAAACTGGGCTCCATGCATCAAAATTACTAAGGAAACTACCAAGAAATGCAATCAAAATGTAGACATTTTTAATGCAGGGTTTTTTTAAGGTCTGCGGCGAAAAGCAGTGACTATCAATGTGGCAGGCATTCCAGGCTGCTGAAAATAAAAAGACAAGTTACAACAGTTTACAGTAGACAGAAAACTGCCTAATTTTCCAAATGTGCCATTAGATTGAATTTGGCCTAACACCGTCAAAGTTTGCATTTGAAAATAGGGGAAAGGTCACTATTTAGACTCCAATGGAGTTGCTAGGATTGTACCGTTATGTCCATTTTGGTTGTCGGTCGAGGAAGTGAATGTAAACCAAGGCCCAATGCATACCACGGTACATGTGCAACTGCTGCACTACGTTAGCTTGATATGTACCTCACTATAGTCTTTCAACTAAGCAAACATGTCCATCTGAACATAAATACTGGTGTGGTGATTTTGCCTAGATTTTAAGGCAAGCACTTTTTCTAGGGATTATAGTAGTGTATATAAATAAAGAAGCAAAATGTACATTTTAAAACGTTCAGTAAACGTGAAGGAATTTGAAAATGGAGGCTAAAAATTCATTCAGTATCCTGAAATTGATTCGAGGGAGCAGTACAACTGCATGCATGCATGCAGTTGTACTGCTCCCACAAATCAATTTCAGGATACTAAATAGGAAGGTTAGAGTGTTTCTAAACTCAAATGAGGTCACTCATCGTCCCTACTAAACACTCTAACCTTCCTATTACAATTAAAATTAGTTTTTTATATATTAGTTTGTGAAATAAATAAAATATTTATTGTTTCTGAATCTGGTCGATGAATGCTTATTTCTGTATTTTTTTAGTATTGTGGTTCAAAGCATCGAAAATGCTTAGGCTGGGGTTCCGGGCTTCCAGTAATGACTCCTTGAGGCGATGGAGGATATTGTCGGCATGATTTAGTAGGGGGTCCTCAAGTCAAAAAGTTAGGAACAGCTGTTCTGGAAGGACATTGCTGAAATCCCGCTAACTTGTATGGAACAAGCTATCATAATAACACTAATTCACTTTCGGATGTAATGCGTGCAAGTTCACAGGCAGGGCATTTTCTATCACTAAGCTGTGTCTTAAGGTACTAGCAGAAGGGAGAGGAGGTTTCACTATTGCACCATTCAGTAAATACAGACTCACTACCAAGGGAGAGGATGGTAATGTGCTACTTACTGTGACAAAACTCCTCAAACCATACCTGCCTAAGCCAATAGGTTTCGCCTTTGTTTTTTCTTTTGTATTCTATCTTATTAACTGGATTATAAATATTAGAAAAATATTATAATAATGTTTGTTTTAAATTAGATAAACCGTTAATAGTTGTTTATGTTGTGATGTATGTTGAATTAATATCCCAGGATTCCAAACTCATAATTTGTACCTTATTTAATATGGCATTGTATAAGAGTATAGTAATGTGTAGTTAGTAAAGTGCCACAGCACCTGCTGCACCATTCAAATCATGCTCCTTATAACCTCAAAATAACCACAATTGTGACTGCCTGTTTAGTAGTAAAATATAGCAAAATGTGGTGTTTAGAGGAGCTATGCCACCTTGTGGCCTAGTGTCACTGCACCTGCTGCACCATTTAAATCATGACCATAGTGCCTGCAAGATAACTGCACTTGTGACTGCCTGTTAATAAATCACTGAGAGAATAACAATGCAAAATAAAACACTGCCCAATTATACAAATGACTGAGTGGTAGATTAAGAAACGAACACACAAATTTAAAATTTACAACTGTTGTTCATCAGAAATGTAATTAAGTAATGAAAAACACAACATAACGAGCCCACTTGCTGCTTGCTTTACATCTGCACTTGATACTCCATTGCAAGATGGCTGACATATTCACACACATTTCAACACAAATTGACCTGCGTTCAGTTAATCTTTTCGTATACAAACACTAACTAGTAACCAATCAATGGCGGCCAGAGCGGACATGTGATCTGAGCTCTGCTCACGGCCCACCATTAATCGTCGAAATACTGGTGTCCCTGCAGCCGTCTAACTAAAATCGGCTGCGCGGTGACAGCACGAGTCTCTGGCGATGATCACCGCCTGAAATGAGAACTGAGATGACTTAGGGGGACAGCGTTGCGCAGCCCCTCGTGTGAGCCTGGACGAGTGAAGAAAGGCCTTGCCTTCACCCGGCGTGGCCCAACGGCGAAAGCAATGCTGGATCTCTGGAGGACCGCACTGGCCCGCAGAAAAGGAGCGAGGCGGGACGACGCCCTCCCCGGAAGCAGTTGTGACCTCTCCCGCTAGGGGCTGGGGCGCCAGGGGTTGGTAGCCCTCGCGTGCGGCGGCGACGGGGGGAGCACTTAGTACAACAATCGGGTCTCGTGTCGCACGAGACACCTAAGCAAGGACAAAAAAGACTCACCCCCCTCGACGCCCTGCTATTGCTTACAAACGCAGCCCCCGCAAGGAGGGATCAGGCCGCGACCAGCGGCACAAGTGCGGCCCTCCCCTCGAGGACAGAGCTGGTGCTGCCCTCCGGATGTGCTAACCAAAGGAGGGCACTAACATAAAAGCGGGTGTAACTGCAAGCCGCGATCGGCACAGTGAGATAAGGAGGCAGAGGAGGGCCCCTCTGACATTTTCCTCCGTGCTGAGCCGGCTACGTGGGGCGGAGGAAAGAGGAGTAACGGAGGGAAATAAAGAAGGAAGGAAAACAAGAGAAAATAGGAAAAAGGAAGACGAGAGGAAATAGGAAAAGAGAGATTAACCAGGAAAATAGAAGAAGAAAACAAAAAAAAAAAAACAGTGGAGGGAGAAGGGGGTGCCAAAAAATAAGACAGACGGCCTCGTGTGCAAAACCCGGCAAATTCCCTCAGAAACCGTTAGCTAATCGTGACCACACAACGTCCTAGGCTCTATCTAAACTTTAACACCACAGTTTAATATGCAGAAATCCAGAGGACAGGCACGGAGGGAGGAAGAGCAACAAAAGAAACAAGACAAAGCTGAAGTAAATTCAGTAGCGTACCACGTCACGCAAACCAAATACAACACACGGCAGTACCAGGACAACCGTCGCTTCGCACAATAAACAACGCTACCACGGCGTGAATAAATATGGGCAAATCAAAACTTCAGAAAACACATCCAAAAGCAGAGACTGAGACAACCCCCCCTCGAAGGAGAAATGGACACTCAAACTGACGCCTTACGAAAGATGTCTGAAACTTTGCCCGCTCACTCTACACAATTTACAAAAGTGCTGCAAGCGGTATTAGACACGAAGACCTCATTAGAAGGAAAAATAGATTCAGTGGTATTGGAAGTCAACCTTCTTCGCACCGATCAACGGAAACTGGCAGAGAGAGTCACCACCACTGTGTCGGCACTCGAAACGGCCCAACCAGCAATAACCGAGATGAAAGCTCTAATCCAACGTATGGAAAACGACATAGCATCACTACAACGAAGAGCTGAGGACGCTGAGAGCCACTCACGTAGGAATAATGTAAGGTTCCTAGGGGTCCCGGAACGACTAGAACTCCCAAACGCTGAGCACTACCTGGAGCGATGGCTCAGAGATACAGTACTACCTCAAACCATTTCACAGACACTAGTAATAGAACGCGCACACAGAGTCCCGGGTGGACCGCCCGACCGGGAGCTCCACCTCACCCGCTGATAGCGAGGTTCTTAAACTTTAAGGACTGGGATCAAGTATTGCAAAGTTTCCAAAACAAAAGCCCTGTCCGAATGGAGAACGCAGAGATAACAGCATACCCTGACTACACAATGGAAGTCCAACGCAAACGTGCTACTTTCACAAGAGTGAAGCAGATTCTCCGTGACACGAATATTGCCTACTCCCTCCTCTTCCCGGCTAGACAGAGTAATACATGGCGACAGGACTCTTCTTTCCATCAGCAGAAGATACGTGGGCATGGCTACACGCCAAGGGTCTGGTAGACCCAGTGACCGAACCAGATGGATGTGGTGAGTGGCTGGAGCAGCGCCCCAGAAGAAATAAAAAAAACAACACCAGGGCCCAAGCCAGACCAACAAAATCACAGGCTGCAGATGCACAGGCACAGGTCCTCAAAGTGGCAACTACATTCACACCAGCGCAACCATCACCCAGAACTGAAAATAGAGACTCGGACTCAAACTCTTCACGAGATTACCCAAGTCCCCCTTCTTCACCACTCATGCCTGGTCCCGCTCTGACCCCACGCGCAGCAGATGACATATGAAACTACACAAACATGCTAGGAAAAACTAAGCCACTATATAAGCAAGCATCATACAAGAATAACAGCAGACACAATTGACCTAGGGCAGATCGGGAACGATATATAAACCAACATATACAGGACGTATTATATCCTTCCGAGAATGTGCACAGCACATGGACACCCAGGAAGGCGACACGAATGAACTAGCCTCAAGCGCAGGAAGAAGTTAGAAATCAGGACGACCGAGACGTGCAGGGATACAAGACCATCCATGTGGGCCAAGGACAGTCGTTAGCCCTGATCCTCATTAACCGCGTCCCCACACCCAGTGGGGTCACCGTATGGACCTGAAGTTCAGTAACGTAAAGCACGGCACCGGTGGTGCCGCACAGTTTGTTATGGTTATGGTTTTGGTTATTGTTAATGATAATACGCCAATACGTATATCCCAACTGTGGTCACAGATGATATGCCCAGGGTGGAGGGGACTCAGAGGGAGGATGCTAAATCGTAAAGGATCTACAATCACTGCAGTGAAACTACTGAGCGATACAAAACTAACAATATGGCTACATACAGTATTTTAACCTGGAATGTTAGGAGGATGGCCAATATAAAGAAATGCAATAGAATCTTTAACTACCTCAAAAGCCATAAAATTCATATAGCAACATTGCAGGAGACACACCTAACAACTGAAGATCTAAATAAATTAGCTAGGAAATGGTCAGGAAAGATATACAGCACTAACACATCGACGTACAAAAGAGGTGTACTGATATGGATAGCCCCCAATGTCCCCTACACAGTGGAACACACACAAATAGACAATGCCGGCAGATTTGTTCACTTAAGAGGGGAGCTGGACGGTAAGCAAAGGAGCATCACAGGTATATACGCACCCAACACTAAACAGACAGATTTCCTGCAGTCCACTTATGCAGCACTAACATGGGACCCACTGATCCCTAGCCTATGGGGAGGAGATTTCAACTGCGCACCAGATACTAACATGGATAGATCACACCCCCACTAGAAGGTGCCCCAAGCAGAGGACTGTCCCAAATGCTGCGGAACTGGATGGCAGATAGAAGATTACACGATGCATGGCGAACCTACATCCCATGGACAGAGAGTACTCCTATTTCTCCCCAGTACACCAACTACCTACCCGTATAGATTTGCAACTATGCACGAGCGAACTCACAAAATTGCTAATCAAGGCAACCTACCTGGCTAAAACAATATCAGACCACTGCCCCCTAGTATCTACGATACGCTGGGGCAGAACACAAACAAACACGCCCACCTGGTGCTTACAGCCGTCCTTATTATGTGACACCCCCTTCCAAGAGGAACTAGCAGAGGGCATAGACTCATACTTTAAAGCAAACGCAAACACGGCATCGTCAAGAGCAATAGAATGGGACAGCCACAAGGTGGTTATAAGAGGCTTGTGCATGACCACATCAGGAGGAGTCCGTAAGACACTACATAAGGAATTGTGTGATACTGAGAGGGTAATGAGGGAGGCAGAGAAGATAATGGGACAGAATGGGGAGGGCGCAGGAAATATGATCGAACTGAAAAAGCAATGGGCTGAAGCGGATGCGCGGTTACGGAAATACGATTACTGCCACTACATAGCACGAATACATGCTGAAGGTGTCCGATCCAGCAGGTTCTGTCCTGGCTACTAAACAGCGAACAACAACATTCCACCATAAATGCCATCCGTACAGAGGAGGGCAATATAGTCACTGCACAGATAGAAATCAATGAGACTTTTAAACAATATTATGCAACACTATACAAAGCAAACCCCGCCCCCGTCCGAACGACAAATAAGTGAATTCTTCCAGACACTCCAATTAACTAAACTGTCAGAGAAACAACTGGCAGAACTAGAAAAACCCATTGAACTGGACGAGATCCAACAGGCGCTGAAGAAAATGGCACATAATAAAGCCCCAGGTGGAGATGGACTCCCAGCAGAGTACTACCAGGTCTTTGCAAAGCAAACAATTACACCATATTTAGTAATGCTACAAGAAGCCTTCGAAAAAGGGCACCTCCATGTGTGGCAGCACGAGGCAACTATAGTGGTCCTCCATAAGAAAGAACCCGACCCATTAGACATCCGGTCCTATAGACCATTGTCACTATTAAATTCTGACTGTAAATTATTAGGGAAGGTAATAGCAAACCATCTTTTCCCATCAATGCCAACACTAATCCACCCGGATCAATCTGGTTTCATACCTGGTCGCAGCACACATACAAATATCAGATGCCTCCTACGTCTTATAACTGAAACCCCAGAGTTAGATTACACAAGGACGGCGGTATCACTGGATATAGAAAAGGCATTTGACACATTGGGCTGGCCATACCTGCTGAGATCCCTAAAAAATATAGGCTTTGGCAGTATATTTATAAGATGGATAAAAACACTATATGCAGATCCGAAAGCAAGAGTGAGGACAGGCAAAATCATATCGGAGAAATTTGTAATAGGCAGAGGCACCAGACAGGGATGCCCACTGTCACCGCTGCTATTCGCAATAGCAATAGAACCATTAGCAGCACACCTACGACAGGAGGTTCCCAAGTGGGGCATTCCTGATAGAGAACATAAGGTTATCTCTCTATATGCAGATGACGCTCTGATACATCTGCACAATCGCTCGGAATCCCTATCAGACATCTTGCACCTGCTAAACACATTCAGGGACATATCGGGCCTACAGGTGAATTGGGCAAAGTCATGCCTGTTCCCGATGCAATTAATGCCAGACCCCCACAGAGAAACAATCTCCACACATAAGCTACAGTGGTGTTACACCACTTTCAAGTACTTAGGGGTTCAAATCTACCACAACAAACAAGACCTCAGAGAAGGCATCCTAAATCGAACGATCAGGGCAATAAGAATTTCAATGCCCTTCTGTTGTTCACTTCCATTTTCACCCAAGGGAAGAGTAGCTATAGCCAAAATGATCATATTACCACGTATTTAATATTACTTCTCGGCATTACCACTTAAGCGCCCCAAGAGCTACTTTGCGCCTCTATCCAGCCTGCTAACAGACTTGATATAGAACACAGGTTGCCGCCGAGTAGCCCTAGTTAAAACATACTTGGCATTAGAGAAGGGAGGGGTGGGAGCACCCCACTTTGAATTATACTACGCAGCGGCACAAATACATTGGATCATGGACGGGAATGTAACCCAAATGGCTCGGAAAGACAAATGATAAACACCCTAATAGGACAAACGGACGTGATACTGGCTCATTAGTCGGGACAAACCAACGCATACCGACAATATCCTACTGGGAGTGGCGGACTAAATTTGGCGCTGATATGTAATGATAACAGGGTGCAAACCACCACATTCATCCAAAATCCCATTACTAGCTACCCCGGGGCTAAACAATATAATAAGACGATTTAAATTAACAAATTGGGTAGATAAAGGCATTAACACAATTGGCGACATATTTGAAGAAGGGCATTTCCTACCATATGAAGTACTGACGGACAGATTCAACCTGGGTAAGGGCGAATTTCTCGCATATAGAGCACTACAACAAGTGGTGCGCAGAAAATGGGACAGTGGCAGCAATGTACCTAACACCGCACCAATACTTCATGAGTTATTGACAGGGGCAGGCACACAAGCAGATATATCCTGGATATACCGTACACTACAGAACCACCCCGAGGAGGCCCAAACACAAGCAAAAAACAGATGGGGGACGGCGCTACATACACCTTTACTCGCAAAACAATGGAACATGGCACTGACAAATACAAAAGAAGTAGCACGCAATGCCCGTTTCCGGTACACGCAATTCAATTATTTACACCAGACCTCACCTTACCTACCTTACCCCAGCAAAAATAAAACGCATGTTCTCACAATCTAATTCAGAATGCCCGAGATGCGGGACACCAGAAGCAGATTTTTTATACATGACATGGAGCTGCCCACCGGTATATTGCATATGGCAGGAAGCAACGAAACAAACAGCCACCTGGTCGAGGCTACCCCTCCTCCCCTCTCCAGAGTCCTGCCTATTAGGAATACGCACACGAAAAGGGGCAGACAAACAAAAACACAGAAGCGCAGACCTTGCGTTTATTCTACTCAAACGTCTAATTGCAATACAATGGAAATTACCCAGTGCACCCAACATACACCGTTGGGCACAAGAGATGCTACACTGGTCTAAAGCTGAAACACAAGTGCTACACACATTACGCGACAGTGGGGTGGAAATCAAAGGGGCAGATATATGGGACTCTATCATAGAACAGCTGGAACAAAAAGACGATATCCGACCCCCCTGATTTGGATATTTGTCTAACCTAGGAACAAGCATGCCCGAACGCCGCTTACCTGCGAGGCTTAGTCAACATGCAAATAGCAGACTCATCCCTACAACTGAACCTGGGCTACATGTCCTCCTCCCCTTGATATGCCCCTCCCCCCCCACCCCACCGGGCTATTCCTCCACACAATACCAGATATCACACACAAAGACAACTAATACATGGCGTTATCTGTTAAGTTTTTACATTGGTTTTTCTTTTGTTTGTTTCATTTCTTTTTAATTTCGCTGCTTTATTTTTCAATTGAATGTACATTGAACGATCTGTCAACATAATATGTAAATCGCAACGATACGTTAAATGTAATGATAAACTGCTGCAATAATGTGGAGATATACTCAGTGAAATTTAAGCGTTGTTAAAAAACTAATAAACAGATTAAAAAAAAAACTAGTAACCAATCACCAAAAACCAGAAGGTACACTTCGGCCACACTCCACGCCACGGAAAAAGCAGAACTGAATACAGAACAGCAGGAAGTGACCTGCTAGCCAATAAAAAAACAAGTAAATTCAAGTGACGTAGGAGCGACATTTGAATGAACAAACAGGAAGTTCAGGTAAGTAAGGGCTAGAGAGGGGGGCGGGTTCTTAGTCCCTTTAAAGCTCAGCAGTGAAGAAAATTAATGTCGAGAATTAGTTTAATTGAAAATTTGCAAGATCCCTTGATGCCTTCAGCCACCCTTTCAAATACGTTGTTCTCAAAATAATGATTAAATTCGGTTCTTGGTGGTGCTCAAAAAAAGGCTATTCATTACAAAAAGAACTATATTTCTCATCAAATCGTACAAATGCTACAATACAATAATTGGGAAAATTACCTTTGCACACCAATATCTTTAGACAGACTTACCTACCGCCTCAGAAATGATGAATTAGCCTTTAAAACATTTCATCCACCTACGTGGAAGGTAAAACAAATTTTCTGGACCCTTTTGTCACATTAACCGGTAAATGGATTTTTTGTAAATGGGAGATTGCCTGTTTAGCTTTTCAGACGCTTTATGTATTGTCTAGGAATTGTACTTGTTTGCTTTTTCCAAATTGGGTTTGGTTGTACATGCATAGGGCTGTATTTCTGATATGACAACCTAACATAAGACCATGAAAAATAAGGACATTTCTATTGTAAATGTGAAACAGAGGTTGGTCCAACACAAAACTAAAGCTCAGAAATAAGAACTCACTCTCCACAATAAGCACTTTGTATAAAGGCATCTTGGGAATGCTGCAAAGACCCTATAGTTAATGTGGCGACAATGCTACACAAATGTACGAGTGTGTCATGCACATAGCTCTGGGAATGGAACATTTTGAAGCTTCGCGCATGCTGGGCTTCCCTCTGGTGCAGATTCATTATAATGCTACAGAGCAAGGCAAAGGATGGCTTCCCACCAAGCTCACTAATAACCAATTTAGCTCCTCTGGATGGCGGAGATTAATTAACTAAGGCAAACATAAACTTCTTGTAACGAAGAATTACATTCATACAAGAGGTTAGCCTGCTCCACATGACAACCTGCACTTTCTGTACAAGATGCAGCCATTTGTAAACGCAAGTCAAACACCATGTCCTCACTTTCACGCAACGCAGATGAAACCGCTGGATTCAAAGCAGAGAATGGCGTAATACATCTGGCAGTCTTTTAGCTATGAATTTATAGCCGTGAAGCTCTGACGCTATTTCATGGTGGCTCACAGCACTTTAGGTAAGTATATCAGTGACTTCCCACTGGACATCTCTGAAAACCTCAAGGAAAAACTGGAGGGTCTGCTTGCTTCGGAATGCTAACTGTCCTTTGTGTCTTCCACTGACTCCATTACAGAGTTCAAGGAGATTGGTTTCAGACACATTTTACTGTGGCTAGCTGGGCCTACCATACCAGAAACCATGATGGCCAAAAAACTCATGCTCTTCCAGATGAAGTGTAAACCCTCTAGATTCTGAGCTCCTGTTAAATTCTAGACTATATTTTGTGCCCCTTTTTCAAAATACTTTTATGGTAGACATTTATTTTGTGTTATGTTGACAGCAAAAAGATGTGAGTAGGGTAAGATACAATCCTTATGTGGCAGCAATCTCATAATAATAAAAAAAATAATGCTTCAGTTTGCATTTGTTAAAAACTTCCCTGCATTTTTTGTGCTGCGCTCAGCTTTGCTTTAAGTAGCTTGTGACCTAAATTAAAGGGGTACTGATGGACTTCAGGCAACCGATAAGAAGGATACACCTCAGTATGATATCTACCCTATCTGGCGATCTTCTGGCTACAGGGGAAAGTGGGTCCAACTTGGTTATTATAAGTCGCACAAAGTTTTATTGTAGTCCGTAGTTAGCAGGTGTGATAATGCTTACACTTCTTGCAAGATTTCTGAAGGTGAAACCTGCCTCAGTATATTATGGATTTACTGTGTATTGTGATGATAGTTATTCCCCACAGATGAAACAAAAACTAGAAGAATAAGTTTTTCAAACCTAATGCCTAACTCTAGAGTCCGAACTTTATCAGATGTAATAAATACAGCCAACTCTTAGTTTGCACTAGTAATCGGGCCATTTAGCGATTTTATCATAATAAAACAAAAAGCCAACTGGTACAATCAGCACTGAAAATTTTGAATATAAAACCAAAGGTTTTAAAAAAAATAAAACAAAGAACTAACAAAAAACACAGGATTTAATACAAACCCAAAACATTAATTTGTGTTAGCCAGTCGTTAATATGCAAAACAAATGACAAACACGGTACCTTAGAGGACAGTTTTTTATTATCTTATATTCAAAACATTAGGAAATTGCACCTGACTGATGCAAACATGGTTGTAACAGAGGACTCCAAAAGATTAGCTCAAGAGGCAATAACTGATGCAGAAGGCCAAAACCACAGATTTGTTAAATACAAAACCTGAAGTAAAAGGCAACAGAAATGTATTTGGTTTCACAACTGACAGCAGCTTTAACCGAGTGAAACGTCACAGTAATTGGTGTCTGCTTTTCGGCGGTAAAAATATTCAGAAGTGTTTCTCCATTCACAATAGAATCACAAATCTGAAACAGCTGCAGGTCAAGAAGAATTCCTAAATACTTATTTAGATGTGCACTATCCGAGTTCTTTTTAGCTGCAATAAGGGTTTGAAGTTGTAGGCGGTTATATTTTTATACACTTGTTTAATCCACAGTCTGAAATAATGAGAACCTTTATAAGGAGACACACAAGATCATTTGGTTCAAGAAAGAGCGCGGACAATATTGGGATTTAAGTACTGGAACCCAAACTCATTCTTTTCCGCAAATAGAAGAGCACCATGTTTAACAAAGAACTGGTCGTCTGCTCCTAGCTAAAAAGGATTTACCCAGTGCTCTCCAGGGTTAACCTAAATTCTGATGCTCAGAATTGGTGGTAAGACTTTCTGTGGCAGATCAAAATAGTAAACCTTTCCATCTAGATTCTATTTGCCTGGATAGGGTACAGTGCTGATTTTTTAAAATTAGGTGTTTAACTTTTTCCCTAAAAATCCTTTGAGTTTTATCATCAGACGATAAAAATATTTGAAGGCAATACCTGCATGCCTTGTAGAATTCTAACATTTGTAGACAGGATTTTTGATATGCGATGTCAAGCAGGTGAATTTATTTGGTGACCCCTAGAGCAGTACGTTTTGAATGATATCTCTATTTCCAGAGTCTCTCTCTGAAGGTTATTTCAAGGTGCCTGTGCGTCTGACTTGCTCCTATGCAACAACTCTACTTAACTTGCCAACATTTTCTCAATTCTATTTGTTTTGGAAAAAAATCTGCGATGTTGCATGCAGATGCAGAGTGCTGGACTATGTGGAACCAGAGGGCACACTGTATTTTAGGAGGTGTATTGATAGTGAGTATAAACAGGTGGGCTGAAAGTCCTGTAAATTCTAGGCTCCCTTTTTTAGTTTTTAGCGTCGGGAAGGTAGGCAAGGAGTGTGTCTGACATTGAGAAAATGAACGGCATCAGAGACATCCAGAGTCCAAATTATTCTGCAAACAAGTTCATTTCCAGATGAAGACTATGACTACCTCTGGTACTTTTTGAGGTCGGATGTACAAGAGCTGTACGTCGCGTCTCGACTGCTTACACAAGTAGCATTTGTTATTGGTAGTATCCAAAAGGGACATTATCTCTCTGCAATCTCTATAAAAGGTTTAAGCCTTAGGACCTTTAATAAACCATATGAGGAAGTCACTGTCCAATAGGTAAGGAATTTGACAGAAGACACCAAGCAAGAGATCTGAACTGCCTTGATGTGTGGAAAAAAGTAACAAAAGCATGCTGGTTGGTGCCATATGCATCCCTGTGATATCAATTCCGAAGCTGCAGTGCCTTGAGCCACATGCCATCAATTACCAGTGCTGGAGAGTTATAGCTGGGAAAAATGCTTTCCTAACCAGTCTGAACCCTGGACGAATTACTGGAATCTGCAGGAATATATTAAAATACAAATATTATATATATGGAAAATGACACTTACCCAGTGTACATCTGTTCGTGGCATGTTGTGCTGTAGATTCACATGCTGTGCATATATCACCATCTAGTGTTGGGCTCAGACTGTTACAAGTTGTTTTTTCCTTGAAGAAGTCTTTTTCAAGTCACGGGAATTGAGGGATTCCTCCTCTCGGTGATAGTGTGCATGGGCATCGACTCCTTTGTTCGACTGTTTTCCTGCAGGAGGGTGAATTAAGGAGTGAAGAATTGTCTATGTACAAATATATATAGAAAGTAAAGATGTCCATGCAATGTATTTACATATTTATATGATTAAGTACTACAATGACTACAGGCTCCCAGGGAGGAGGGAGGGCGCATGTGAATCTGCAGCACTGCATGCCACAAACAGATGTACACTGAGTAAGTGACATTTTATGTTTGATGGCATGTGTAGCTGCAGAAACATGCTGTGTATAGACTGAAAAGCATTTCTCCTCCCAAGTAAGCGGTGGTTAGCCCATAGGAGTTGAAGTAGTTTGAAATAGTGTTTTTAGCATTGCTTGACCAACATTTGCTTGCTGTTGAGATAACACGTCCACACAGTAGTGTTTAGTGAACCATGTGCCTGCTTTGCATATGTCTGCCATTGGTATACTTCTTATGAATGCCATTGAAGCACCCTTTTTTCTAGTGTAATGTGCTTTTGGAGTTACTAATAGATGCCTTTTTTCGCCGTGAGATAGCAGGTTTGAATATATTTTACAATCCATTTAGCTAATCCTTGTTTTGCAATAGGATTACTTTTATGAGGTTGTTGGAAAGCAACAAAAAGTTGTTTTGTTTTTCTAAAGTCTTTTGTTCTGTCTACGTAATACAATAGAGCTCTTTGAGATCAAGAGCGTGGAGAGCTCTTTCAGCAGCAGACTCTGGCTGTGGAAAGAAGACTGGCAATTCGACTGACTGATTAAAAGTCTAATGAAACCACTTTAGGTACAAAATTTGGATTTGTTGTGTACCAGTGTTGACGTCCCCACGTGGGAGCTATAAGTATGATAGTGAGATAAGTGTGACGCATCTTGTTAACCAGAAATGTAATTAACAGACAGAAAAGCGTAAGCAAATATCCCTGAGCAGTTGATTCATAGAACAATGTCCTTGGATTGAGGGTGTGGGGATCCGGGTGCAAAGTTATGGCACTTTGCGTTTTCGCTTGTTGCAAAAATGTCTATGTTTGGTGTTCCCCACATTTGACAGTAATCTTGAATTACTTGTGGGTGAATCTCCCATTTGCGTACTTGCTGCTACATCCTGCTTAGAAGGTCCGCTAGCTGGTTGTATATTCCTGGGATGTATTCCGCTAGCAGGTGAAAGTGATTGTGAATTGCCCATTTCCATATTTTTGGAGCTAGAAGGGACAATTGGGATGAGTGCCCCCTCCCCCCCCCTTATTTTCAGATAATACATTGTTGTCATGTTGTCTGTTCTTATCAAGACAGTTTTGTGTAAGATCTGTGGTTGAAATGCTTTGATGGCTAAGAACACTGCTAGGAATTCCAAGTGGTTTATGTGGTAAGTTTTTTGTATTGAGTCCCATTCCCCTTGTATCGTTAGATTGTTGAGATGGGCTCCCCAACCTGTCATTAACGCATCTGTTGTGATTATGGTCAGTGGCACAGGGTCCTGAAAGGGCTGGCCTTTTGCTAAGTTGTTGTGATTCCACCCTTGCAGAGATTTGAAAGTTTGGCAGTCTAACACTAGATCCTGTAGATGACCCTGTGCCTGAGACCATTGTAGCGAGAGACACTGTTGCGGAGGTCTCATGTTTAGGCATGCATTTGGCACTATTGCTATGCATGATGCCACCATTCCCAATAGTTTCATGACAAATCTTAATGTGTAAGTTTGATTGGCCTGCAATTGGGATATGAGGGTGTGAAACACTTGTATTCATTGTGGATTTGGGTAGGCTAATTCTGACTGAATCAAGTTGAAATTGTGCTGGCTGAAGGTGAGATTTCTGGTAACTGATTGTGAACCCTAATTTGGGTAGGGTATCTATTGTGTGTGTTGTTGGCAGTTTGGAAAGGTGCAGGATTTTATTAACCAGTCGTCTAGATAAGGGAAGACGTGTATGTGTTGCCTTCGAGGTATGCTGCTATTACAGCTAGACATTTTGTGAACACTTTTGTTGTTGTTGTTACCCCCAAAGGGTAGTACATTGAACTGATAGTGCTTGCCTGCTGTTACGAACCTTAGATACTTGTGGTGAGCTGGGTATATAGGAATGTGGAAGTAAGCGCCCTTTAGGTCTAACGCTGTCATGTAGTCTTGTTTTTGTAGCAAGGGAATGACATCCTGTGGCGTGACCATGTGAAAATGCTCTGACAGGATATATAGATTTAGAGGCCTGAGACCAAGAATGGGGCTAAGAGTACCATTCTTATTTGGTATTAGAAAGTATAGGGAATATACTCCTGTTCCTTGCTGTGAGATGGGAACTATTTCTATTGCCTCCTTGAGTAGTAGATATTGCACCGCTTGTTTTAGTAAAATAGTGTATTCTAGAGCAAGTTTGTGAGAACGAGGTGGAATGTTTGGTGGAGTAGAGATGAGATCTAGGCAATAACCATTGCGGATAATTGAGAGTACTCATTGATCTGTAGTCATTTTTTGCCAGTGAAAATGGAATTGTTGCAGTCTTCCTTCCACAGGAGATGTATGGTGCTGTGGAATGTCTGGGAAGTCATTGTTTTGTTGATGTTGAAGCACCCTTTGAGGCTGGGAATTTACCTCTGGACCTGAAATTTTGTCCTCTGTAAGAGCTCTGAATGACCCCCTTGCGTAATACTGCTGGCCATGCTTTGAATGGGAGGTGGAAGCCTATGTAGTTTGGGTTTTAAATCCTACCCTAAATTGTGGTTTTCGAAAGGAACCTGGAAATGGTGTTGTATAAAGAGCTCCCATGGCCTTTGCTGTGTCAGAATCTTTTTTGAGTTTTTCTATGGTTGTGTCCACCTCTGGTCCAAAAAGCTGTTTATTTAATGGCTTTTTAAGGACCGCCTGTTGTATCTCTGGTTTGAAACCAGGGTACCTCAACCACGCATGTGGCATAATAGTAATGCTAGTATTAATTCCTCTAGTTGCAGTGTCAGCTGCATCTAGATCGATCAATCAATCAATGCATTTATAAAGCATGCTACTCACCGAGAGGGTCTCAAGGCGCTGGGGAGGGGGGGGGGTTGGGTTATTGCTGCTCGAAGAGCCATGTCTTGAGGGGTTTCCTGAAGGCGAGATGGTCCTGGGTAGTTCTTAGGTGTGCGGGGAGGGAGTTCCATGCTTTGGCTGCCAGGTAGGTGAAGGATTTTCCTCCTGGGGTGGTTCTGCGGATACCTGGGACGGTGGCGAGGGCGAGGCTGGCTGAGCGAAGCGGACGGGTGGGCGTGTAGAACGAGAGACGGCTGTTGAGGTATTCATGGCCCATGTTGTAGAGCGCTTTGTGTGCGTGGGTGAGGAGCCTGAAGGTGATCCTCTTGTTGACAGGAGCCAGTGCAGGTGTTTCAGGTGGGCGGATATGTGGATGTGGCGAGGGATGTTGAGGATGAGGCGTGCGGAGGCGTTCTGTATGCGTTGAAGACGTTTCTGTAGCTTTGTGGTGGTCTCTGCGTATAGGGTGTTTCCGTAGTCCAGACGGCTTGTGACGTGGGCATGGGTCACTGTCTTTCTGGTTTCGGCGGGGATCCGTCGGAAGATTTTTCGGAGCATGCGTAGGGTGTTGAAGCATGATGACGAGACAGCGTTGACTTGCTTGGTCATGGTGAGGAGGGGGTCCAGGATGAATCTGAGGTTACATGCGTGGTCTGAGGGGGTTGGTGCAGTGCCCAGAGCCTAATTTGGTTATTTGTGATGGCCTGACCTTCCTCTACAATTTGCTGCCCCCTTTTTTGGTGTTCTTTGTGGAGATATTGTAAGAATTATTTTGTCTCATCCCAATGTGCTCTGTCGTATCTTGCTAACAGGGCCTGGGAATTGGCAATACGCCATTGGTTGGCTGCTTGTGTTGCCACCCTTTTCCCTGCCGCATCAAATTAACGGCTTTACTTGTCGGGGTGGGGGCTTTAACTGGTTCTTTGAAAATTTCGCCTGCATGTTTGAGCACACAAGGAAGCATTGGTAGACACTGGTATTGCTTATGAGTTTTGGGCAGGGTATTGAAAAGAAAGTCCTCCTCTAAAGGTTCTGCATGCATTTGTACTCCATGGTATGCAGCTGCACTGAGGATAACTTCGTTGTATGCTGTAATATTCTCAGGTGGAGATGGTCTGTTGGGATACAAATCTGGATCGTTAGATGGGATAGGATCTGAATCGTACGTATCCCGAGGATCTATGGTGTAACTAGAATCACCCCTTTCTTCTTCTTGTGAGAAGTGTGAAGGTGGTGGAGCCAGAGGTTGTGGTGAAAAGGAAGGTTGCGATGAATGTGGTGGAGAAAGCTGTACAGGTGCTGGCTTTTCTTTTTGCTTGGAGATTTTTGACGGTGGTGGGGCAGTATCCAGAGTTTCCTGGAATGCTAACTTCCTTATAGTCTGTGGAGGTGGAGAAGTAATAATTTTTCCAGTCTCTTTCTGGATTAGAATTCTCCTTTGTTAGCTACCCATAACCTCCAAAATTAGTTGAATGCCCGATTCCTCCATTTGATTTTCTGAAGCATGTTTTGTGCTTTTAGAGGAATGTTCGGTAAATGTCTTGGGCACATGCTTCATTAAAGTTGAAAGCCCTGTTTCTTCTGTGAAAGATGTTTTTTTCGGCTCCGAAGTTGGACCAAGATGTTTCGGGTTCAAAGCGGTTAGCTGAGGTTTTGGCTCCGAAGCAGAGGGTACTTTTTTTGGATCTGATGGTGTTGGACATCCACTTGGTTCAGAGGTGGAGGCTTGCATTTTTTGGCTCGACCCAGACACCGAAACAGGTCTGGTAGCCTGTTGAAGGAGTGCCCTGGCCTTTTTCGGCACCAAACCTAACGTCGGATGATGATTCATTTTTTCCGAGTGGAACCCGTGGCTTAAAAGCAGTGATGCACCCAGGGCCTTGCCTAATTTTTTTAATTGTTGGTGTTGGGGCAGGGAAAAGAAACAATCTAACAATGGAGTCGATGCCCATGCGCAATGGAACCGAAGAAGAGGAGTCACTCGATCTTGTGACTCGAAAACACTTCTTCGAAGAAAAACAACTTACAACACTCGGAGCCCAACACTAGATGGCAGAATAATGCACAGCATGTGTATCTGCAGCTACACATGCCACCGATGGAGCACGAGGACTGTTCAGTTCACCAAAGAGTGATCTGTGGCGAGCTGACTACCATCCCGTCCTCTTACGAAAGTGAACTGTTAACCAAATCTCCTCTAGGCATTAAATCTAACTCGGGGGTACGGGTCACTGAGGGGAGGGTCCTTGTTGCGGCATGCCAGTGATGAAAAAATGTATGCTCACAACTGTGTTGTCTTAGCTCCCGGAGTGCCAGTGAAACTTAAGAAGTAGTGACAGATCTCCTGTCGCGACTGTAGGCTCAACATCTTTTGTACTTGTAGTTGCATTCACTGCTGTATCTCTGGGACTCCTTACAGCTTTGCAGCTCTTTGGGGAATGCACTCTCTGCTCCACGTGAAATAAAAAAAAAAAACATTTAATGAACAAAGAAAACACCACATGCCCACAAAAGGGAGAGGAGAAGAGACGACGGAGGTGGTTAAGATGGACAATGGGAGTGGGGGGAGCTGGGAATTTACAAGACAGACAGCTTGAGGAGGGGAGAGAGGGGCTAAAGGCAACACAGACAGTGGGTGAATGAAAAGCGGGACGCCGGGCGGCTATCAGAGATATGGAGCAAAACACGAGCAGAAAACTAACAAAACTGGCCAAGGCAAAAGAAAAAAGTAGTGCGCCGACACTAACATATTGCCGATCATGCAATAGTCCATGTAACAGGGTCAGTCTCCAGAATGGGAACAAAACAACCAAAAGGAGGGACAAACAAAACATTTACCAAAGGAATTTTGAAAAGCAAGCCAAGGAATGAATAAAAGTGATGGGCGTAGTGAAAGCTCACAGAAGTAGATTACAGCATGTTGAGAGATAGCATTTGCGTGCTGCTTAGGCGGAACCTAGAAACTAGCAACAGAAAAGAAGCTGGAATACTTATTTGCAAAATAAAGAGGTTGCATACATTTATACACTTTTTTTTCACATATATGCATTACACACGTTTATAATTTGAGCAACAGGGCAATATGTGATTCTCAGTAACCTATTTTGATGTTTGGTCAAATGTCTTAACCACGATTAGAGCACAGGTCTGTAGACAGAGAGGCCAGCAACTTAGTCACTACCACATTCGAGGTGAACCTTTGGAAAAGCTAGAACAAACTTCCTTATGGAATTTCACATGCTGAAAAACGATGTCAATAATATCAGACACCCATTCGTTAATAACCCAGTAAGCACCTGTTATTGTTCAATTACATCTCAATTTTGGAGAAAGACTACAGTGTTTTGAGGAAAACACCTCAAATTATTAGAGGTTTATACGTGATCTACGGCCAACTGTTTTTGGTTTGTCTGTGATTTTAAGTTAAGACTGGAGGCTTGCATTATGTTAAACTGTTCCATTTATTCCACTCAGCAGCCTCAACACAGTAATGAAGACTACAAAACCCCAGGAGTCTATGAAACCGTTCACAACAACCATGGAAAACATCCCAATAAATACAGCATCAAGGAACAGCACTTTCTTCGCTGCTCAACAGCCAGATCAGTGCTTCGTCCTTGATTCTGTATTCACTGTGGTGTTCCTGTGCAAGATAGCACTGTTATTATTATACTGCCTTGTGCTTTGTTGCGCGTGCCCCCTTATCATTGTTGTGGGCAGATTACGTGTCCTTATTTCAAGGAAGCTTCGGGTGCTGCCTCCGCACTGTTTTTCCTTCTTTCAGATGCTCCCGCTGTCGGCCGCGAGGAGCGTAGGCAGGCCACAGGGGTTTCCCTCAGAGGGCTCTTCTGATGAGTGTCATGCTTCAACATGACCCACGGTGGCATCAAGAGGATTCTAGGGTGGGGGAGGGTAATCAGCCTACGTCCTCCTGTAGGAAGAGATTGCCTCTCCTGCCTGCATTCCTGGAATTCCTCAGCACGTTGTGTAGGCTGTCAGTTTCCTTCCATTACCAGTGAAGTGCGACTAACTCGGGTTGGGCAAAACAATGCTGGTTTGTGTTTTCTGTGAAATCCCTAAGAAATTAAGCTGCAGATAAGCGGCTTCACAGCGGAGCGCCTATTACCCAAGTTATATTGCACACAGGCCTTTGAATTAGGCAGGCCTTGAGTATCTCATATCCATCAAATATTGGCACAATCAAGTTTTGCTGGGAGCGATTCTAGTTTTCCCTATAGCTCAGCACATATATTTATCGTTTTCCTGCACTGACCTGTATATTTTTATATATATTTGTGAGCCTCATCATCTTCCCTGTGTCCTAATACAGCCCAGTGTTCAATAATTGCTAAAAGAACTAGGTAAGGAGCACCCAGACTTTTCTGGGTAAATGGTATTGTTTGTAGAAAAGTGTTTTTTTCAGCTACCCATGCCTGTTTTACTGTGGGCTCTGTGTTTCAGGCAGCTTGACCTTTTAAAGTGGTGTTTTTTTTTCTTTTTTGTTTTCCTTTTTTCTGTGACTGTTTGAATTACCTTTCTAGTTTGTGGCATATGACTTCATAACTCCCACCCCCCCTCTTTTCTAAGTAGAAAGGCTAAATACATCTTGCAGAGTGTGTTTTAAGAGACTGTTTAATCTGTTTCTGTGATTTAAATTGTGTTTAGAAACTGTCTGCTACCCCTGTGTTTTTTGCCTTAAAAAAGCCACATTTCAGAGTGCGCGACAAGCAGTATTCCAGTGTTTGTTTTTAAAAAATCTCTCCCTTACCTGGAAAGTAGACTCTGCTAGCTTGGGAGTGTGGATTCAGCCTTTCTGTATCCAAGGAGATTCTGAATAGAACAGCAGCTGCCTCCTCCCTGGCCACAGGGACTGGACTTCAGTTAACTTGCTCCTTATATAAGTTCCTATTGGTTGTTGCATATGTTTTTGTGATAGGTTGTTGGGAGCTGGTCTTTCCATTGGTTGCTGGTTCCAGGGCTGGGGCTGTGATTGGTGGTCAGGATTAGGGGTATGAATGGTGATTAGGGCTGGGTCTTCCATTAGTTGTTTGAATCAGGGTTACAAAATTGGATTGGTTAGGGTTAGGACCAGGTTCCTATTGGCCAGTAGGGCTATTTAAGCCTAGGACTCAGGGCGTCTCAGCCCGGGCGTCGAGCCACAGGACGGAGAGGACAAGGGCAGTTGCCTGTTTGGGCCTGTTCGGGACAGCTAAGGACTAGGGCCAGAAATGCTGCCCAATTCCCAATTGACCAGGAATGATTTCAGTCCCTACACATCCGTCAACATGCAAACACATTATCTGCAAAGACATCCAACTCCTGAATCACAAACCGACCGCAGACAGATTGCAATGTCCCATCACCCAACACAATACCCATTTTACAATACATATACACATATCCTCCACAACTACAACAGCTGAACACCTTCATTATCACAACATACACTACTCTGTTCACTCCCACTAACATAAAACCACACTATACATTTCTCTCAGCCTTCCAGATACACACACTCTGTTCATACTAACCAACAACACTATCCTCTGTTTGCCCCACACAGACCACCTTTCATCATAACAATGCCCAAACCCAGCCTTCCAACACACAGTCTACAAACACCCTTCCCCTCTCTTCACCAATTACACACAACCATACAATCCCCACACTTCACTCCACCACACATTACCTCTTCCAGTCATCACAACTAACACTAACTCCCCTGACACATCCATTGCCTCTTACACACCTCGTACATTTATCTCCAAAACACATCAACACTCCATCTAACACTCTAATTCCACTCACCAGCACTAACTCACATACAAATCCCTCACCAAAAACAACTACATCAATATCCCCTCTCACTATTCCACAAAAACAATACAGACCACACACATCAGCAAATCAAATCAACACAAACTTTCATTATACTTATCGTTACACCCACTCCCACCCTCAGGACTACACAAAGAATACAAGTCCCGTCCTATCTTTACCCCTACTTTCTCACTCTTCACAAACACCTACCACAAGCACCCCAACCCAGCAACTTTCATTCACTCGCCTCTCCTCCATTGCACAATTTAGAGCCTTACATCATGATCCACATGCTCCTCCACCACTCCTGACCCATACTCCATCCACTCTAAACAGACACAAACAAATAAACAACATGCCACTCTTGACAACCTTGCATCTCCTTGTCTATTACATAATAAGACTACCCTACAAAAAATAGTACACTTCATGTCTCTCTCAGCCACCAAGTCCACCACCCACACACACAGACCCAACAAAATACCTCCTTAACCTACTGGAAGAGCAACACTATATAGAAAAGCAAGACTATTGTGAGCCTCACACAGTTATCACAACTAACAACACTCCTGCTTCAAGCTCATATTATACTACTTACCCTTCTCCTAAACAAAACGACACTACCACTAACACACCTTTTCTAAACTGCCAGCTGATAAATGCTCGATCACTCTCAAAAAACAAGCACCACATCTTCGACCTGCTCACAGACACACAACCTGACTAACTATTCATAACGGAATCTTGGTTGGGTGAGGACATGGCCCCAGTGTTGCACGAAGCCCTTCCTCCGGGCTATCAAACCATCACACAAAACCGTATAGGCAAGAGAGGAGGTGGACTAGCTATTATATTCAAACAGACAAACCTCAGTAAAACGGACAACATTTCCATGCAAGGTTGTGAAGCCCTCCTCACCAGATGCCACCCTACTCGAACTTCCTCCTGTAACTGTCTCCTCCTTTACAGACCTCCACTTAACAACTCCACATTCCCAGATGCTTTTCTAGATACATGCTCAAACCTTATTACACTATACTCCAACCTATGCATTCTTGGGGATCTAAATGATTTGGTTTGTCAAACCCAATATGCCCCATCCAAAAGCTATCACCACTGGCCTAGTCGCATTGAACCAACATCAGATTGTACACAATTCCACACACATCGCTGGACACATCCTAGATGCCATTTTTGCTCAGCCTGAGCTAGTTACGGTTCGTAGCATCACGCCAATCACATGGTCAGACCACCATTTGATAACTTTCTGACATAAAACTCCACAAATCAACACACCCCACAAGTACTTACATACATGCACCTATCAACCATGGAGCAAACTCAATTTGGATGTCTTAGAAACACAACTAACAGCCATCACAGATCTAGATACAATTAATTCTGTTCCAGCACTTTATGAGTGGCTACAGTAAGCTTTTGATAGCCTAATACCACTTAGAAAAACTAAACACGACAAAAGAAAACCAACACCTTGGAGAAACACAGAACTTAAAAAGATAAAGCAACAAATCAGAAAGTTGCAGCGGACCTGGCTCAAAACAAACAACAGTCAAGACAAACTGCAGCTACACAAACTTAACAGAATATACAAATCATCAATCAAAAAAGACAGAATTCAATATGCTAAATCTACAACCAAGGATTTTTTTTTTTTTTTAATTCTCAATGAATTTCGAAAACCTACATGCATGGAAGGAAGTCATCCCACTACAAGATCTCACAAAAAATTTGGCAACTCACTACACAACCAAGGCAGACACATTGGACTCCTATTTAAAACAGAAGATAACCATCAGCACCAACCCCTTTCCAAAAATACCCTCTAAGAATAAACCAACCCAGCCTCTACAGTCCTTCCAACAAATATCCCAAGGTGAATTTATGGATTTGGTCAAAGCAAGCAGGCCTTCCGATTGCCCTTCTGACCCTTGTCCACCACAAATCTTCAAGAACATTCTTTTATCTACTTCTGCTCCCACACCTGTACGAAGAATCATCAGCAACTCTTTAACTACAGGAACTTTTCCTGTAGAACTGAAAAAGGCATACATACGACCGTTATTAAAGAAAACAAACCTAGACCCGCAGGACCCCAACAACTACAGACCAATCACAAATGGACCTTTCCTGGGCAAACTGATAGAAAGAGCAGCATTCGCCCAGATGTCACAATTCATTGAAGACAATTCTATACTTTCAGAATCCCAAACTGGATTCCGCCCAGGAAGAGGCACTGAATCGGTACTCATAGCAATCTGGGATGATCTGAAAAACACAGTTGACCGCAATGGAGTTGCTGCACTACTTCTCTTGGACCTCTCGGCTGCCTTTGATATGGCTGACCTTGACACCCTAATTCAAAGACTCCACAAAGCCGGCATTACAAGGGACTGCTCTCGACTGGATTACTTCCTATCTTCAAAAAAGATCTAATATCATCTACTCGCCCCCATTCTCGTCCAAGCCCTACTTCACAAAAGCAGGGGTCCCCCAAGGATCAATCATCTCGCCTTTGCTTTTCAACATCTACATGATATCATTACCAGAACTGATCAATGATTTTCATCTCACATGCTACAACTATGCAGATGACACACAAATACTACTTAAATTAGAATGCCCTAAAAACATTGAAAACTCAGAAATCTTCAGTTGCCTCAGAGCCGTTGATCAGTGGATGACCTGGAGCCATCTCAAACTAAATACCTCCAAAACAGAAATACTCATATGTGGTGACTAGAAAAGTTATGACCCTCTGAGCGTCTGGCTTGATGAGCTCAGACCACCTCCTCAATCATCCAAGGAAGTTAAAAGCCTTGGAATCACCATGGACTCCAAGTTAACTACGAATGCCCAAGTGGACAAATTAGCACGAACAAGCTTCATCACCCTGAAGACTCTACGACGTATCTTTCCTAGCACGAACAAGCTTCATCACCCTGAAGACTCTACGACGTATCTTCCCCCACCTCGGATTTCCACACAAGGTGCAAGCTACTATCTTCGCTTGTACTATCCAAACTGGATTATGCCAATGGCCTTTACCATGGATCATCTCTATCTATTATGAAAAAACGACAACATATTCAGAACTCCGCAGCCAGGCTACCATTACATGTAAAGCCACAAGCCCACATCTCCCCTGCCTTGAGAGTACTACACTGGTTACCCGTTGCCAGAAGATGCACTTTCAAGCTGCTTTGTATCACCCATAAAGCTATACATGGAACAGGACCGATTTTTTTCAGAAACAAAATAACCAAATACATCCAACAAAGAAACTTCCGCTCAAAATTGGCACCCCGCCTTAGAACACCACCATACCAGAAAAAGAATATAGGTGGTACATCCTTCTCCATTCAAGCAGCCAAACTATGGAATTCATTACCCCCAACTATAAGAGCCACAGATAACTTTCTTGTCTTCAGAAAACTACTCAAGAGTCGGCTCTTTCCTTCATAACCACCATATTCAAACAAATATGGACTGCATATGCTTATGTTGATAAATATTTTTTCCGATTGTGTGTATATTTCTAGTTATGTATAGTTCTTTATAAAATATGTATTGCTACTATGTCATAACAATAAAATACACACACACTCTTTAAGCCCGTTTAACTAAGTATATTTACCCATGGTTCTAAATATGTATTGTATGTACATATATGTGCGCGTATTCGTGTGTGTGTGTATATGTATATCTATGAATGTATGTGTGTGTTCTGTGCTTGGCATGTTCGTGGGTCATTGCGTGGCTCCTGGGTGGGTTGTTGTACTAGATATCTATGAATCCCTTCTCTCATCTTATCACACTTATCTACCCATCATCATGTCATGTCTCTATCAATCTATCCTCCATTCCCACTCTGACTCATCCCATATCCATTCTACTACTTTC